>NC_138972.1:1875000-1985000 GCF_055761805.1 Camellia sinensis | reverse complement strand
CTCGCAAAAACCAAACACAACGCACGCGCCACGACGTACACTACGCACCAGCCGCCCGAAACGAATCACATCCCGAAAGACTAAGAAGCCTGACGAACGTGCGAGAACATTTAGAGAAGCCGAGCAAGAACCGGTTAGCGCGACTGTAAGTAACAAAGGCAACATGCAAAACTTCCGAGGGACATACTTTTCACAACAAGCTTCCACTTGGAAAGCATAGGCAGCTTGTTCGCAAGTCAAAGCCAACAAAATGGCAATTACCCGAGGGACATGTTTTTCGCAAGGCAGCTTCCTTTGGGGAAGCGCAGGCAACTAGCTTGTAGGCAAGTCAAAGCCAACCGGATGGCGACCAACCAAGGGACATATATTTTTGCAAGGAGCTTCCCCTAGGAGAGCGCAGGCAACTCGTAGGCAGGCCAAAGCCAACCGAATGGCAATTAACCGAGGGACATAACTTTTCGCAAGGACCTTTTCCACTATGGAAAGCGCAGGCAACCTGTAAGAATCCCGTGGATGATCACGAGGAATGCACCAGTGGAGTTCGCTGCACAGGCAGGGATCCATCCAACTCGCACACACCAAACACAACTCACGCGCCACGACGTACACTACGCACCAGCCGCCCGAAACAAATCACACCCCGCAGGACTAAGAAGCCCGACGAACTTGAGAAAACATTTAGAGAAGCCGAACAAGCACCGGTTAGCGCAACTGCAAATAACAAAAGGCCACAGGCAACTTTCGGGGGACATAACTTTCGCGACAACCTTCCACTAGGAAAGCGCAGGCAACTCGTTCGTAAGTCAAAGCCAACCAAATGGCAATTACCCGGGGGACACGCTTTTCGCCAGGCACCTTCCACTGGGGAATCGTAGGCAACTAGCTTGTAGGCGAGTCGAAGACAACCTAAAGGCAATTACCCGACGGACATGGAGGAATGCACCAGTGGAGTTTACTGCACAGGCAGGGATCCGTCCAACTCGCACAAACCAAACACAACTCACGCACCACGACGTACACTACGCACCAGCCGCCCGATACGAATCACCCCCGAAGGACTAAGAAGCCCGACGAACGCGAGAAAACATTTAGAGAAGCCGAGCAAGCACCGGTTAGCGCGAATGCAAATAACAAACGCAACAGGCAACTTTCGAGGGACATACTTTTCGCAACAAGCTTCCACTAGGAAAGCATAGGCAACTCGTTCGAACGTCAAAGCCAACCAAATGGCGCAATTACCCGAGGGACACGCTTTTCGCAAGGCACCGTCCACTGGGGAAGCGTAGGCAACTAGCTTGTATGCGAGTCGAAGACAACCTAAAGGTAATTACCCGAGGGACATGAAGGAATGCACCAGTGGAGTTCGCTGCACAGGTAGGGATTCGTCCAACTCGCACAAACCAAACACAACTCAAGCGCCACGACGTACACTATGCACCAGCCGCCCAAAACGAATCACCCCCCGAAGGACTAAGAAGCCCGACGAACGTGCGAAAACATTTAGAGAAGCCGAGCAAGCACCGGTTAGCGCGAATGCGAATAACAAACGCAACAACCAACTTTCGAGGGGCATACTTCTTGCAACAAGCTTCGACTAGGAAAGCACAGGCAACTCGTTCGCACGTCAAAGCCAACCAAATGGCAATTTAACCGAGGGACATGCATTTCGCAAGGCAACTTGTACAATTTCCCGAGGGACATGGCATGCTTGCCAAGGCCATGTCATGATATGTTGTTGGCCAAGGCCAGGGCATGCCATGCTGCTGGCCAAGGCCCTGGCAAGGCATGCTGATGGCCAAGGCCGTGGCAAGGCATGCCATGCTGTTGGCCAAGGACATGGCATGGCATGACAAGCTGCTGGACAAGACCGTAGCAAGTCATGCTGCTGGCCAAGGCGTTGGAATGGCATGATGCTGCCCAAGGCCGGTGTGTTGGCATGGCATGCTGCTGGCCAAGGCTTTGGCTTGCCCTGCTGCTGGCATGGCATGCTGCTGGCCAAGGCCGTGACATGCCCTGCTGCTGGCCAAGGTCGTGGCATGACATGTTTGCCAACGTCGGGCATGGCATAACGCTGGCCAAGGCCGGGACATGGCATGCTGCTGGCCAAGGCCGTGGCATGACATGCTGGCCAAGGCCGGGGCATGGCATGCTTGCCAAGGCTGGGGCATGGCATGCTGCTGGCCATGGCCAGGGCATGGCATGCTGCTGGCCATGGCCGTGGCATGACATGCTTGCCAAGGCCGGGGCATGGCGTGCTGCTGGCCAAGGCTGGGGCATGGCATGCGGCTGGCCAAGAACCAAGCATGGCATGCTGCTGGCCAAGGCCGTGACATGGCATGCTGCTGGCCAAGGACCAGGCATGGCATGCTGCTGGCCAAGGCCGTGGCATGGCATGCTGCTGGCCAAGGACTAGGCATGGCATGCTGTTGGCCAAGGCCGTGGCATGACATGCTGGCCAAGGCCGGGGCATGGCATGCTGCTGGCCAAGGCTGGGGCATGGCATGTTGCTGGCCAAGGCTTTGGCATGCCATGTTGCTGGCCATGGCCGTGGCATGACATGCTTGCCAAGGCTGGGGCATGGCATGCTGCTGACCAAGGACTAGGCATGGCATGCTGTTGGCCAAGGCCGTGGCATGACATGCTTGCCAAGGCTGGGGCATGGCATGCTGCTGGCCAAGGACTAGGCATGGCATGCTGTTGGCCAAGGCCGTGGCATGACATGCTTGCCAAGGCTGGGGCATGGCATGCTGCTGGCCAAGGATTTGGCCTTGCATGTTGTTGGCCAAGGCCGTGGCATGGCATTCTGCTGGCCAAGACCGGGGCATGACGTGCTGCTGGCCAAGGCTTTGGCATTCCATGTTGCTGGCCAAGGTTGTGGCATGGCATGCTGGCCAAGGCCGACGTGCCACGGCCACCATCGCGGGCCGCCACTCGACACATCCCATGTTTGGCTATGTAGTTTCGATGCCACAAGCCAAGCGATGGCATGTGCCTAGCGCCCGCCTAGGCATAGGCGTGGCTTGTGGCCTGGCCATGCTAGCCAGCCTTAAGGGAGGTGCCCCCCCCCCCTTATAGTAGCTTCTTAGGCCCTTTTTCATCTGGCAGAAGGAAACATCACCTATGCTCGAGGAGTCATAATGGGATTTTTTTTTAAAAGTAACTTTTTTTGCAAGAATTTTAAACATAAAAGTTGAAGGAAATAATTAAAGACACCATAAAAAAAAATTGAAAAAAAATATTTGGCCACCGAAATATTTTATTTTAATTTATTTCAATTTTAATACTTAAAAAATAATAAAAATTACTAAAAATAGTCAAAAAATTATAGAAAAATTCGAATAATTATAGGATGAGGCACTAGTAATTATAGTAATTTTTTTAATAATTTCTTTATTTTTTATTTATTTTATTTTAATTTTTATGAGTAAATAAATAATTAAAAAATGCGAATCACACCCCGAAGGACTAAGAAGCCCGACGAACGTGCAAAAACTCTTAGAAAAACCGAGCAAGCATCGGATAGCGCGAATGCAAATAACAAACGCAACAGGCAACTTCCAAGGGACATACTTTTCGCAACAAGCTTCCATCGGGAAAACAATGGCAACTCGTTCGCAAGTCAAAGGCAACCAAATGGCTATTACCCGAGGGACATGCATTTCGCAGGGCATCTTGTACGTAAGTCAAAGCCAAACCTAATGGTAATTACACGAGGGACAGGATTGCTTGCCAAGGCCGTGGCATGCGATGTTCTTGGCCAAGGCCACGCCAAGCCACGCTGCGGGACAAGGTCGTGGCAAGACAAGCAGCTGGGCAAGGCTGTGGCTTGGCATGTTGCTAGCTTGGCCAAGGCCATGGCATGGCCTAGGCTGCGGCCTTGGCCTTGGCTGGGTTGCTTCGGCTGCTATTCTTAAAGCGACCGCAAATGACAAAGGCAACAGGCAACTTCCGCGGGACATAATTTTTGCAACAAGCTTCAATGTTGCTGGCCATGGGCGTGGCATGCCATGTTGCTGGCCAAGGCCGTGGCATGGCAAGCTGCTGGCCGTGGCCTTGGCATGGCTTGCTGCTGGCTTTGCCTGGGAATAGCATGCTGCTGGACTTAGCCTTGGCATGGCATGGCACACTGCAGGCTTTGGCTGGGCAGCCTTGGCCTTGGCATGGCATCTGCTAGCTTTGGCCTTAGCATGGCATGCTGCTGGTTTTTGCTGGACTGCCTTGGCCATGGCATGGCATGCTGCTGGCCTTGGCCTTGGCATGGCATGCTGTTGGCTTTGGCTGCGCTGCCTTGGCCGGGCTGCCTTGGCCTTGGCATGGCATGCTTGTGGCCTTGGCTGGGGCATGGCATGCTGTTGGCTTTGGCTAGGCTGCCTTTGTCGAGGCACGGCATGCTGCTGGCCTTAGCCTTGGCCTTGGCATGGCATGCTGCTGGCTTTGGCTGGGTTGCCTTGGCCTTGGCATGGCATGCTGCTGGCTTTGGCTATGCTGCCTTGGCCTCGGCATGGCATGCTGCTTGCCTTGCCCTTGGCATGGCATGCTGCTGGCTTTGGCTGTTCGGCCGTTCGGCCTTGGCCTTGGCCTTGGCATGGCATGCTTCTGGCCTTGGCCTGGGCATGGCATGGCATGCTGCTGGCCTTAGCTTTGGTATGGCATGCTGCTGGCTTTGGCTGGGCTGTCTTGGCCTTGGCATCGCATGCTGCTGGCCTTGGCCTTGGCCTTGGCATGGCATGCTATTGGCTTTGGCTGGGCTGCCTTGGCCATGGCATGGCATGGCATGCTGCTGGCCTTGGCCTTGGCATGGCATGCTGAAGGCTTTGGCTGGGCAGCCTTGGCCTTGGCATGGCATCTGCTGGCCTTGGCATGGCATCTGCTGGCCTTGGCCTTGGCATTGCATGCTGCTGGTTTTGGCTGGGCTGCCTTAGCCTTAGCATGGCATGCTGCTGGATTTGGCTGGGCTGCCTTGGCCTTGTGTCACACACTGGCAATGCGAAAGCCTTGTTGAAGATAAGCAAGTGTGTGTGGCGCTAATTAACTCTCTTCACTAGCCCGCCAAGAATGCTCGAAAGGTTTGCAAAGACAAGCAAGCACAATATTAGTCCAGTTGATGAGCCACAAGTTTGGAGACAAGCCACAAAATAACAATCAACAAGCTAAAATTGAAGTAGCAACAACTGAAAGGCTTTGCACAATATAAAAGCGAAATGAACTTTTCATTTCACAAAAGAAGGCATTACAAAAGTTGAACAATGCACAAAAGTGCTACAAAAGTTGACTTACCATATACAAGGTTGGGGTACATTAAAGGCATAAGTGGTTTGGTTCAACACTTGGGTACCCCCTCCATATAATAGCTTGTTAAGCGCTTTTCTATCTAGCACGAGGAAACATCCACTATGTTCTCTCAGCTTGGTAAGGGCCTTCTGAAGATGCTCCATGTGCTCTTTCAAAGTGGAGCTATAGATTATAATGTCATCCAAATATACCACAACGAATTGATCCAAATACTCTTAGAAGACTTCATTCATCATGGTGCAGAATGTTGCTGGGGCATTAGTCAAGCCGAATGGCATGACAAGAAACTCATAAGAGCCATAACGTGTAACACAAATAGTTTTAGGCTTGTCTCCCTCAGCAATCCTTACTTGATAGTACCCCGACCGAAGATCTAACTTAGTAAAATACCTTGCTTTGCTCAATTGATCAAATGAATCTACAATAAGAGGAAGGGGATACTTGTTCTTGATGGTCAGCTTGTTGAGTGCCCGATAATCCACACATAAGCGAAGACTACCATCATGCTTCTTTTGAAATAAGACAGGTGCACCGAACGGGGCCTTAGATGGCCTGATAAAGCCTGCTTCCAATAGCTCTGTAAGCTGCTTCTTTAACTTATTCAACTCAAGAATAGCCATTCTATATGGTGCACGAACTTGTGGTTTTGCCCCTGGCACTAACTCGATAGCATGATCCACACCTCGACGTGGAGGCAACTCCTTAGGCAACTATTCAGGCATAACATCTGCAAATTGCCTTAAGACCTTCTTGACTGCAGCTGGGACAAGAGTAGAATCAAGAGCTTCATTTAACTTCAATGCTGCAACCCAAGTTTGCTCCCCATGCCTAACACCCCTCTTGAGTTGCATAGTTGAGAAAAACCGGTCACCGTTGTTGGTGGCCATAGCAGGAATGAGACATGGCTTATCCCCCGTGGCACACATACTATTAGAATAAGGCATGACTGCCGTCTTTGTGGTTCTCAAGAAATCCAACCCAAGGATGGCTTGGAAGTCATCCATGGACACTGCAGTGAAATCTACTCTTCCTTCCCAAGTGCTGACCTTCAAATGAACAGATTTTGCAACCCCATAGATAGGCTGCGCTGCCGAGTTAACCGCCTTGATGCGGCTGCCATCCTTCTCTAAAGATAGCCCAAGTCTTTCAACTTCAGTCCCCGCAACAAAGTTGTGGGTGGCCCCGGTGTCAATCAATGCACGAAGAGGCTTACCATTGATTTTTACATCCACAAACATCAAACCTTTGTTGGATGACTTGCTCTTGTTCAACTTGCCTGATGATTCCCCACTGTACATGGGTTTCTTCCCTTTGCCTTCATCTCTAGACTCCACAAGTTGTTTAGGATCTGAATGTTTGCCCACTTTGCCACTCCTGGCATTCTTCCTAGGCCTGCCTGTAGAAACCTTCTTTTCTAATGCATTCATCATATGAAAGGCTCCCACTCTAGAGCCAGCTGCCTTAGAACCCTTGCCACTTCGCTTAGACCGCACATCTTCTTCCTCGCTATCATCATCGCTTGGTTGAGAGACATGGTCAGACACAGTTGCTAGAGCATTCATGCCACGCTGTGCTGCCCAGGCAGCGGGCATGCCATGCTGCCCAGGCCACGCGCATGCCAGGCCGCCCACGCCGCGTGCATGCCATGCCAGGCCACCCACGCCGCGTGCATGCCATGCCAGGCCGCCCACGCCGCGCGCATTCCAGGCCGCGCGCATGCCAGGCCGCCCACGCCGCGCGCATGCCATGCCTTGCTGCCCAGGCCGCGCACATGCCAGGCCGTCCACGCTGCGCGCATGCCATGCCATGCTGCCCACGCCGCGCGCATGCCAGGCCGTACATGCCCGCGCGAATGCCAATGCCATGCTGCCTAGTGTCACGGACCGACAAATCCTGATGTTGCCCTCACTAGAAAGCATTGGAAGCCTAAGGAGATTGCTAGAACTCTCTAGAGAATGGCTAGAAGAAGGGAGGCTCTAATAGAAGAATCTAGAATTCTCTAGAGCAGTCAAGAAGATGGTTGAACTGGAATGCCCTGGGAGGTAGTAGAGCATGCTGGAAGCTTCTGGAACTCCCTGAAGCATTGTAGAAACTTGTACATAGTTAGAGGCACTTGTAGAACCTTCTAGACATGTACATACTAGAATAGTCCTAGAATACTCTAGCAAGGAGAAGTGTCTAGAACACTCTCCAACATAGTTGTTTTAGAATAATCTTTGTAAGGCTATATAAAGGGGAGGGCCTCATTTGCCCAAACCATCCAAGAGTTGTAAGCCTTCTCTCAAGTGAAATACAAAGCTAACGTTCTCCAAGTGTTCTCTCTAAGTCTCTCTTGTATATGCAATCTCCTAGCTCCCTTCCACAAAAGGCTTACTTAGGTGCAAGTAAGGTGTGCTATAAGCATCTAAGGCCGCACGGTTGGCTTGGAAAGACTGAGGGTTGGTTCAGCAAATCCAAGGCCGTGACACTAGGCCGCGCCCAAGGCCGCGGTCGAGCCGCCGTCCAGGCCATCCAGGGCCGCGACCGAGCTGCGGCTTGGTCCTAGCCGTCTAAGGCCGCGACTCAGGCCGCGGTCGAGGCGTGGTCCATGCCGCCTAAGGCCGCAGCCTAGTGTCACGGACTGGGCGCTTGTCATCCTCCCGAGAAGCCGACTCCACGAGTGATACTGCGTACCCCTGTGCATTATGCCCAAGGACCAACCTAGGAGATGCGCTAAGGATCTACCCTGCCTGCCTTGCCGCTCACAAACTAATGCGCTTGCAAGATGCTTGGTGTAGAACTCGCATCCCCAATGAGTCGGTACGTGACATGCTACCACCGCCAGTCCCTGACGCCCTCGTCAGGGGGACATTACCCTGCCTGCCTCCATGCTTGTCCGTTTCCCTACCCACGGGAAACCCGCCCCGTGCGGACACCACCCTTGGTGCAGACCCCACAATGAATCTGCTTGCTGTAAGTCTCACGTAACGTCCCCATCACAGTGCCCCTAGGCTGGCTCTAATACCACTTGTCACGGACTGGGCGCTTGTCATCCTCCCGAGAAGCCGGCTCCACGAGTGGTACTGCGTACCCCCGTGCATTATGCCCAAGGACCAACCCAGGAGATGCGATAGGGATCTACCCTGCCTGCCTTGCCGCTCACAAACTAATGCGCTTGCAAGGTGTTTAGTGTAGAACTCGCATCCCCAATGAGTCGGTACGTGACACTAGGCCGCGCCCAAGGCCAAGGGGCCATGGGGCATACCTGGCACTGCCTTGCCTAGGTGTCAAGGTGCGCCCATCCAAGAGTCAACTCCTTGATGCCACACACATTTGTGCCCTTTGGAGAGCCAAAGACATGCCTAAGAAGTTGTTGGTGCAAGTCTAAGACATGCCATGAAGCAAGCTAGCCACCAAGTAGCAACTTTAGGCCAACTTTTAGACGGTCAAATATAATCTTTTTGTCTTGTAAATTTTTATGTAAATACCTTAGTATTAAAGGTGTTTTGAGTCCAAGAGTTGTAATTTTTCTATTTTTGTAGAATTATTAAAAATCCATTATGACTCCTCAAACATAGTGGATGTTTCCTCATGCCAGATAGAAAAGCGCTTAACAAGCTATTATAAGGAGGGGGTACCCAGGTGTTGAACCAAACCACTTGTGCCTTTAATGTACCCCAACCTTGTATATGGTAAGTCAACTTTTGTAGCACTTTTGTGCATTGTTCAACTTTTGTAATGCCTTCTTTTGTGTAATGAAAAGTTCATTTCACTTTTATATTGTGCAAAGCCTTTCAGTTGTTGCTACTTCAATTTTAGCTTGTTGATTGTTATTTTGTGGTTGGTCTCCAAACTTGTGGCTCATCAACTGGACTAATATTGTGTTTACTTGTCTTTGCAAACCTTTCAAGCATTCTTGGCGGGCTAGTGAAGAGAGTTAACTAGCGCCACACACACTTGCTTATCTTCAACAAGGCTTCTGCATTGCCAGTGTGTGACAGTTGGTATCAGAGCCCAGTCTATTTGGCTTTCTCCATTATTGGCTGTCTCTATTATTGGCTTTCTAAATGGAGGGTGCTAGTAACCGTCAACCATCGCAAAGGGAGAGAATTGAGCTCTTAGAGCAACGTATGGACAATATGGAGGCCATGGCAACTTCATTAGCCACCCTTGAGCAACGGGTTTATGATCTTGAGCAAACTCATGGCCCTACTCATGGGCAAGATTTTGAGGATGTTGTCACTAAACTCAGGCTAGAGATTGAAGACCTCAGTGGCCGGGTTGGTGTTCTTACCCGTGCCTTTGGCAATGCACCTGGTGGCGGCATGGAATTCACTAGGGTGCGTGTGCCCGAGCCCCATGCCTACGGTGGCGCCCGAGATGCCAAGGAGTTAGACAACTTCCTTTTTGATATGGAGCAATATTTCAAAGCTGTGAAAGTCGATGCTGAGGAGACAAGGATTTCTATGGCCACAATGTATTTGTCCGGTGATGCCAAGTTATGGTGGCGAACTAAACATGATGAGATGCAACGAGGCTTATGCACAATTGAGACTTGGGAGCAATTGAAGCATGAACTTAAGCTCCAATTCTTCCCTGAAAAAGTTGAGTATAATGCCCGGCGTGCTTTGCGGGATCTCAAGCACACCGGCACTATAAGAGATTATGTGAAAGAATTCTCTGGGCTTATGCTAGACATCAGAGATATGTCAGAGAAAGACAAGCTCTTCTTCTTCCTTGAGGGATTGAAGCCATGGGCCAGAGTTGAACTTCAAAGGCAAAGAGTGCAAGATTTAACCCATGCACAAGCAGCAGCTGAATGCCTTACGGACTACGCCGAACCTAAGCAACGGGATAGTAGTTCCCCGCGCAAGAGTACGGGAGGTGGAAAGTCCCAAGGCTATGGCAAACCCAAGAGTGGGGGAGCCAACACTTCTACATCCAAAACCCATTCGGGTGGAGGATAATGGCAACAGAAGAGCTATGGTAACAAGGCAAAAGCCCCTCAATAATTCTCTACAAGCAAAACAAAAGGCCCTATCTCTTGTTTCTTATGCAATAGGCCACACCGGTTATCTGAATGTCCACAAAAGCGTGCCTTGAATGCTCTAGCAACTATGTCTGACCGTGTCTCTCAACCAAGTGATGATGATAGCGAGGAAGAAGATGTGCGGTCTAAGCGAAGTGACAAGGGTTCTAAGGCAGCTAGCTCTAGAGTGGGAGCCTTTCATATGATGAATGCCATGGAGAAGAAGGCTTCTACAGGTAGGCCTAAGAAGAATGCCAAGAGTGGCAAAGTAGGCAAGCATTCAGATCCTAAACAACTTGTGGAGTCTAGAGATGAAGGCAAAGGGAAGAAACCCATGTAAAGTGGAGAATCATCAGGCAAGTTGAACAAGAGCAAGTCATCCAACAAAGATTTGATGTTTGTGGATGTAAAAATCAATGGGAAGCCCCTTCGTGCGTTGATTGACACCGGAGCCACCCATAACTTTGTTGCGGGGACTGAAGTTGAAAGACTTGGGCTATCTTTAGAGAAGGATGGCAGCCGCATCAAGGCGGTTAACTCGGTAGCGCAGCCTATCTATGGGGTTGCAAAATCTGTTCATTTGAAGGTCAGCACTTGGGAAGGAAGAGAAGATTTCACCGCAGTGCCCATGGATGACTTCCAAGCCATCCTTGGGTTGGATTTCTTGAGAACCACAAAGACGGCAGTCATGCCTTATTCTAATAGTATGTGTGTCATGGGGGATAAGCCATGTCTCATTCCTGCTATGGCCACCAACAACAGTGACCGGTTTGTCTCAGCTATGCAACTCAAGAGGGGTGTTAGGCATGGGGAGCAAACTTAGGTTGCGGCATTGAACTTGAATGAAGCTCTTGATTCTACTCCTGTCCCAACTGCAGTCAAGAAGGTCTTAAGGCAATTTGCAGATGTTATGCCTGAACAGTTGCCTAAGGAGTTGCCTCCATGTCGAGGTGTAGATCATGCTATCGAGTTAGTGCCAGGGGCAAAACCACCAGCTCGTGCACCATATAGAATGGCTATTCCTGAGTTGAATGAGTTAAGGAAGCAGCTTACAGAGTTATTGGAAGCAGGCTTTATCAGGCCATCTAAGGCCCCATTCGGTTCACCTATCTTATTTCAAAAGAAGCATAATGGTAGTCTTCGCTTATGTGTGGATTATCGGGCACTCAACAAGCTGACCATCAAGAACAAATATCCCCTTCCTCTCATTGCGGATTCGTTTGATCAATTGAGCAAAGCAAGGTATTTTACTAAGCTAGATCTTCGGTCGGGGTACTATCAAGTAAGGATTGCCGAGGGAGACGAGCCTAAAACTACTTGTGTTACACGTTATGGCTCTTATGAGTTTCTTGTCATGCCATTCGGCTTGACTAATGCCCCAGCAACATTCTGCACCATGATGAATGAAGTCTTTCAAGAGTATTTGGATCAATTCATTGTGGTATATTTGGATGACATTGTAATCTATAGCTCCATTTTGGAAGAGCACGTGGAGCATCTTCAGAAGGCCCTTACCAAGCTGAGAGAACACAAGCTTTATGTCAAGCTGGAGAAGTGTTCTTTTGCCCAAGAGAGGATTAAGTTCCTAGGGCACATTGTTGAGCATGGATGCATCAGAATGGACCAAGAGAATGTCAAGGCTATTCAAGAGTGGCAGCCACCTGCAAATGTCTCAGAGTTACGGTCATTTCTTGGATTGGCTAATTATTACCGCAAGTTTGTTCAAGGGTACTCAAGACTAGCTTCCCCATTAACAAAGTTGCTAAAGAAGGGCAAGCCATATGTTTGGACAGAAGAGTGCCAACAAGCCTTTCAAGCCTTGAAAGAAGCCATGTCAAGAGATCCTGTTCTTGCTCTACCGGATTTAGGTAAAGCTTTTGAGATACAAACGGATGCATCTAATTTTGCTTTGGGTGGTGTTCTTTTGCAGGATGGTCACCCAATTGCTTATGAGAGTAGGAAGCTCAACGATGCTGAGCGGAGATATCCAGCTCATGAGAAAGAGCTACTTGCAGTAGTGCATTGTCTGATGACATGGAGGCACTACATCTTGGGCTCACGGTTTGTCGTGAAGACTGACAACACAGCAGTTAGCCATTTCTTCACTCAACCCAAGTTAAGCGCACGACAAGCACGGTGACAAGAGAAGTTGGCAGAGTTTGATTTTGCCTTAGAATACAAGGCCGGTGCCAGCAACCATGTTGC
Organism: Camellia sinensis; assembly: GCF_055761805.1. Lineage (NCBI taxonomy): Eukaryota > Viridiplantae > Streptophyta > Magnoliopsida > Ericales > Theaceae > Camellia > Camellia sinensis. The sequence goes on along the minus strand of NC_138972.1, from coordinate 1,972,495 downwards.
TGATGCACTAAGCAGGAAGGCGGAGCTTGCCGTGTGCCATCATGTATGTTCTTTAACTTCTATTTCAACCAGCCTTAAGGAGAAAATCAAGGCTCATCTAGACAAGGATACTATGGCAGAGAATCTTATGAACCTTGTCAAAATGGGCAAGACTCGTCAATTTTAGGTGCAAGATGGACTTCTTATGACAATAGGCAACCGTATCTTTGTACCCAGGGCTGGTGACTTGAGGAAGACACTCCTTAAGGAGTGCCATGATACACTTTGGGCAGGACATCCGGGGTGGGAGCGAACTTTGGCCTTGGTGAAACAAGGATATTATTAGCCCCAAATGCGTGATGATGTGGAAGAATATGTCCGCACTTGTCTCACTTGCCAACAAGACAAGGTTGAGCATAAGAAGAAAGCAGGCTTGCTTGAACCTTTGCCCGTGCCTAAACGTCCGTGGGAAAGTGTATCACTTGACTTCATCACTGGATTGCCTAAAGTGAGGGATATCGAGACTATCTTAACTATTGTGGACCGATTCTCCAAATATGCTACCTTCATTACTGCCCCAAAGTATGTTTCAGCGGAGGAGACTGCCCAACTCTTCTTCAAGTACATTGTCAAATATTGGGGTGTGCCTAAAAGTATTGTTAGTGACCGAGACACGCATTTTGTTGGCAAACTCTGGACGAAGTTATTCAAGCTTCTTGGGTCACAACTTAATACTTCATCAAGCTACCATCCGGAGACGGATGGGCAAACTGAACGCTTCAACTGTATGCTCGAGGAGTATTTGCGCTACTTTGTCAATGCCAATCAACGAAATTGGGTGCAACTTCTTAATGTAGCACAGTTATGTTTCAACTCTCAAAAGAGTAGCTCTACGGGCAAGAGTGCTTTTGAGATAGTGAATGGACAACAGCCACTGTTGCCCCACACAGTGGATGGACCTTATGAAGGAAAGTCTCCCAGGGCTTACCAATTTGCTAAGGAGTGGAAGAGAAACCATGACATTACTCGTGCCTATCTTGAAAAAGCAGCAAGCAAAATGAAGAAATGGGTTGATGAAAAGAGGAGGCCACTTGAGTTCAAAGCTGGGGATCAAGTTCTTGTCAAACTCAACCCTGAGCAACGCAAGTTCATGAGGGGAAGAGACAGAAGGCTAGTGCGTAAGTATGAGGGGCCGGTAACCATTCTGAAGAGAATTGACAAGTGTGCTTACAAGATAGATGCTCCATCTTGGTTGAAAGTGCATCCGGTTTTCCATGTGAGTTATTTGAAGCCTTACTATCCAGACAAGGAAGATCCAACCCGAAATGAGCAAAAACACCAAACCATCATAGCCAAAGCAGGGAAAAGGTCTATTGAATCTATCTTGGCTGATCGGGTGAAAATGGTTTCCAAGAAGCAACAAAGACAATACTTAGTAAAATGGAAAGGCCTTGGAGATGAAGAAATCAGCTGGGAACGAGAGGCGGACTTGTCGGCTTTTCAAGACGAGATTGATGCTTATTGGGCCAAGTCATCGAGGGCGTCGACCGTTCAAGTGGGGGAGACTGTCAAGGTGCGCCCATCCAAGGGTCAACACCTTGATGCCACACACATTTATGCCCTTTGGAGAGCCAAAGACATGCCTAAGAAGTTGTTGGTGCAAGTCCAAGACATGCCATGAAGCAAGCTAGCCACCAAGTAGCAACTTTAGGCCAACTTTTAGACGGTCAAATGTAATCTTTTTGCCTTGTAAATTTTTATGTAAATACCTTAGTATTAAAGGTGTTTTGAGTCCAAGAGTTGTAATTTTTCTATTTTTGTAGAATTATTAAAAATCCATTATGACTCCTCAAACATAGTGGATGTTTCCTCATGCTAGATAGAAAAGCGCTTAACAAGCTATTATAAGGAGGGGGTACCCAAGTGTTGAACCAAACCACTTGTGCCTTTAATGTACCCCAACCTTGTATATGGTAAGTCAACTTTTATAGCACTTTTGTGCATTGTTCAACTTTTGTAATACCTTCTTTTGTGTAATGAAAAGTTCATTTCACTTTTATATTGTGCAAAGCCTTTCAGTTGTTGCTACTTCAATTTTAGCTTGTTGATTGTTATTTTGTGGCTTGTCTCCAAACTTGTGGCTCATCAACTGGACTAATATTGTGTTTGCTTGTCTTTGCAAACCTTTCGAGCATTCTTGGCGGGCTAGTGAAGAGAGTTAACTAGCGCCACACACACTTGCTTATCTTCAACAAGGCTTCCGCATTGCCAGTGTGTGACACTAGGCAAGAGATGTGCCCCTCCCCCCCTTATAGTAGCTTGTTAAGCCCTTTTCAGTATGGCAGGAGGAAACATCAACCATGCTCAATGAGTCATAATGGGATTTTTTTAAAAAGTAATAGTTTTTTGCCAAAACTTTCAATATGAAAGTTGTAGGAAATAATTTAAGACACCATAAAAAAAATTGAAAAAAAATATTTGGCCACCGGAAATATTTTATTTTAATTCATTTCGATTTTAATACTTAAAAATATTAAAAATTAATAAAAATAGTCAAAAATTATGGAAAAATTCCAATAATTAAAGGATAAAGCACTAGTAATTATTGAAATTATTAAATTGTTTTTGTAATTTTTTTTATTTTATTTTGATTTTTTTGGCCCAAATAAAGGCTTAAAAAATTCGAAAAACTCAAGAAAAATTGCCAAAAAATAGGGCGTGACATTTAAAAGTAATTGTAGTGCATTTTTAATTGTGTGGCATGGTTTAGGTATGAATACAAAAGAATCATGTTCAAAAAGAGCGGTCAAGGCAGTGGCATGCCATGGCCTTGGCCTTGGCCTTGGCCTTTGCCCGTGGCCTTCGCCCGTGGCCTTCGCCCGTGGCCTTCGCCTTGGCCATGGCCGTCCACGAGGACTTGGCCTTGCCCGCGACCTTACACGCTGCCTTGGCCTTGGCATGGCATGCTCATCGAGGCCGTGGCATGCCATGCAGCTAGCCAAGGCCGTGGCGTGACATGCCGACCAAGGCATTTGCATGGCATGCTTGCGAAGGCCACGGCATGGCATGGCATGCTTGCGAAGGCCACGGCAGTGCATACTGCTGGCCAAGCCCGTGGCACCGACGTGCTACAGGCCAAAGCCTTGGCATGGCATGCCGGCCGGGGCATTGGCATGGCATGCTGGCCGAGGCCGTGGCAAGGCAAGCCAGCCTATGCCGTGGCATGGCATGGCATGCTCGCCTAGCCCGTGGCATGCCATGCTGCTGGCCAAGGCTTTGGCATGGCATGCTGGCGCAAGGCATTGGCCTTGGCATGGCATGCGTGGCAAGGTCGTGGCATGCTGGGCAATGCCTTGGGATGGCATGCCGGCCTCGGCGGTGGCAGGGCATGCCGGTCTCACCCTGCTAGGCAACGCTGTGGCGTGGCATACCAGCCAAGGCGGTGCCACGGCATACTGGCCAAGGACGTGCCAGGGCCAAAGCCGTGGCATGGCATGCAGGGCAACACCGTGGCTTGGCATGCCATCCTTAGCATGTTGGGCATCACCGCGGCAAGGCATGCTGGCCAACACTGTGGCACGGCGTGCCGGACAAGGTAGTGCCATGTCATGGCAGGCTTACCAACACGGTGCCATGGCATGGCAGGCCGGGCAACGCCGTGGCATGGCATGCCCGCCTTGGCATGCTGGGCAACGTCGTGGCTTGCCATGTCGGCCACGGCCGTGGAATGCTGGGCAACACAATGGCATGACATGCTGGCCAAGGCAGTGGCATGGCATGTTGGCCAAGGCTAAGGCATGGCACGCTGGGCAACGATGTGGCATGGCATGCTACCCAAGGCGGCCGCAAGGCATGCGGGCCGAGGCCGTGGCATGGCGTGACTGCCAAGTGGCACGGCATGGCATGCTAGCCAGGGCTAAGGCATAGCAGGCTGGCCAAGGCAGTGGCATGGCATGCTGGCCGTAGCGATGGCATGGCATGCTGGCTAAGGCAGTGGCATGGCATGCTGGCCAAGGCTAGGGCACGACACGCTGGGTGAAGTTGTGGCATGGCATGCTGGGCAACGCCGTGGCAAGGCATGCGGGCCGAGGCCGTGGTATGGTATGCCCGCCTTGGCATGCTGGGCAACGCCATGGCTTGCCATGCCGGCCACGGCCAAGGCTTGGCATGTTGGCCAACGCTGTGGCATGGCATGCTGGCCAAGGCTAAGGCATGGCACGCTGGGCAACGCTGTGGCATGGCATGCTGGGCAAGGCTATGTCATGGCACGCTGGGCAACACTGTGGCATGGCATGCTGGGCAACACTGTGGCATGGCATTCTGGGCAACATCGTGGCCAGGCATGCGGACCGAGGGCGTGGCAAGGCATGCGGGCCGAGGCCGTGGCATGGCATTCCGGCCTTGGCATGCTAGGCAACGCGGTGGCATGGCATGCGGGCCGTGGCATGGCATGCGGGCCGAGGCCGTGGCATGGCATGTTGGCCAAGGCTAAGGCATGGCACGCTGGGCAACACTATGCCATGGCATGCTGGGCAACACCGTGGCAAGGCATGCGGGCTGAGGCCGTGGCATGGTATACTGGCTGAGGCCGTGGCATGGCATTCCGGCCTTGGCATACTGGGCAACACTGTGGCATGGCATGTTGGCCAAGGCTAAAGCATGGCACGCTGGGCAACGCTGTAGCATGGCATGTTGGGCAACGCCGTGGCAAGGCATGCGAGCCAAGGCCGTGACAAGGCATTCCGGCCTTGGCATGCTGGGCAACGCTGTGGCATGCCATGCTGGGCAACGTTGTGGCATGCCATGCTGGGCAACACCGTGGTAAGGCATGCAGGCCGAGGCCGTGGCCGTGGCATGGCATGCTGGCCAAGGCTGTGGCAAGGCTAGCGGGCTGATGCCGTGGCATGGCATTCCGGCCTGGGCATGCTGGGCAACGCTGTGGCATGGCATGCAGGCCGAGGCCGTGGCTTGGCATATTGGCCAAAGCTAAGGCCTGGCACGCTGGGCAACGCTGTGGCATGGCATGCTGGGCAACGCCGTGCCATGGCATGGCATGTTGGCCAAGGCTAAGGCATGACACGCTGGGCAACGCTGTGGCATGGCATGCTGGGCAACGCCGTGCCATGGCATGCAGGCCGAGGCCGTGGCATGGCATTTCGGCCTTGGCATGCTGGGCAAGGCAGTGGCATGCCATGCGAGCCGAGGCCGTGGCATGGCATGTTGGCCAAGGCTAAGGCATGGCACGCTAGGCAACGCTGTGGCTTGGCATGCTAGGCAACGTCGTGGCAAGGCATGCGGGCCGATGCCGTGGCATGGCATACTGGCCAAGGACATGGTATGGCATGTGGGCCGAGGCTGAGGCATGGCATTCCGGCCTTGGCATGCTGGGCAACGCTGTGGCATGCCATGCAAGCTGAGGCCGTGGCATGGCAAGTTGGCCAAGGCAAAGGCATGGCATGCTAGGCAACGGCGTGGCAAGGCATGCTGGGCAACGCTGTGGCTTGCCATGCGGGCCGAGGCCGTGGCGTGGCACGTTGGCCAAGGCTAAGGCATGGCACGCTGGGCAACGCTGTGGCATGGCATGCTGAGCAACGCCATGGCAAGACATGCGGGCCGAGGCCGTGCCATAGCATGCGGGCCGAGGTCGTGCCATGGCATGCGGTCCAAGGCCGTGACATGGAATTCCGACCTTGGCATGCTGGGCAGGGCTGTGGTAAGCCATGCTAGCCGTGGCGAGGGCATGACATGCTGGCCAAGGCTAAGGCATGGCACTCCGGGCAACGCCATGGCATGGCATACTGGGCAACGCCGTGGCAAGGCATGCGGGCCGAGGCCGTGGCATGGCATGCGGGCCGAGGCCATGGCATGGCACGCTGGGCAACGTTGTGGCATGGCATGTTGGGCAACGTCGTGGCATGACATGCGGGCCGAGGCCGTGGCATGGAATTCCGACCTTAGCATGCTAGGCAACGTTGTGGCATGGCATGCGTACCGAGGCCGTGGCATGGCATTCCGACCTTGGCATGCTGGGCAACGCCGTAGCATGCCATGCAGTCCGAGGCCGTGGCATGGCATGTTGGCCAAAGCTAAGGCATGGCAACTGGGCAACGCTGTGGCATGGCATGCCGGGCAACGCCGTAGCAGGGATGCAGGCCGACATCGTGGCAAGGCATGCAGGCCGAGGGCATAGCATGGCATGTTGGCCGAGGCTGTGGCATGGCATGCGGGCCGAGGCAGAGGCGTGGCATGCGGGCCGAGGCCGTGGCATGGCATACCTGCCGTGGCTTGGCATGCCGGCCACGACCGTGGCATGGGCATGCCCGCCTTGGCATGCTGGCCAACGCTTTGGCATGGCATGCTGGCCGACGCTTTGGCATGGCATGCTGGCCGAGGCGGTGGCATGGCATGCTGGCCGAGGCTAAGGCATGGCAGGCCGACCAAGGCAGTGGCATGGCATGCTGGCCGTGGCAGTGGCATGACATGCTGGCCAAGGCTAAGGCATGGCACTCCGGGCAACACCGTGACATGGCATACTGCGCAACGCTGAGGCAAGGCATGCGGGCCGAGGGCGTGGCGTGGCGTGGCGTGGCGTGGCATGGCATGCCAGCCGAGGCCGTGGCATGGCATGGCATGCCCGCCGAGGCCTTGGCATGCTGGGCAACGCCATGGCTTGGCATGCCGGCCACGGCCGTGGTATGGGCGTGCCCGCCATGGCATGTTGGCGAACGCTTTAGTATAGCATACTGGTCGAGGCGGTGGCATGGCATGCTGGCCCAAGCTAAGGCATGGCATGCCGGCCAAAGCAGTGGCATGACATGTTGACCGTGGCGGTGGCATGACATGCTGGCCAAGGTTAAGGCATGGCACTCCAGGCAACGCCATGGCATGACATACTGGGCAACGCTGTGGCAAGGCATGCGGGCCAAGGCCGTGGCATGACACGCTGGCCCACGCAGCTGCTTGGCACGCTGGACAAGGCAGTGGCATGACAAGCTGGCCAAGGCCTTCCCCTGACATGCTTGGCAACGCTTTGGCAAGGCATGCTGGCCAAGGCAGTGGCATGGCATGCTGGGCAAGGCGGTGGCATGGCATGCAGGTCATTGTCGTGGCATGCTGGGCAACCCACTGCTCGAGATGGGAATTGTACTTCAAGGCGGCCCGCGCAGCTCGTCCGCCACGCGGGCTTCACAAACGACACGTGCCTTTCGAGGGCCAGACGGCCCCTACTGCGGGTCGGCAAGCGAGCGGCAGGTGCATGCATCGCTTCTAGCCTGGATTCTGACTTAGAGGCGTTCAGTCATAATCCAGCGCACTGTAGCTTCGCGCCACTGGTTTTTCAACCAAGCGCGATGACCAATTGTGCAAATCAACGATTTCCCTCGTACTAGGTTGAATTACTATTGCGACACTGTCATCAGAAGGATAAAACTAACCTGTCTCACGACGGTCTAAACCCAGCTCACGTTCCCTATTGGTGGGTGAACAATCCAACACTTGGTGAATTCTGCTTCACAATGATAGGAAGTGCCAACATCGAAGCATCAAAAAGCAACGCCTAAACCCCAAACCCTAACCCCCTACACCCCTAATTCTAAACCCTAAACCCTAAACTCTAAACCCTAACCCTAAATCCTAAACACTAAACCCCTAAACCCTAAACCCTAATCACGAATCCCTAGACCCTAGACCTTAAAACCCAAAACCCTAACCCTAAACACTAACCCCTAACCCCTAACCCCTAACCCTAGACCCTAGACCAAAAACCCAAAACCCCCAAACCCTCAACCCCTAACCCTAGACCCTAGACCCTAGACCCTAGACCTTAAACCCTAAACCCTAAACCCAAAACCATAAACCCCAAAACCTAACCCCTAAACTCCTAACCCAAAACCCAAAACCATAAACCCCAAACACTAACCCCTAAATCCTAAACCCCTAACCCTAAACCCAAAACCATAAACCCCAACCCTAAATCCCCAAACCCTAAGTCCAAAACCCCAAAACCCCAAAATCCTAAACCCAAAACCCTGAACCCCTAAAGCCAAAACCCTAAACCCTAAACTCGAAACCCTAAACCGCAAACCCCAAACCCCAAACCGTAAACCCTAAACCCCAAACCCTAAACCTAAACACCCTAAACCCTAAAAACCCTAAATCCTAAAAACCCTCAAAACCCTATACCCTTAAAACCCTTAAACTCTAAACTCTAAACCCTCAAAACCCTAAAACCCTAGACCCCTAAACCCCCCCCAACGCCAAACCCCAAACCCCAAACCCCAAAACCCTAAACCCTAACCCTAACCCTAACCCACAAAAACCCCTAACCCTAAACCCTAAACCCTATAACCCTACAACCCCAACCCCCAACCCCAAACCAAAACCCCAAAGCCAAAACCCTAAAACCGAAACTCAAAACTCCAAACCGCAAACCCTAAACCCTAAATCGTAAACCCTAAACCCTAAAACCCTAAACCCTAACCCTAAACCCAAAAAGCCCTAAATCCTAAAAACCCTCAGTCCTAAAAACCCTAAATCCTAAAAACCCTAAAACCCTTAACCTCTAAACCCTAAAGCCCTAAAACCCCTAAATCCCTAACCCCTAAACCCCTAATCCTAAACCGTAAACCGAAAACCCAAAAACCCTAAACCCAAAACTCCAAACCCCAAACCCCAAACCGAAACCCCCAACCCCCAACCCAAACCCCTTAAACCCTAAACCCTAATTTAATTAAACCCCAAACCCCCTAAACCCTAAATAAAACATTCTCGTCTCTATAGGGGCATGGTTTATTTATCCTCTATATGGTTCTTACATATAGAGAACCATCCCTAGCTCTGCTACATACATAATACATAAGAACCATGCCCAAACACCCTAAACCCTAAAAACCCTCAATCCTCAAAACCCTCAAAACCCTATATCCTAAGAACCCTAAAAACCCTAAACCCTAAAAATCCTAAAAACCCTTAACCCTAAAACCCTAGGCCCTAAATCCCTAAACCCCAAACCCCCTAAACCCTAACCCCTAAATCCTAAACCCTAGCCCCTCAACCCTAACCCCTAACCCCTAACCCCAAAACCCAAAACCCAAACCCCTAACCCTAAAAACCCAAACCCTAAACCCTACAACCCCAAACCCCAACCGCAAACCGAAACCCCAAACCCCTTAAACCCTAATCCCTAAACCCTAATTTAATTAAACCCCTAAACCCTAAACCCTAAACCCGAAATCCTAAAACCTAAACCCTAAATAAAACATTCTCGTCTCTATAGGGGCATGGTTTATTTATCCTCTATATGATTCTTACATATAGAGAACCATCGCTAGCTCTGCTACATACATAATACATAAGAACCAATGCCTGTAGCTGGAACATATTAGAGGGCCTAAGGAGCACAGCCATGCATTTTATTGCACAAGCTTCTTGTGAGGCTACCCACAAAGCATAGAGAATGGCTCAGGCCCGTGGTCCACAATGGACATCACCAGAGTGCTCTGCTACTTATTCAACTATAGAGAGAATTATTGAGGAGAGGAATTTCTGGATTTGTGAATCTAATCATCCAGTGAGGTTGGAGATGGCAATGACGGAGACGAGAATGCTGAATGATAAGATGAAGATGCAAGTTAGGCAAGTGCTGGAACAGCACCACCTGCAAAATGCCTATCCCATGCACAAACACATTAGGTTTAAATCAACTTTACAAAATGAAATTTATTTATCAAAAAAAATAAAGACAGATGCTTCACATAATGAAACAATCATATTCTATATATACACACAAAATCGCATGTCCAAAAAGCATCCCTATCTGCAGCGGAGAGCCATAACTCACTATTTCTCAATATCCATGATGGACCAACATTGGGGATCAGAAAATTGTAGTTCTCAACACAGACATAACTTCACAGTATCTGCAAAAATAAATTCCACCTAGTTTTCCAATAATGCCCCAGAGCAAACTACATGATTTAGGTATGCTCTTCCCTCCCAGACACAGCCTACCGTGACCAAAATGAGAACCTATCTTATACCCCCAAAATGAGAATCGGACAATGATAAGCTCACTCCAGGCCAAGTTAATGCATACCCAAACAGCTCCGCAAAATATAAGGACACATCATATCTCAACTTCTCCCCCTTGTCCACACCAAAAAAAAATATATATATGTTGTTCTCAAATACCAAATGAGACACCAACATGAGTTCTCAAAAGAAAAAAGCATTTTTGAGACTAAACTTCCCAATGACCTTCCTCATCCAAATAGCCAAAACAAAACTATGGCCACAAGTTTATATAGACTACCCACAAGGTTGATAGGTCTATAATCCTAAATGTCCCACGCACCCACGTTCATGAGCACTACAACAATGAAAGAGGCCTTCAAAATCTTCTCAAACACTCCTAATTCATGAAAATGCCAGAAACTACCATAATATCTCCATGTACCACACTCCAATAGTGATAGGGGGAAACAAAAGCGATAACCACTTCTCTATAAAAACCCAATTTTGGCATGTTCACAACGCATTTGTGGGACAATACATAAATTTACATTCATCTATCTTACTCTTAAGATGTGTTATCCTGGGTTATTAGTTTATAATGTGGCAATTCTAAAATATACAGGACAAGATACTCTACATAATACATAAAATGTACCACAAACTGATAAAAGATTCATATAAAACCTGTGCTAGATTATGAATGTATATTTCATCTATGAGGAATTCATTTCTATGTAGTTTTAGTTTCTCTAACAACATTAATGAAGGTAATAAAACAATTCATAAAACCGAATAGAAATACATCTGAAAATAATTTTTTATGGAGAAAACTCTAACCTGTCAACCCTGCACAAGCTGAAGAGAAGACTATCACAGGTGGAGCCTGCACCCAGTGAAAGAAACGGCAACAAAGTCACCAACAAAAAAAGGTACAAAATATGAATCCACAGTCCCCGTGTCTGTACCCAATGCCATCTCTCACACATTACAAAAACCCACACTTATGAGAGAGAGGGTTATGGATATAACCATTAAGACTAGATGTTTTTATGAAGACGAAAAAAATAAATAAATAAATAAATAATAAAAAATAAAATAACAAAACTATTAGTTCCATGTATGACTTCATCAAGCATTGCCACACAATGCGAATAACATAAGATTTTTAACCTAATGAATTTTATTGAGCTCAACTTCCTATGTTTCTAAAAGTGTGCAACACAGTTAATCTACCTTGCATCATTTCTTATATTACTTCACTTCACCCAGAGGTGCATACTGGACAAGATATTTAAATATTTGAAGATATGTTATGATAGCATTGCCAAGATAGGCTTACCTAGATCATAGAGTAGAATATGTGGTAATTGGGCAAGTAGATAAATGAAACATACTATTAAGCCAGTGTCAGAAATTTTGGGGTAGTGAAGGAGGAGGTGGGGGAAGCATCACCCGAAACAAGCAATCTTGCAATTGGGGTAGACAATGTTGGACTTCGTGGAAGAGGATAGAGATCATGAGAAATCTTAAAACTCTTGAGGAGAAAGATATAATCTAAAATATTTTTGAAAAAAAAGGAAGACCCACACCCAAAACAAAAATGAAGAAATAAAATCAATTATAAAAGAACATTTAATAAGCTCAACACCACAAGTACTGACATGTTGGTGAAGAGACAATATCCCAACACAGTTGTCAAATCAAGAATTGAATCATGAATCAAAATTACATTTTTCCGAATCACGAATCATAATTATTTGGTTATAATTTCTAAAATACATTAAAAAATATTTAAACAATTAGATATTAAAGATATATTATAAATATGAAAATTTTAGACATAAATCAATGAAAAGTTTGTTTTGAATGATGATCACATGATGCAATAGGCAATAACATGCTTGCCTCTAAGTGATGTAGGTTCAAGGATCAATATAATCTATGATCCTATATTTCATTTTTTTATTATGCATTACAATTAATGACAATCCATAAATGCATGTGCTGTTATGAATCAATGGAGACAAGAATCCATGGTCCGTCAAAAAAGAAAGATAAAAAATTCAAAATTTCAAATCACAATAGTGAGATAAATTTAATAGAATATAGTTGGTTTCTTTTTTATATAGGGTATATATAGACTTCAGTTTTGGTGCAAAACACAAATGCTAGAATTGAAACTCGTGTTAAAAAGAGACCTTTCAAAAAAATGAGAAGAAAAAAAAAAGAACTCTTCAATTCATCGAAGAGGCAAACGCCAATAGTAAAATTTTACAACTCAAGTAATCCAAATACTCATCTAAAATGGTCCAAACTACTCAAATCACCACTTTTTATAACCTCTTGCTTGATGCCTCCCAAATATTTCTTGTGCAAGTAGAAACACGTGGATAAAGTTGAACCAATTGATTGGTATTGGTGTATCAAACTAAATCGTGTAATACGTATCATGAATCATACAATTACGATGCAATTTATGCTTATTGTCGATTCACCCTTAGATACAAATCGGTTGTTTAGTGTATCAAACCAAATCGTGTGACACGTGTCTTTAGGTCTCTGTTACAACAATATCTGACAAGCATAAATAACAACATGGGTTATGAATACGACACGATATGGACAACCGTAAGTGTGTCAAACACATGTCGACGCTTGCCCTTTAGGTGCTAGCATCCAAACTGAATTGGACACTAATATGGAATGCTAAGAGCTTCCGTGCTACCTAGAGCAAGATTGTAGATGCGGCATCTTTACAAATTCTAACCACACAATAAATTCTTCTATACAAATTGAATGACATGCTTAAGCTATACAAGGAACTAAAATTGCAAGTAAAAATCAAAGCTCAAGCAAATGGGGAATCGAAACGGAAGTTGACACTTACACCGATGAGGAAATGCAACCAGATAGGTCCTTTAACCCACCTCTGAACGATTGGCATCACTGTAGAGGTAATTCAATAAAATAAATAACAAAATACATGGAGGGAAAGAAGCCAATTGTAAAAAAAGTGTATGTACTCTTTGTCAAAAGTTTATCACTAACAATAACAATTTCAGTGATTGAGAAAATCAACATATGGTATTGCTCAGGAAAGTAATTTCAGAGTGCTATATTATGCAAAGAGGAAAAAAAGAGAAGAAAAAGAAGATTAGCAGGAACAATGGAACAGGAATTATATCATTAGAATACCATTTGTTTACTGAAGTATCAAAGCCACAAGTAGATTATGGTTAATGCAAAACTTTCTATTATTGTGTCATGCCACATTAAAATACCATCAGTTTACAACATTGAACGCTACACTTTTTCTTGTACTAAGTGTTGTAATAAAAAAATTGTTTTAGTGCCTACTTCATTCTAATTTAAACCTAGAAGCATAAGATATGATACAAAAAATATATATATAAATGCAACTATAATACTTTAGCAAATGCATCTTTGTTCCTGGAAAAATCGAGACGAAGTTCAAGGTTTGAACCTTAAGAAAAGTAATGAATACAAGAATGAAGAAGTCAAATCTAACAAAAAAGTACATTGTCTTCTTTGAAAGCAAACTAGGTGTTAGTTCCACAATTTGTATAGCTAATTCAACTGCCAACAAGCATTAACTATATCACCAGTGGGTGCTTATGGCTCCGATGTGTATTTGTGTGCTTTGCCTATTCTATTTGACTATAAGGGTACTTGCACGTTTTAGGCTAGGCATGTGCGTATCTCCCCGAAGATGTGTACCCACTGGGGAGGTGTAATGAAAGTAATTGTAATATCTCTTTTTGTGGTAATAACATCACACGCACGCACGCTTGCACGCACACACACAAAAGTCAACGTGCATTGACATACTAATCTTTTAAGATCTTAAATTTCATGCTTTTACTAAGTTAAACCATTTTGAAACCATTGGTTTACAACAAAATAACTGGGACCATAAGTCATACAATGACAACAATACCTACATCAAATAACATATAGAGTACCAATATAAGGAACCCAATGAAATATGTTGTAACTCATGCACAACTAATAACATATTACTATGAACTAAAAGCTGAAGGAATGACATAACTATTTCAAGGTCATAGAACAGACTGAAAAGTTGAGGAACACGAGTAGAAAATAAGGATAAAATGACATACCATGGTTGAATCCATAGAATGCACTTGTTGTACAACCAACGGCAGAACCAATCTACATGAAAAGGAATAGTAAAGACATAACAAAAGAAAGAAGAAAGTAAACATGAAGGCAAAATAAAGGGATAAAATAGTTAGGATCGTAACACACCACCACACTCCACAACTGACATACATGACAGCCCACTCTATTGACACTTAATTAACAGTAGCCATTTTCCTTTCCCTTTTATAGACTTACTCACTTTTCAATATTCAACACAATAGTACTATACCTACACACAATAATAAGATGTTTTAATCTGGCCCATACGTTACTCCCTCCGCAGCACAGACCATAAAGCAATGGCCATTCAATCCCGTACTCACATAGGTTGTGTCTAATCTCATACTCCACATGGTGACTAGTTCTAATACCGAATGATACAAACCCTTAGGTAAAACTCACCCTTGAAAACCAACTTGCAATAAGAGGATGTCTGAGAGCATATACTCACATGGCCAACCTCATTGTTAACTGACTTAGAATAACTTTAGGATTGTAACATAAGACGAACAAAAGTAAAATTTTGAAGAATATTTAGTGAAATATTATCAAATCACATCTCAATAACCCAACAAACTAATTAAATATGCAAAGTTCAAGAAAATTGCACTAAATTAAGCAAATATAGAATTTTCTCCACACACACACACAAACAAACATTAGCCCATATGTGTGTGTGTGCGCGCCTTTATCATCTATACTATATTATCTAAATTATTATTATTAAATTGCAAAGTGAATACCCAATTTGGTGTGAACACTTTATTGGAGTTGTGTAACACTTTTTTTGTTTCCAACAAAAAAAAACATGGCACATATTGAGAGACATACACTTTCCTAAATGGGTAAATATATAAAATCCTCAATTCACTCCAAAACTCCACCTTCAACAGATAACTCCCTTAGAATTTCCAATGTTCCTCAACCATGTTGCAAAAATCTCACGATTAACACAAACTCTATATTCATACATATTGAAACAATTTCTACGACGAAGAATTCTCCGGAGGTGGAATAGAAAAAAGGATAAATTGAAGATTTTGGTCCAAATTCCCATTCACTTGGAAATTTAAGTGAATCTAAAGACAGGTTCACTATTTGTTACTTTTACTTTGGTTTGATTTAGAATTCAAAAATTGATTTAAGTAGGTGATGATATGCACATGATGCATCAAGTGCAAGCAATGGCAAGTAATGAAATATAAGATGGGTTAAGAAAATAATTACCATAGAAAAGCTATCCCTAATGAGGGGAGGAAGAGTCCAGTCACTTGCTTCCTGCAGTTAAATAGAAGATGCACCAGATTTCACAAAATAATTATAATTATAATAATAGAAAGAAAGAGGGGCGTAAAAGCTTAGCTCAGCCTCAGTGGTTACCATCTCCTTTGCGAGAGGACCTGCACAGTATGGACATCTCACACTTCTTCTAGGCTTTGAATCCCCCATCACACCACACCCTCTCCACTCTTCTCTCTCTCTCTCCCCTGTATAAATAAAAACATACCTAGCAAAACAATTCAGGTTTGGGTACCTAATTCAGGTTTATAATCTGTCGGTGCAACGGTCAATGCATTTGATGTAAAAAAATATTTGAGTTTTACGTTGCTTTTTTTTTTATCAATCTAATTTTGAAAATAGATTTTGAAAACCAACCAAACACAAAAATAAGAAAGTGGTAGTAGTGTCTGCATTCATTTGTTTTTTAGATTGGAAAAGTGGTATCCATTAGTATATACATAGAGAGAAACAAAGAAATATAGCAGGGTAGCAATATTGCTGCCCCCAACCCATATAAATAAATAAATATAATATTAAATATATAAATATATATCCAAAATAAACGAGTTTGACAAATCAACTGAGAGGTGAAAGCAGCAGAGAATACACAAAATAGTAAAAAAGAAAAAAAAATTGATAAAACATGTTACAGACCTCAAATGTGACGTGTCTATAATTGCAAGTAGTGGTGCTCACGGTTTGGGTTGGGTTGGGTTGGGTTGGGTGACATCCATTCGCCATCTATCCAAAAGTAGGCGGATTGAAAAAAAATCAATTTGCATCCATCCGCTAAGTTGGCGAATGCAGATTGAGCGGGCCATGGATTGGTGGATGAAAGCGATCGGTTTGACGGTTTGGACTTTACAAACTTTGAGCATTTTTCCAACTTATAGTTCATTACTGTATATGTTTTTTTGGGCAAGATTTCTAATATTCAAGTTCATGCCAAATATGACCGTCTTTTTGGGGGATGGATCAGGTTCATGCCAAATATGCCTGTGTGTTTCTTTGGACTAGATCTCTAATATTCATATAACTGCTCTATCATCCTTCTGAGTTCATGCCAAGTAAACTATCATTGTAGGTTCTAAGCCAGGGTTATGAATTAAGAAATTAGATAAGAAATGGAGAATGGAATGACACATGGGCACATTTGTCATGTAGTTGAAATGGGCTATGAATTGATTTATGTGAAATAAACATTTATCAAATGTTAATGTCTTAGTTATTGCTCATATTATGTTTAGCATATCTCTACTGGGCGTTGGGTCACCCTATATGGGACATCATTTTCAAGTACAGGTTTAGGGTTTGGGGTTTTGGGTTTTGGGTTTTGGGTTTGGGGTTTGGATTTTGGGGTTTGGGGTTTAGGGGTTTGGGGTTTTGGGGTTTTGGGTTTCGCCGTTGTACAGTCACCACCGCCAATCGAGCTGATGTAGAGAGACAAAAGACGAGAAAGGTAGGGTTTGGTTGTTTCTCTCTCCATTGTTGATGGAGAATATAGAAGAGAGAACTAAATCACTAAAAATAATAATCATAAAAGGCATATGGGTGATTCAGGCATGCACGGTTTAGGGGTTGATTATCCGCCACCCGATCCAAGCATTCGCTCACCGACTAGAGCCGGTGGATCTATCAGGTCATCCAAATGTCTAATCACCCCTAATTCCAAGCATTAGGGGTGGGCGCGGATCGATTGTGGCCACGGAACCTCCAAACCGCCATCCGTCCGCCAGATTGGCAAATTGAAGAAAATCAATCCGCATCCGTCCACCAATCCAGCGGATGCAGATTGAGCGGATTGGCAGATGGATACAAATCGGTTTGGCAGATAGATACAAATCGGTTTGGCGGTTTAAATTTATAAATTTTTAACATAATTCAATTATGCACTTTCTAAAAAAAAAAAAAAACCTGGGCATCATTCAGGTGTGCAAAAATAACCTGGGCAAATGCAACCAATATTCAGTGATTGTCACAAAATGTCTACGAAGTGTTAATGATTCAAATGTCTATGAAGTGTTATTCATTGCATAACCAAATGTCTATGAAGTGTTATGCACTGACAACCTGGGCAACCAATATTCAGTTATATTCACTGAAGGGCTAATAACTGGACTCAATACACAAATTTTGTATGGAAGCACTGTATGAAGGACAAAAAATAGTTTCAATAAAAAAGGTTGAAAGAAAATAAACCATGAATCAATACATGAAGGACTAATAACTGGACTCAATACACAGATTTTGTATGGAAGCACTGTATGAAGGACTAAAAACAGTTTTAAAAAAAAAAGGTTGAAAGAAAATAAACCATGAATCAATACATGAAGGACTAATAACTGGACTCAATACACAGATTCTGTATGAATCTGTCAACTGATGTGAATCTTTTTATTTTCAGTTCCTAAATCATTCATTTCCGAAGCAGTTCCTAAATCATTCATTTCCAAAGCAGTTCCTAAATCAGTTTATAAACCAAATTGCTCAAATCAATTTACAAACACCAAATTGCTCAACATTAGCATATCAGTTCCTAGATTCATTTACAGAACAAAGTGAATTTTTGTTCATTGTTTGTTCATTCCAGAACAATGTACTGAACTATATTCATTCTTTACTATCTGCCTCTTACATTTTACGTTTAAGATATATTCTCAAGACACACATTAAAATGCTAATTAAAAACCCAATTAGCATCCCAAGTATTAGTAGTAGAAACAAGAAAACCCAATTCTACCAAATTTAAACAACCCACCCCAAAACATGAGCCAACTTGAAAAAAATAAAAAACAAAACAAATAAACAAACACATAAAACCATAAACAGACGAGAGTGTGGAGAGACAAGAGAAGAGAATAAGAGGAAAGAAGAAGAGAAAAACAGAAGAGGAGAAGAGAAGAAGAGGAAAGAAGAAGAGCAAAACAGAACAGGAGAAGAGAAGAAGAGGAAAGAAGAAAAAGAGCAGACAATACCTCAGTTCGTTCAGTGTAGATCATTCTCTGTTCAGTGTAGTAGATCGTCGGTCGGCTGTTTAGTGTAGACCAGAGGACGACGACGAAAAAAGTGTAGCCAATAGCCGATAGCTGATCGCCGTTTGGTAGATCGTCGTTCAGTGTAGCCGATAGCCGATCGCCGTTCAATGTAGTCGATCGCCGTTGTTCAGTGTAGTAGATCGTCGGGGGGGTTTTGGGGGCCAGAGAGAGACAGAGCGAGCGAAGACAGAGTGTGTCTGTCTGAAATGAGACTTGGGGTTAGGGCAAAATGGGCTAAGGCGGAAAAAAGAAAAATAAATCATGGTCGGGTCGGGTTTTGTTGATATAATGACGGGTTACCCACCACCCAACCCGACCTCGAAAAATCCTGAATTCTAGACCTGCATCCGCCCGTCACATGTCACGCATTCATCCGTTAGGTGTTGGGTCGGGTCAGGCGAATTTGGCGAGTCGGTGGATCTGCTGCGCAGCCCTAGTGAGGACTATTGATTGTGATAATCTAATATTTTAGTGTGTTGGCATCCTCCAAAAAATCTAAAAAGTCAAAAAGTCACTATCCTATTTAAGTCACATCATCTTATTTAAGTTACATCACCTCTCTAACACATCACTTCAAATCCAACCCAAATCCAACCCATATTTCATAAAAAGTCAAAAAGTACACTTATTTAGTCTTCCCAAACTTGGCCTATAATTGCAAGCATTTGTAAGGAATGTTAATTGTGGCAATCAAATATTTTAGTGATTGGTAGTAATGCTTAATTGCATTTTTGAAATTGCAATTTCAGTTAAAATTGTATTTTCAACTCTTTTTTTTTTAACTATCAAGGCATTGCATTAAGACTCAAAGGAACTTACATTAGAAACAATTAAGGAACTAAAAGAAACATAAGGGTATACATTCCAAAGAGGAGGGGGAGACTTGGAGGCTAGGGACTTAGCAACCCAATGAGCCACCTTGTTGGTATCACGGCGAGTCTAAGAGAAGGAGAGCTGGAGTTGAGAGGCCAAACTTCTGACATCGCAAATCACAGCATTTAGCTCCCACGAAGGGACATTTTCAGAAACACTAAGCTAAATGACTTGTTGATTGTCGCTCTCAATGGCCATACACATGAGACTATGGAGTTGAGCAAAAAGGCAGGCCATACGGACTGCACAAGCCTCAGGAGGTTAACGATGCCACAATGGTCCTAGCAAGGCCGTCAATAAAATGGCCTGAAGAATTCCGAAAAATAGCAGTAATATCAACTTCAGCAGTCCTTGGGCAGTAAGCAGCATCACAATTGATTTTCAGAAGGTCATGGGGAGCTGGGGACCAACCCTCGATTACCGCCGACTTATGAGGGTTTGGAGATTGATTCGACAGTACAGAGGTTAAGCTTAAATTATTGTGATCCATCTAGAACTGGGATATTCGGTAAAGAGTAGCAGCAAGGTCAACAGGGCTGTGATTGAAAACTAAGTTGTTTCTGGACTTCCAAATAAACCAACCAACAATAACCACATACATCATGAAATTTTGAGCCTCAATCTTAGAATGATGTAGGAGAAATTGGTCACTTGTCTATTTGGTGACATTTGGGATAGAACCTGTATTAATTCGGAGATTTAAAGCGCTGCCAAACCAAACTGGTTGTGTCCATGGATATTGGGGGTGTTTGTTTCAGCTTTTCAGAGCCAACTTATGGCTTTTAGCTTTGAAAAAGTTATTTTAGACTGTTTGGTTAAACTTATTTCAAACAGCTTCTGATTCTAACAGCTTATTTTAACTCAAAAAAGCTAATTCTGAGAAGCTGCTCACCCCTTGCTTCTGATTATCAGCTTCTGCTGTGGACATGTTAATTTATGGTTATACTCTTAAATTTTTTTATTTTTTATTTTTTATTTTTTTAAAAATAGAAAAAGACTCAAATGGACTATAGATTATTATTATTATTTTTTATGAGAAATGTAGACAAACAAAAAATAAAAATTAATTGAAAAAACTATTTCACAGCTTATTTAACAAACACTACTCAGCAACTTAAATCTATAATCCAACAGTTATACCAAACAGATTAACAACTTCTGATTAAAATCATAATCTATAATCTGTTAAGGTATAATCTATAAGTTGTTTTAATAGCTACACCAAACGGGGCCATTCAAACATGAGGTGCTCCACTGTTTCTGCATCTGAAGGACAAATGGAACAAATAGGAGAAGACCCGCATTCTCTCTTGTAAAGGCTGTAACAACCCTCATACTGTTTACCGATTACTGACTGATTGATTACCGATAAACACCGATTACCGTTAAACTGAATTGATTATGACTGATAATTGGACTGATTAAAGTACTGAACTGACTGATTGAAATTGGAAACCGAATTGATTGAGTATATGTTAGTTAAATTGCATTTTATCTGTTTGACCGTATGATTATCTGTTCATGCTTATATGTTTAAACTGCTAATTGAAGGCCATATCGACGGCCGAATTAGAAATTGATTGATGTTTTATGATCCACATAATTAATGTGATTTTATGGTATATTTATCTGAAAACTGATTAGGTATGATTAAATTAGATAAAATAAGCTAATTAAAGAGTTTGGTTTATTTACCATATTGCCACCCTTAGTGGCCCACTCAACATACATGTTTGAGCCTCATTACACCTTGTATCAAAACACATTTCCATCAGCCATTTCTCCTGAGCTTAGCCGACCATGAGAGGAGAGTTAGAGAGAGAGAGAATTGTTCTTGTTGATTTGGCTTGAATTGCTTGGAATTGAAGTGTAGATTGCTATATTGAACCTCTAGACTTGCATTCGAGGAACCTAGGTATGAATTTCATCTTTTGATTTTGTCTTTAAGTTGATTCATGCATGGTTCATGTTAATTTGTAGAGCTAAGTCATGATTTGGTTCATTAATGGTAGATTGAAGCTCATCTCTTGCATGCATGTTAGTATTGTTGCATTTTGAGGTTGATTACATGGACATTAGTACATGCATGCTCATATTGTTGTTACAGACCATGTTTTCATCTGGTTTTGAAAAGAAATGAGCTCATTTGAGCAAGCTTTAGAGCTTTAATTTGGTTTAAAACTCATCCATGCATGTTTGAATGTTGTTCTTGAAAATGGGTTTGATTATGGTTTTAATTGACTCACCTTGGGCTTTGATTTCTTAAAATTGAGCTTTGAAACATGATACTCTATGTGTTTATAAGAGTTTTCCAGAAAATGAACCCAAGGGGATCGGTTTTGAGTTGTTAACAACTTGGTTTTGAACTTGGAGGTGCAATCTGGGTTTTCCAGATTTTGCACTTCCGCTCGAGCGGAGGAAGTGCCGCTCGAGCGTAGAATTCGAGCATCCAGTGTCTCTGCACTGTTTTACCTTACGCTCGAGCGGAGGATTGGGCGCTCGAGCGGAGTCAGGTCTCACGCTCGAGCGGGCATCGAGCGGAGATTTCACCCATCCAGTACTTTTACAGTACGCTCGAGCGGGAAAGTTTACGCTCGAGCGTGTACCTTTGTTGCATGACCGCTCGAGCGGGGAAACGTGCGCTCGAGCGGGACTCTGTTTTTCTGAAAATGCTTTTAAATGTGCATCTTTGCATCCTCATCCCGTTCTAGGCATTCTTAGGCCTAGTTTAAGGCATCTTGTTGAGGATATAGATGTAGAACACACCGAGGCATTAGGGATTAAGTTATGAGTTTTCCCAACTGTGTAGCTTAGTGTGTTCAACCTGTTAACTGTGTAGGGTTGGCAACTGGGGAGACGCGCTCTAGCATACTGTAGCCCAGAACTCTGTGAGTAACAATTGTGTAAAGATATGTTCAACTGATTATCTTTTGAACACTGAACTGAACTGTTTACTGAACTGGTATTATTTACTGAATGAATGTATGTCCTTTATTTCTGAACTGTACTGTGGCATCCTTAGTACCCACTGTTTACTGTTACTGTTACTGCGACAGAATTCCCTGTCGGTTCCCTCGTGGAACCACTACTGTTTACTGACTGATGGCCATCATTACTGTTCGGTCTTTTAAGACCTACTGTTACTGTTATACTAATGGATGTACCACATATGACTGTTTACTGTACTGAACAACTGAAATACTGATTGAATTGAACTGTTTTCATTACTGTAAGGACATTCATCCTAAACCCCTTTACGCTTTATGTTATTCACTGGGCTTTAGCTCACTGCTCATATATATATGTAGGTGTACAGGCACCAGATCGGAGCTAGGAGCGTCAGGGTTAGACTCCAGTTTTGTCAAGCCAGCCTTTGTGCCTCACTGCGAGGTTCCGAGTTGCCATGCTATGGCTTGGGGGTGTTTTGTTTGTTTTCCCCCTTCTGTACTGTTTTACTGTTCTGTACAGACCGGGTGTTACTGTACTGTTACCAAGGGATTAGGTTCCTGTACTGTGTGACTGTAAATTTTGTACAGACGGAATGTTTTCTGTACTGTTATGTAGGGTTGAGTCCCTAGTTTGAATGGATGTAAGTATTGTACATACTGTTCTGTACTGTTTATGTATGAATGCATGGAAAAATCTTTTGCATACAGACTGTCACAGCTCATTGGACATTGTTTAATTACTGTATTGGCTTCCGCCAGGCCCTGTACTCTGTTTTACTGTATTACTGTATCTGCAGGCCTTCGGTAATCTCGGATTACTGGCCGGTTACGGTGCTAAACCCATAGGGCCGGGTTTGGGTCGTGACAAAGGCCCACCTTGGTTGCAAAGAGATGATGACACACTCTCCACAAAAAATGCCTGAGTTTTGAGGGAATGTTAAGCTTCCAAAGAGACTTCCACATATTCTCATCTAGTGTAGTAAAGGATGATGCCCTGACCGCAAATTCTTTCTCAAGAATAGATCTAGCAACCACATAACCAAATTTAACAGAGTAAAGGCCTGATTTGTTATGATGCCAAACTAAAAGGTCGCCACGCCGTTCTACTGCAATAAGTATCTTCAAAATAGCATTAACTTCTGTTTTTGTTAGGATTTGCTGAAGAGAGCCTAACTTCCACTTCCGTAAAGTAGGATGTCAGCCACCAAGCAAACAAGACTGTCAATGGGCTTGGAGGTTGTGAGTTGAAAACCTTTGAGAAATGGAATCCAACGATATTCCCAAATCTAAATTTGGTACCCAAACTGAACTTGCCACCTTAAGCCTGCTTGGAGAATGTCTATGCTTTTAAGTAAACTTGCCCATGCCCAATAAGCATTTGAGCCCTTTGTCGCGTTTAAGAACGACGAATGAAGAAAGTATAGACCTCTAAGCATCCTAGCCCAATAAAAATGAGGATTGGCTAAAAGTCTCCATCCCTGTTTAGCTAGCAAAGCTTGATTGAAAACCTTGAGATCTCTAAAACCCATACCCCCACCAAATTTTGGAGATGTCATAGTATCCCAATTAGCCCAATTTATACCTCGACTTTCTGGGTCGCCTTTCCACTCGAAGTTCTTAATCATGGAGTTGAGCTTGTCACAAAAACCTTGGGGAAGTTCAAAACAAGACATCGCGTATGACGGAATGGATTGGACAATAGCCTTAATGAGAATTTCTTTACCAACTTAGGACAGTAACTTAGATTTCCACCCCTGCATTTTAGCTAAGGCCCTCTCAATTAGCAAATTGTAAGCTTCGCCTTTGGATTTACCCCAGGACGTAGGGAGACTAAGGTACTTGGCCTTAGGATCTGCTTGAGATACACCTAGAATGTTACAAACAGCCTAGCGGCAATAAGGAGGAGTGTTAGCCAAGAACAAAGCGCCGGATTTGTCAAAGTTAAGAATTTGGCCAGAAGCCATATTCTACACTTAAAAAAGCCTCAAAATACCTTGGCAGTCCGACCTTTTTTGCTGTGAAAAATAAAATAGCATCATCCTCAAAAAATAGATGTGACAACTAAGGACAAGTCCTTTTCATTTTCAACCCAAATATGGAGTTGTTGGTGATGTGTTGTGTGATGAGTTTAGAGAGAACATCCGTTACAATGAGGAAGAGGTAAGGCGAAAGAGGGTCGCCTTCTCAGAGTCAACAAGCTGGTGTAAACGATATACGTCGATCTCCATTAGCAAACACTGAAAAACTAACCGTCGATACACATTCCATGATCAAATGCACCCACCTAGCATGAAAGCCCATTTTTAACAAAAGAGCTTGCAAGAAGTCCCACTGGATTCGGTCATAAGCTTTATTGAAATCAAGTTTCAACGCAACATAACCTTTGCGTCCTTTTTTCTTGTGCTTAAGGAAATGAAAGGCCTAATAAGGATACTATCTTGAATGAGTCGGCCAGGCACAAATACAGCTTGCTGAGGAGAAATAAGCTTCTTAAGACACCCTTTTAATCTATTTGGCAATACCTTAGTGATAATATTCATAAAAAAAATTGCACAGGCTTATGGAACGATACTGACTAAACTGCTCAGGGGCTATTACTTTAGGGATGATAATAAGATTGGTGTGGTTCAAGTCTTTAAGAAAAACCCCACTGTTAAAAAAGCACTTCACGGCCTTACACATATCGGGGCCTACGACATCCCAATGTTTATGATAAAAGAGTCCAAGAAAGCCATCAGGCCCAGGGACCTTTAGAGATCCAAGCTGAAAGGTAGCTTTTTTAATTTTCCCATCCACTAGAGGCTGGAGGAGATCCTCATTCATCCGATCTATAATAGAAAGTGAACCACCGATAAAGCTTCTTCAAAATCCCTCGGGTCCCATGCTTTGAAAATGGTGGTGAAAAAAGATGCAAGATGGTTGTTAATGGTTGAATCTGAAACTAACCACCTTCCATCGTTCCCTTTAATCTTAACCAATTGGTTTCTTTGATGCCGCTATGTAACTGCAGCATGGAAAAAAGAGGTATTTTTGTCGCCACAATTAAGCCAATTAATTTGAGAGCGTTGGTGTTGATACATCTCCTCACGAAGAAGGACCATCTCAAACTCCTCCTTAAGGCTCCGTAGCTGAGAGTCAGTGGCCTCGGAGTAAGGAAGTTGCTAAAGAGTAATAATGACAGTTTTCAGTTAAGTTATTCTTCTCCTGTTATCACCAAATTCAATCTTGCTCCACTTAGACAACTCGTGTTTACAGCTTTGTAACTTCCGAGACACTTGAAGCATGGGAGAACCCACAAAGAGTTGGCTCCAATTTGTACGTATGATTTCAACACACATAGGGCTAGTAGTCTACATGGATTCAAACTTAAACTGGTGGGGTACCCTCTTAGGTGGGACATGACAATGCAGAAGGAGGGGACAATGGTCAGATCCTAAAAAAGCTTCATGATGCACCTGAGCATAATGAAAGAGTTGCCTCAAGGTGATGGTTGCCAAAGCTTTATCCAATCTCTCCCGAAGATGTTGGGGCTTCGTTGATTGTTAGTCCAAGTGTAGGGGCTACCTTTAAATTGCAGGTCCAAGAATTCACAGTCCAACAAAAGATGTTGAAATTGAGCCATTCAAGCGAGATTACAGGGAGTCGAACCTTGTTTTTCCCATGACATTCCCATCTTATTGAAATCCCCAATGCATAGCCATACGTAATGATTTCCATGTGCAATTTTCTGTAAACAAGATTAGAACAATCTCCTATCCACCCATCTTGGAGGTGCGTAAACAAAAGTAGCAAGTTAATTAGTCGGTTGAAAATTATCGGAAATATTAATGCACTGAAACAGATTTTGTGACTTGCATCTAACTTGCAAATTTACCTCATTTGTCCACCATAAGGCAAGACCACCCGAAAGACCCACTAGATCCACATAGCACTGATTTGAAAAGGACAAATGGCGTCTAAAACATTGAAGCTTAGACTGCTTATTTTTGGTCTCCATTAAGAAGATTATTATGGGGCGATGGGTTCTACATAACCCTTGGAGGATTTGGAATGTCAGGGGTTGCCCCATCCCCTGACAATTCTAGCTTAGAATTAACATGGTTGTGGTGGCTGAGTAAGGCCAGCCACCACCGCCACCTCAGACAAATAGGATTCAAAAATTGACATGGTTGATAGGGATAAATGACCATCTAACCCCGAAGAAATGGGACTAACAGCAACCAGAAGGGGATTTGAACAAACATTACCTTCTACCACCTCTTGAATTTTGATGTCTACCAACCTAGACTAACATCGAGACTTTGATGTTCTGCCACGAAAAGGAGTCTTAGCCAATCTCATGTTTTGATTACTGGCAGGAGCCCTCGAAATTGATATTTTGGAGAAAGATGGAGGAGAGGGAACACAATCCGATTTGTCATTTTAATGAGAGGTCACCCATTTTAGAAGCTTTGTAGGATGCATAGGGGGTGGACTCTCATCTGAGCCCTTGCGTTTTAGAGAAAGTGTGTTGATAGCTTTAGAGAGGCATAAGTCCAAGGTATTGGAGGGGCCAAATAGAGGGGAAAATGGGCCTGGGTTAAGGCCTATGCCTAAAGGTTGAGGGATTGTATTATCATTACGTGGGCTATCAGGGGGTTCAGTAACAAAATAGTTAGATCCAATAGAAGGTGAAGGAGGCTCAGAAGGCTGCCCAATATAATAAGTGGGCCTAAAACTCTTTTGGACAATCGCATCAGAGGAAACAACAGGGTTGGCAATCAAGTTAGGTGGAGATTGTTGAACTATCAAAAGGAAAAGAAGGTCTACCTCAATGTTACCCATTTGTGGCTGCGATAAAATAGTTTAGAGGGTAGTACTGCCACCTGCCTCTGAGGCCACAATGAAACGTATGCATGATTCACCACCGATAGCAGGGGAGCACTGATTTTGGACGTTGTCTTGAGGTTGGTGGCGGGTCCCATTCTCATGCGCCGCCATTATATTTGGTGCCAAGAATGGAGAATTCCCTCGGTGATTCAATGGAGGTTTGTTCTCAGTGTGGCCCTTCATCCGCGAACTGCGTTGGTTATAAAATTTGGACCCAAAGCTGCCCTGGTTCTCAACTCTGGGCCATAACCAGACACTTGCCCCTGTTCTCTAGTGACAAACTTGTAGACTTTATTGTCACGACCTAGTCTTCCACTGTCATAGCAGAAATCAGACAGCTTCTTGTATTTAAATGATATCCAGATCTCCTTACCTTTACTAGTTCGTTGAATCCAAAGTCCACGAGGAAGGGGGGTTCTGGGTGTTTACCTCTACACGGATTCTCAGAAAACTCCGGTTAAGAAGAAGTCCCTCTTGGTAAGCTTCAACATGAAGTAGCAAGCTAATACGTTTGCCTAAAATCTCACCAGTTCGTTTAGTCATGTTGTTGAAAGGGAGCCATGAGCTTGCACCCAAAAAGGGCGCCATTGAAAGTCCACTTTGACAGTCGTTTGCCTTTGGGTAAGGGGATGAAGAACCAACAAAGAGCCTATGAGGGACCAAGGGCCGTCACAGAGGATTCGATTTTGATCATCTTCCTCCGAAAATTGAAAGAGAAAAACATTATTAGACCAATGGGAGATATTCAAAGTCCTGGGAACCTTCCAAGCTCCAGTAATAATGGAGGGGACAACATTCTTATTAAGGGTCTTAGGAGCTAAAACTTTCCTGATGAGGCTAGAAGGAAAGACAGCATCAAACCCGAGATCTTTATCCTCCAGTACGAATCCATTTTGCTCATCAAGCGACACACTAAATGAGGCCATACGTAGAAAGAGAAAACGGAGAGAGAGAAATAGAGGTGAAAGAGAGAGAGAGAAGGAGCAAAGAGGGTTAAGGGAAGATGAGTAGAGAAAAATATGTAAGATAGACACCAGGGTAAAACCTAGCATAGGTTGGGATAAACCTAGGGAAGACCGCACAGAGACGGTGATGCTCTTATTCTAGAGAAAGAAAACAAAAACGGAGACTAATGGGTAATTTGTTACCATATAATTCTGCGTCTACAACTTGTGATGTCTATAAAAGCTATATTTTGCCAAATAATTTTAAAGTGATGTATTTTTATAAAATATATTATTAAAAATACAACTTATTGGCTAAAACACTCTAGTAATGCTACTGCAAATAAGTGTTACAACTTGCAAACACATGTTGCTTCCTAGTGTTTTGCTTGATTTGGCTCATTTTGCACGTCTGAAGCTCATGCTTTTTTAGTGTCTTTTTCTACTCAATGATAAGATTAGGGATGCCAATGGGGTTTAATAGGGTATATATTAATTTTCCATCCCCATTCTCCTATAATTATTTTTCTCCATTCTCCATTTCCCATGGGTATTACCCATCCTATCTCCTAATGGGTTTGGATTTGGATTTTCTCCAACCCAACTTGACCATTTTTTCTTTTTTCTTTTATATATATATATATATTTTAAGATTTACAACCAAAGCTAAATATACATTCAAGCTTATTTTATTGGGTAAATTACAATTACACCCCTGAGATTTGATTAAAATACGAATCACTCCCTGTAATTTTAGAAATTACATTCCACCCCCTGAGGTTTCTAATTTTAGAACAAATCGCCTCTTTTATTAATAAATCATCAAGTCAATTAATAGTTTTTAATTTTGTTATAAATATGTTTCAATTTATAATTTAGGTAATTTTATTATTGTATAGGAGAGTAATTATAAATTTTATTTTTTTAGTTAATTCTGTTAAATAAAAAATACTAATAAGGAGGTATTTATAATTTTTCAAATCATAGGGAGCAATTTGTACTTTAAGCAAATCTCAAAGGGTATATTTGTAATTTACCCAATTTTATGTTATTTGGCTAAACAACAAAATCAAATACGCATTAATTAACATTGTCACATTATTATTGTCAAATTTTATGTATACTTAGAATTTTTTAAATTTATTTAGAAAAATTATATTCCTACAAAAAAAAATCCATCTTCCTATTCAATTTTTTAATTTTATGTATCTCCTTCTTATCTCTATTAATTGATCTTCGATAATCTAGAGGTGAGTTGTTACTCTCGTTTCCATTTTCTTCTTTTTTTCAAAACAAATTTATTTGTATTTATAAAATGAATTTTCTTGTTTCAATATCTCCTGCATTTGTTTTATTGGATTTTTCTCTGATTTGATGGTAACCTTAGATTGAATTTCCCAATTTTCATCTTAACTAGCGATCGCCTTAATTGAAATTTTTTACATTTTTGTCTTCAATTTCTATGTTTTGATTATGATTAATTGCGTATTTTTTTTATCAATAATCACAATCTTGTCGCCGCTAGATTGTCACCATCGCAAATTGTTGTTGTTGTAGTGAGAGGATGAGAGAGAGTGAGAATTAGAACTCTAATTGTAAACAGAGTGGTAAAAACATAAAGAAAAATTATTTTCCGATGTACCTTAAAAAAACATTAAAAAAAATAATATGAGAAAATTAGTGAATACCCATCCGCGACCCATCATCGGTGGAGATTTAAAAAAATATCATTTATCCTACCCCGACAGACAAGAAAAAAGGAAAAAAACCCATTTATTTGGATTAGGTCTCCATAAATACTGGTAGAAATAAGATAGGTGTTACTCATCCCAGAAATATGTCTTCTACCAAACAATTACTACTAAAACATGCTCTGGTTTAATACCGCCGGTGGTAGGGGTAAGGATCCAACTCTTCGTCTTCAAAGCTGAAGTTCAATTCCTGCTGCAATCCTCTCTAGTGAATGATCTACGAGTCCATTGTAAGTCAGTAAACCTACGGCTTGCAGTGGACTAAGATAGCCTCCCCTCAAATAAATTCTCTAACCAAATATATATATATATATATATATATTATTCCTCATTTCATGATAGAGCCTGGTTATTTCCTGTCCTTCCTACTACCCAATCCGGCTGTTGATTTTGATTATAAAAAGTTGAGTTCACGCTCAAACAGAGTTTAAATCCGTCACAGCCAGAAAAAATCATCTGGCCCTATGTATTTGACCGAATGTCGACATGGCAGCCACTGACTTGTCTTTGAACCTCCCAACTTGCCCATTAGTTAGCATGGATCCCAACCTTAGTGTGCTCTCTCCAAATCTGCTACCCACCTGGCCATTGTACAAGGAGATCATTTCATCAAATGCTGAAAAGAAAAAACTAATGAAATCAAATAATAAATGCCTGCATCATAAAGCTGCCTTTCTCAAACTCCAGAGATGGAGAGGTGGAAATCCAGACCTTCTTCGTTATTTAGGGGAAATACGAGAATAGATAAAATAAGGGAATTTTGGAGAGAAAAAAACATATATATATATATATATATATTATAGATTGGCATATCCTGATAAATAATACCATATCCATCTTCCTAACCTTTTTTTTTTCTTTCTTTTGACATGTATTTCTCTTCCTAGTTATTTTCTTCAGGCAATTTGATCCATACTAGCATACAGATATTCCTTAAAAGAATCCCAATATTCTAAATTATGATCAAAATTAAAAATGTCACTGGAACCAAATTCAAAGTAGATTATTTAAAAATCAAAATTTATGGAAAGCGTCCACAATGTTTCTAAACCATGCTTCACATTAATAGCTTTAATCGATCTCCATGTTCTGCAATCCATCAAAGATGAAGATAGATACCCTTGTCCCATTCACAAGTTTCATAATTCATAAATAAAAACTAAACGCTCCACTAGGCCATTAGAAAACATGCAATGACTAAAGTTGCTTCAAAAGTCGCTCTCAATTTTCCCTTGTCAACATGATGATTGACTGAAACACCAGTCACAGCACCAAAGAAAATATTGTTGCATCATGCCAATTCAAAGATTATAAGCAACATATTAAATTATTGACATGTTTTGGTGAATTTTTGCTTTCTTACAAGCTTTCCCATGTGTTTTCCATCATAGGAATGTCTAGCTAATGTAGTTTACCATGTATTAAACAGAATTTTTCGTCTCATACATTTCTAAATAACGGACTAGAGGTCTATCAACAACTGCTTATTATTTGATCAAGTCATTACAAGAGAAAACAACAAAATAAATTAGAGCCATTTTCAGCTTTTTCTAAACCAGTGACTTATGATATGCAATAAAGTTTTGAGATGATAGTTTTCTGCAAGGAATCTGATGTAATATATTAGATTGTCTCAATTAGAGCCCTTATTCAAAGAATTACTACGCCAACAACACAACCGTTTCCTATTGTATGAGAGGATTCAAGAATACGGTCTAGAAAATTCGAAGATCTTTGAAGAGCCTTGAAGAAAACTCGAATTATCTAGAAAAGATAAGAGGCTTAAATTATTCAACAATCACAACTAAGAACACAATAGCAAAGAAATGATGGAGATAAGAAATTGGGTGAAGAAGAAGACAAAGTAGTTACAGAGAAAATAATGGCAAGGCTCTCCCATGGATCTCCCATTTTCACTCTCAAGGTAGATAATGGAGAAAGGAAATTAGTTCTTTCCCAAGAAATGTCTCTCCAAAATCCAACCCTTATAAAGCTATGGGTGGGTGCTATTTATAGGGGCACCTCATGATGTAGGATGGAACTCATGTGTAAGGCACATAGGGAATATTCTCTCTAACCACCTTATCCGAGGAGGTGACCTCTCTGAGGATGAGGAAAACCCTTGAAGAGGAGATCAATGTCACGATCCAAACCCGCCCCTAAGGGTTTAGCACTGTAACCGGTCAGTAATCCGTGATTACCGAAGGCCTGCTTAATAGTAATAACAGTAATACAGAGTATAGGGGCTGGCGGAAGCCAAAACAGTAAATGAAAGATGTCCAATGAGCTGTGATAGTCTGTATGCAAAAAGACTTTTTATAACCTATTCACATTCGAAACAAAAGCAGTATGTACATACATCAAATATAGGCATTTAGGTTAGGGACCAAATCCCTAACATAATAGTACAGTACAAGTCTATACAGTATTACAAAACAAAGACGGAATGGTGAACTGAGACACCCAAAAAAGCCTAAGCTTGATCACCCTTGGAACCTCGCAGTGAGGCACGTTGGTTGGCTTGACAAAAAGGGAGTTTAACCCAACGCTCCTAGCTCCGATCCGGTGCCTGGACACCTACATATATATATATATATATAAACAGTGAGCTAAAGCCCAGTGAATAACAGTTGTGTAAAGAGGTTAGGAATGAATGTCCTTTCAGTCAGTAAACAGTCATATAAACGGTCATATTGGTCATTTAGAAACCATAGCAGTTTAACGTGGTACATCCAATAGCAAAATAGTACAGTAGGTCTTGAAAGACCGAATAGTCAGTTGATAGCCATCATAACAGTAAACAATAATGGTTCCAAACATGGGAATCGACAGAGATCTCTGTGACAGTAGCAGTAATAGTAAACTAACAGTAAATTGCTATGGATACCACGGATACAGTTCATAATTAGGACAAACATTCATTCAGTAAGAAATATCATTTCAGAAAGCGGTACAGTAGTTCATTCAGAAAACATTTATGATTGAACATATCTTTACAACATTGTTACTCACAGAGTTCTGGGCTACAGATAGGCTAGTGCGCGTCCTCGGATGCCAACCCTACACAGTTACAGGATGAACACACACTAAGTTGCACGTTTGGGAAACAACTTAATCCCTAACTTGACTTGGCGTGGTTCTATAGCATTATCCTCATTAAGATGTCTTAAACTAGGCCTAGGAATGCCTAGGATGGAATGAGGATGCAAAGATGCACTTTAAAACACTTTTCAAAATTTTCAGAAAACAGGGGTCTCGCTCGAGCGTGGATTTCTACGCTCGAGCGGACATGCAGACAAAGGAGCTCCGCTCGAGCGTGACTTTCCCTGCTCAAGCGGACTACAAAAGTACTGGATGCATGAAATTCACGCTCGATGGGTGCTCGTCCTCTGCTCGAGCGTGCATTCCCTCGCTCGATCGGACTGTAAGTACATGCAAAGTACTGGATGCACGCATTTCACGCTCGAGTGGTACTCTCCCCACTCGAGCGGACTGCATGACCTCTGAGTGTACGCTCGAGCGTGGGGTTCCCCGCTCGAGCGTGGATCCATAATGTGGAATTTCTAAATTTGTCTCCAAGCATGAAACTCAACAATTAAAGCATCGAATTCGATCCTTTTGGGCTAATTTTTTGGAAAACACTTTAAAACTCATAATATGACATGTTTCAAAGATCAATTTGAGCAATCAAAGCCCAAAGGTAGTTCAATTGAACACAAATTTCAAGGAGCTTTTATGAACAAGACTTAAATGTAACATGCATGAGCTTAAATGAATTTAAAGCTTCAAACACACGATCAAATGAGCCAATCCTTTCAAAAACATGCTAAATTCATGGACCAAAGCTAGAATATGGACATGCATGTGAGGATTTCCATGAAATCAACCTCAAAACTCAACAATGTGAACATGCATGCATGATTCATTACTCAATTCAACATATTAAGCTAATTCTTGACTCTACTCTTCAATATATCATGAACCATGCAAGAACTAACTTAAATACAAGTTCAAGAAGATGGTTCCTCTCCCTTATGCCTTGAATTCAAGATGTGGAAGCTCAATTATGCAAATTTCCTTCAACTCTCTTAATCTCCAAGCCAAAACAAGATGACATCAAGCTTTCCTCCTATCTCTCTCTCTCCAGTCTATTAGGCTCAAGAAATGGCTAAACAAAGTGCTAGAAATAAAGCTCAAATGTGTTTTATGAAGTGGGCCACTAAGTGGCAAAATGGTGATTAAGGCCAACTATTGTAACTTAGCTTATTTAATCCAATTTAGTCATTCCAAATCAAATTCCAATTAAATTTATCATAAAATCACATAAATTCCAATTAGCATAAAACACTAATCAATTTTAGATTCGGCCGCCGATAAGGCCTTCAATTTACAGTTCGAAACTTAAAACATGAACAAATAAATCAATGACAAACAGAGAGAAATGCATTTAAACTAATACACTCAATCAATCAGTTCAGAATGTCAGTCAAATCAGTTACTTAATCATGTTCAGTCACAGTTTAGCAGTAATCAGTGGTATTATCAGTAAACAGTGGTGAGGGTTGTCACAGTCTCCCCTTCTTACAAGGAGTTTAGTCCTCCAAACTCGAATTACCTTCATTTTGGAAGAACATTGGATCCAGAGGGAACAGTTCAGGATATCTCTTGATCATATCGTCTTTGTTTTCCCATGTGGCATACATGCCACCATGGTTTTGCCAATCAACTTTCACTAACCGAATTTCTTTGTTCCTTAACTTCTTGATCCGTCGGTTCACAATCTGAATAGGTCGTTCTTCATAAGTGTAGTCATCACTTAGCACTACACGGATAGGCTCAATAACATGGAAGGGATCCTGGAGGTAATCCCTTAACACAGAAATATAGAAGACGCTGTGCATATGCTCCATTTCAGGAGGAAGTGTTACTTGATACGCCACTGGATTAATCTTTTCAATAATCTCGTACGGTCTGACATATCTCGGCGCTAACTTGCCTTTAACCCCAAAACAGGTCTGCCCTTTTATCAGTGTCACTTTAACAAAAACATGATCACCTACTTCGTACTCTCTGTCTCGCCTTTGGACATCCGCATAACTTTTCTGTCGGCTTTGTGCGGTTTTCAGTCTCTGTTGAATCAGTTTCACTTTTCCAGTGGTTTCATGTACAATTTCGGGCCCAAGCAAAGGCCCATCTCCAACTTTTGCCCAGCAGATAGGAGATCGACATTTCTTGCCATATAAAGCCTCAAAAGGCGCCATACCAATGCTCGAGTGAAAGTTGTTGTTGTAGGCAAATTCAGCTAGAGGTAAATGGCTTTCCCAATTTCCTTGGAAATCAAGGACACACATTCACAGTAAATCCTTCAGAGTCTGGATGGTTCTTTCTGACTGGCCATCTGTCTGAGGATGGTATGCACTACTCAGTCTCAGTTCAGTACCCAATGCTGTCTGTAGGCTTTGGCAAAATCTCGATGTAAACTTCGAGTCCCTATCAGAAACAATGGACACAGACACTCCATGCAATCTAACAATCTCATCAATATAAATTATAGCCAATTTGTCCGCATTGTAAATTGTTTTGACAGGTAAGAAACGAGCAGATTTAGTCAATCTATCAACAATAAGCCAAATTGAATCCATACCTTTACTGAAGCGAGGTAAACCGACAATGAAGTCCATAATGATATGTTTCCATTTCCACTCTGGTATGGATAAGGGTTGCAGTAAGCCCGCGGGTCATTGATGTTTAGCTTTAACTTGTTGGCAATGAAGACATTTCAACACAAAATCAGCAATTTCTTTCTTCATTCCCGGCCACCAGAAATTCAGTTTCAAGTCTTGGTACATTTTCGTATTTCCTGGGTAGATAGATAGTTTCGAATTGTGGCCCTCTTGCAAAATTCTTCTTTTCAATTCAGAATCATTTGGTACACATAATCTTCCCTGGAATTTCAACACATTCTTCTCAAATTTAAAGTCCGGCCTCGGTTTGGACTCCCGTTCATTAATGACTTTTCTCAGAAAGTCATCTTGTTGCTGTTTCTCTTTAATCTCCTCAATCAATGCCGGTTGAGCAGAAATAGCAGCCAATATTCCACCTTGTTCACGCAAAACAATCTCAACTTCAAATTTTTCAAGGTCACCTAGCAATTCTTTCTGTCCAGTGAGTAAACAGGCTAAATTTCCAATCGATTTCCGGCTGAGTGCATCCGCAACGGTGTTAGCTTTCCCGGGATGGTACAAGATTTGCAAGTCATAGTCTTTTATCAATTCTAACCATCTCCGTTGTCTCATATTCAGTTCTTTCTATGTGAATAATATTTCAAACTCTTGTGGTCTGTATACATCTCACATGTCGCCCCATAAAGGTAGTAACGCCAAATTTTCAGTGCAAACACTACTGCAGCAAGTTCCAAATCGTGGGTCGGATAGTTCTTTTCATGCGATCTCAGTTGTCGGGAAGCATATGCAATCACTTTACCATTCTGCATTAAAACACATCCCAAACCCTTATAAGAAGTATCACTAAATATTGTAAAACCATCCGTACCTGAGGGTAGGGTAAGAATCGGTGCAGTCACAAGTCGAGTCTTTAACTCTTGAAAAGCTGATTCTCTCTGATCAGTCCAGTCAAATGATATCCCCTTTTGAGTCAACTAAGTCAATGGTAAGGCAATCTTGGAGAAGTCTTTCACAAATCTCCTGTGATACCCGGCTAAGCCTAAGAAACTTCGAACTTCTATAACATTTGATGGTCTGGGCCAATTCACTACTGCTTCAATTTTCTGCGGGTCAACTATAATGTCGTCTTTACTAATCACATGTCCCAAAAACATTACATTATCAAGCCAAAATTCACATTTTGTCAGTTTAGCATACAATTTCTGTTCTCTTAGGGTCTGCAAGGCAATTCTCAAATGATGTTCATGTTCTTTCGTGCTTTTGGAATAAATCAAAATGTCATCTATGAAAACAACTACAAATTCATCTAGGAAGGGTTTGAAAATTCTGTTCATAAGATCCATAAATGCAGCAGGTGCATTAGTAACTTCGAAAGGCATATCTAAGAATTCATAATGTTCGTACCTCGTTCGAAAAGCAGTCTTTTCAATGTCCCTTGTCTTGACTTTCAATTGGTGGTATCCAGATCTAAGGTCAATTTTGGAGAACACTTGGGCACTCTGTAACTGGTCAAATAAATCATCAATACGAGGCAATGGATATTTATTTTTCACTGTTACCTTATTCAATTCACGGTAGTCAATGCAGAGTCTCAATGAGCCGTCTTTCTTTTTCACAAATAAGACCGGCGCGTCCCACGGTGAAGTACTGGGCCTGATGAACTTCTTATCTAACAGTTCTTGCAGCTGAACTTTCAACTCTTTCAATTCCGTAGGTGCCATTCTGCAAGGAGCTTTAGCTAATGGCTGTGTACCCAGAATCACATCAATGGTGAACTCAATCTCCCTATCAATCAAATCCCCTAGTAAATTATTTGGAAAAACATCTGGGAATTCTCTGACTATAGGAATACTGTTCACATTAGGTTTAGCATCAGTAGATACAGTCAATACAGAACATAGATACCTCTTACACCCCTTTCTAATCAGTTTAAAAGCTTTCATGGATAAAATCGGATATGGGGGAGGTACTACTCCAACTCCGTTAAACACAAATTCAGGCAGTCTAGATGGACGAAAAAGAACTTGTTTTGTTACACAGTCTATGGTAGCATGATATTTCGTTAACCAGTCCATTCCCAATATCACATCAAAGTGATCAATATTCAAAGGCAGTAAATCAATATACAAATGAACACCCCCAACAATAATTTCACATGTAGGGTACATATAAGCACAAGTCATAGACCCTCCAACAGGTGAAGATACAACTAGCAGATAGTTCATAGGTTCTAGTGGTCTATTTAATTTTCGCGAAAAGGCATGCGATACATATGAATGTGTAGACCCCGAATTAATCAAAACATAAGCATTTTGAGCACAAATTGAGTGTATACCTGACACAATGGTCTTGGTATTCTGTACATCTCCCAGTACGAGTGCAAACACTCGGCCTTGCCTCACATGCTCTTTTCCGATAGCTTTCAGATTTGGTTTCGGTGCAACAGTTGATGCTGCGATGCTAGCTGTAGCTTTACTATTGCCCTGAGAAGCAGAAGGGAAATCTTTGACCACGGGGCCCACCTTGCCACACTTGTAACAAGCACCTGAAATTTTATAACAAATCCCTTTTTGCCTCTTACCACATTCGGAACAGGGCGGTATGGAACTATTTCCCTGACTGGAACTGGTTGTTGAACCCGTATTTTGCTTTTTGTTCTATGGGTTGTTCCGGCCTTTCTAAAATTTAAAGCCCCGTCTCTTATCACGCCACTCAGTCGCTGGTGTTTCAGTTTGTTTCAATGCTTCGATGTTTGACTTAGCCATTATTGCTCGGTCAAGAACATCTACATATTTCAGTAGTTTCAGAACATTAATTCTGTCAAGTATTTCAACATTAAGGCCGCTTTCAAACTTCCTGGCCTTTTTGTAATCAATATCAACCATATATGGTGCATATCTGGCGAGTTCAGTGAATTTAGATTCATACTCTGCTACCGACATGGTGCCTTGTTTCAGTTGTTCAAACTTAGTTA
This sequence comes from Camellia sinensis, assembly GCF_055761805.1. Classification (NCBI taxonomy): domain Eukaryota; kingdom Viridiplantae; phylum Streptophyta; class Magnoliopsida; order Ericales; family Theaceae; genus Camellia; species Camellia sinensis. The sequence goes on along the minus strand of NC_138972.1, from coordinate 1,933,961 downwards.
CTTTGCGGTCTCTAACACACTGTGGAAAGTATTTCTCAAAGAAGGCTCCCTTAAACTGAGCCCAATTCATGGCAGTATTGGTGTCGCGGACAAGCATCCACCACCTTCTGGCCTCTTCTTGCAAGGTAAAGGTGGCCAGTAGCACTTTGTGTGCTTCAGAACATGGAAACACTTCAAATAATTTTTTAGTTTCAAGAACCCATGCTTCGGCCTTTAATGGTTCAAGGCCTCCTTGGAATGATGGCGGTTTCATTTTACTAAACTTCTGTGTTAGAGCAATTATGTCATCATTCACATTCGGTTCCGGCTATACCGGAGAAGGTGGGGGCTGTTGGTTCTGTTGTTGCCTTAAGGCCTCAGTCAGCAGTTCAACTGTTCTTTCTAATCTTGCCATTCTGGTGTCAGATGATTTAGTTTCATCAGTAGTTCTTGCATTCTCCATTTCACTATAGGCAATTATGGCAATAATAAACATAGGCAGTTGCATACTTTAAACGTATTAACACATTAGCACATATATTCATGTCAAGGCCACACACACTTTTCATGCTCATGCAATGCCCTACTTACTTTTCTAGGACATCCTATAGCTCATTTGGACACGTGCGTGCAGTATAACTCGTGGTTTAATATTGCTTTGATACCACTTTGTCACGACCCAAACCCGCCCCTAAGGGTTTAGCACCGTAACCGGCCAATAATCCGTGATTACCGAAGGCCTGCTTAACAGTAATAACAGTAATAAAGTGTACATGGGCTGGCGGAAACCAAAACAGTAAATGAAAGTTGTCCAATGAGCTGTGACAGTCTGTATGCAAAAAGACTTTTTATCACATATTCACATTCGAAACAAAAGCAGTATGTACATACATCAAATATAGGCATTCAGGTTAGAGACCAAATTCCTAACATAACAGTACAGTACAAGTCTATACAGTATTACAAAACAGAGACAGAATGGTGAACTGAGACACCCCAAAAAGCCTAAGCTTGATCACCCTTGGAACCTCGCAGTGAGGCACGTTGGTTGGCTTGACAAAAATGGAGTTTAACCCAACCCTCCTAGCTCCGATCCGGTGCTTGGACACCTACATATATATATAAATAGTGAGCTAAAGCCCAGTGAATAACAGTTGTGTAAAGAGGTTAGGAATTGTGGAGAAGTGGTTTTGGAAACACTCTTCAGATCCTGGGAGACGCTAGTGATCCTCAGCTAGTCACCTAAAAAGAAACAAACACTATGGTCGAGGGTGCCGGAATTAGCACTCCGACGGACAAGTTAGTTCAGACACTCAGAATAGCTTGTCTACTAAGTTTTGTGAAGTAATTCTTACATACCTTTCTAAATCTGTGGTTCTTGTATTTATACTTGCTTTTTGGGCCTCGGGGCCTGAGCTTACTTTTATCCCATTCCCCTTTTATTCATTCGGAGCCACTAACCTCCATCTATTCGGCTTTCCTAACGTATTCGGCGTCCTAGTCACGCAACATGAAGCCGAACAGTATCTAATTTATGGGGTACGCATCTTCCGACTGTTCTACTTATTCGGCTCCCACAATTGCCCCCAAGCACTTCACCGACGACAGTTAGTTGGAGTGCTTGGTTTTGAATTTCGAAAAGTCGGAGCCAAAATTCGGCGGCTGACCTCATCCTCATGCGGATATCTAAGTGCACCCCTTTCGGTTGTCGTGTCGACCTCCCGCCTCCTCGTATGTGTCTATTTATTGCAATTTAAAATTTTGGCGTCCTTTCAAGTATGTATTTTATGACGCTCATCGCTGGATTGCCTTTTGAATCGTCCCTGAAACTCTCTTCTCCGATATCCTCTTCGTCCTTTGTAAGTTCTCTCATCCCTTGCTTCGAAGACTCTTTCTGGTTTATTCTTTCCTTGGCATATTCTCATAAACTGTAGGGTATGGCGAAACATTTAAAAGACCTCCTCTCGTCAGATCGAATTGCTGGCTTTAAACGTCATTTCTCCATTCCTGATGACGTCCGTCTGTCGCTTGTGGCAGACGGCACTCTTGATATGGAGAGGGAGGACAAAACCACGATTGTCTTTCCTCTTTTGTCAATTGCAGAGGGTGGAGTCTGTTTCCCCCTTCACCCATTTCTTAGGGCTGTGCTTCGCCATTGGGGTTTAATCCCTTCCCAACCTAATGTGAATTTCTTTAGAATCATAATGGGGGTTATAGCGCTCAACCGTTGCCTAAGAATTAACCTTGGCATTCCAGCCATCCGGCATTGTTATGCCTTGGCTAAGTCTTTTGGTCGGCACGGGCGTTTCTTCCTTAGGGCCAAGGATATCGACCATCAACTGATTACTATGCTTTCCAGTTCTGGAAAACGAGTTGATGATGTTATGGTCGTTGTCCAGGGTAACTGGGAATTTGGCAAAGGGGAGGATCACGTCGACCCCATTCCTAGACGGAGGGGCGAGCCAGGTGGCTGATTGCCTTCTCGCTTTTATTATTTATTCGTTTTCGTTGTAAAGCCTCTTCTTTGAAATGTTACGGCTTGGCTTGTGCAGGGAGCAATTTGAAGAAAGTTCTGTCTTCAACTGATGGCGCCATTCTTTCGGATATTGAAGTCACGCTCAAATATTTCAACCGTCGAAGTCTTCAGAAACAAGGCAGGGCGGCCCACATTCTGCTTCGTTACCAGCCGACATATACGACCTTCTCGGCGGCGGAAAATATCCCGATTCCGGAGGGTGAAGATTCTCTCATCGCTCTTATTTTTTCCGACTTCAAAAACTTGAGGCAAGTTGGTTTTGGAGGGTTCGATTCGGAGCGGGATGTAGCTAATGTTACTAAATCAGATCAGTCCAAAACCGAGTCTGACGCAGTATTGAATTTGGCCGATCCCCCATCCACTTCGAGTCGAGGGGATCTTTCACTTGACGGCATTTTTTACGGCTTAGAAGATATTCCTGCCGCAGACCCTGAAGACATGGCCGGGTTAAGCCTGGCAAAACTTGCCAGGAAGGGGAATGCAAAAAGGTTGGCCGCGCGGCGAAGAGCGGAGGCCCTTCCGTCTAAACTACCACCCGCCACCGAATCTCAATTCTCCCTGCCTGTTAGTGAATCAGAGTTCTTGCGCGTTGAGGTGGAGACGGCGGAAAATCGGGATGCCGAATCTACGTTGATCGTGCAGGCCGACCAAGAAGTTGAGGCAGAAAAACGCCCTGCCGGGTTTGAGGTCGGCTCAGAAGAACACGGCGGCAAACGTCCTCGATTAGAGGGATCGGACGTGATCGTTCCTTTTGTCATTTAACTGATGATAAAAAACATGCTGGTTTCTTCTGATGCTTTGGCACTTAAAGATCCAGAAGTCGCATTCAGCTTGGCTACGTCCGTGTCGTTGCCGTCTGACAAGGAGGCTTTCCGGGTGGAAACGGATCTGAATGCGACAGCACTAGCCGCCCAATCGGGACTTTTGGTACATATTTGAACTTGGCTTCATTTAATCCAAATACTGTTGAAGTTATGGTTTTGAATTCTTGTTTTGCAGACCGTCGAATGGATAGCCGATATGGGCCGTCGCCATGGCGACGCCGTCAAACAGATTGGTCATTTACGCAAGGAAGTTGAAGGCCAGAGGAGAAGGGCCGAGGTCAAAGCTTTGAGGGCAAACAAGGAAGCCTCAAGGGCCGACGCCAAGATGGAGAGGGCTCGTTGCGCGGATCAATTGAGATCGGATGCCAAGAAGAAGGCGGACGCGAGCGAAGATGCGCTCAAATTGGCCCAGAAGGCGATCTCCAAACTGGAGGCTGAGTTGGCTGAAATGAAGGCGGTGAAGGAAGCAGCCGACTCGGAGTCTTCCAAAGTATTCGAGGCCTGGAAAAATGCTGGATTCGCCGAGTACGTGGACCAAGTCCCCAAGTTTGAAAATCGGGGATTCAAACATGGCTAGCACAAAGCCCTCGCTGCTACTAACGCTTCATTGATTATGCCAATACCATATGAGCAAGTGGATGTTGAGCCATTGGAGTCTGATTTCGATGGCTGATCCAATTGACTGACATAGTTTTTAGGATGTCGAATGTATTTTTACAGTTTTTAATTTAGTATTTTTCATCTGCTGCTACAGTCATAGTTTTTTGCTAGGCATTTTTATGCGGGCTTATAGCTTTTTGTTTGGTAACTTGAGTATATAAAATTTTACGAGTTGTGCTCAATCGGCTAAGGAAAATGTTGATGAATGATATTGCTTTCGGTTATGCTTAGATCGGCTGCTTAGCTTAGGTATTTGGCCGATCAAATTAGTAAATCTGCCCTTGCCTTAGCCAGGGCGCGAGCTTGGGAAGCCAAGTGGGCGTAACTCGTGGGCTGGCTGAGGCACAGATGGATCGGCGCTTGCGCTTGAAAACATGGCCGAGCAGATTAGTAAATCTGCCCTTGCCTTAGCCAGGGCGCGAGCTTGGGAAGCCGAATGGGCGTAACTCGTGGGCTGGCTGAGGCACAGATAGATCGACGCTTGCGCTTGAAAACATAGCCGACCAGATTAGTAAATCTGCCTTTGCCTTAGCCATGGCGCGAGCTTGGGAAGCCGAATGGGCGTAACTCGTGGGCTGGCTGAGGCACACATGGATCGGCGCTAGCGCTTGAAAACATGGCCGACCAGATCAGTAAATCTGCCCTTGCCTTAGCCAGGGCGCGAGCTTGGGAAGCCGAATGGGCAGCACAGATGGATCGGCACTTGCGCTTGAAAACACGGCCGACCAGATTAGTAAATCTGCCCTTGCCTTAGCTAGGGCGCGAGCTTGGGAAGCCAAATGGGCGTAACTCGTGGGCTGGCTGAGACACACATAGATCGGCACTTGCGCTTGAAAACATGGCCGACTAAATTAGTAAATCTGCCCTTGCCTTGGCCAGGGCGCGAGCTTGGGAAGCCAAATGGGCAGCACAGATGGATCGGCACTTGCACTTGAAAACATGGCCGACCAGATTAGTAAATCTGCCCTTGCCTTAGCCAGCGTGCGAGCTTGGGAAGCCGAATGGCATAACTCGTGAGCTGGCTGAGGCACAGATGGATCGGCGCTTGCGCTTGAAAACATGGCCGACCAGATTAGTAAGGCAAATCTGTCCTTGCCTTAGCCAGGGCGTGAGCTGGCCCAGCTCGTGGACTGGACAATTGTCATCCGACTGTTGACGTTTGGGATTACTGACGTTGCCTCGGGAGAGCTACAAACATTTGAAGGATAAATGGGGTGGGTACACGCCAGAGGCCCTACTTATTTCCGTTCAGGCAACTTGGGTGGAACAAAGATTGACTGAATCAGACGCCATAATGAGTCGCAGTAGCGAGCCAACGAGCACGGGAAGAAGAACGCCCAAGGATCGGGAAACACAGTAGCCCCTTAGTCATCGAAGCAGATCACCCCGAAAGGACAAGGAACAATGGGGAAATTCTTTGCGCCCGCGACCGAAAATTGAGCCTGATGCGATGCCACGACCGTTGAGTTTTCTGATTTTTGTGAGGAATAGACCAATGACGGAGGCGGATTCTATCATTAAAGACCCAGATTTGGCAGTCGAGTTCACTCGACAGATATTCCCGCCGGAAGTCCAACAATTGATGGTCGGACGTCGAGATTTCAAAGTATTTCGAGACGGCATACATGGGGCCGTAAAAGGACTATATATTGCTTATGAAGTCGGCATGCGTCTGCGGGAAGCGCGTTGTGAGAGTGAGAAAAAGAACGAAAGGAATCGCAGTTTGGAGATTCGCGTGGAAAGGCTGAGCGTGAGCTTTGGGAGTTGAAGAATGTTCAAACGAGCATGTCGGTGGCGGCCGGTCAATCTAAATTGGTTGTTGCAGAGGGAGTGACCAAACGGACCTCAGGTTATGAAAAGGGGTTTCAGGACGGCCTGAAGGTCGGGATAGAGAAGACCAAACAGGACCTTGCTGAGGAGGTCTGCCGATGTGAAAATCGTGGATTCAAGCACGGCTGGATCAAGGTCCCTTCAAACCGAGGAAGCTCTCAAAGCTATGGGCATTGATTCGGCCTCGCCCCTGTATCATCGCCACTACTTTCCTTATTCCGATTTCGACATTGGGAAGAGTGACGATGAGGGTGCCAAATGAATAGACTTCGCGCTCAATGTTTGTATTTGGTCTTGAAATGTCATGTGTTTAATTAATCGTATTATTTCAACTTACTGGCAAGTTTTGTGTTGTGTGGCGTAAATGTTTAAACATGCATTGACCGGCTTGAATTAAGAACGATTCAGTGAATATTTATTCGGCCAATGAAGTGGTCTGAATACATCTCTCAAAAAGGCCAATCTGGATTCGGAGCCTTAATCGGCCCTAAGGTGTCGTGCACCAAAAGGGGCTCCGAATCCGGAGGCTTTATTTTGGCCAATCGTGATATCCACGAAGGGCGCTCCGAATTCGGAGTCTTAATTGGCACTAAGGTGTCGTGCACCAAAAGGGGCTCCGAATCCGGAGACTTAGTGTGGCCAACCATGATATCTACAAAGGGCGCTCCGAATCCGAAGGCTTAATCGGCCCTGAGGTGACATGCACCAAAGGGGGCTCCGAATCCGGAGACTTAGTTGGCCCTAAGGTGACATGCACCAAAGAGGGCTTCGAATTCGGAGGCTTTATTTTGGCCGATCGTGATATCCACAAAGGGCGCTCCGAATTCGGAGTCTTAATCGGCACTAAGGTGTCGTGCAACAAAAGGGGCTCCGAATCCGAAGACTTAGTGTGGCCAATCGTGATATCTACAAAGGACGCTCCGAATCCGGAGGCTTAATCGGCCCTGAGGTGACATGCACCAAAGGGGGCTCTGAATTCGGAGGCTTTATTTTGGCCAATCGTGATATCCACGAAGGGCGCTCCGAATTCGGAGTCTTAATTGGCCCTAAGGTGTCGTGCACCAAAGGGGGCTCCGAATCCGGAGAATTAATTGGCCCTGAGGTGATGTGCACCAAAGGGGGCTCCGAATTCGGAGACTTTATTTTGGCCAATCGTGATATCCACGAAGGGCACTCCAAATTCGGAGACTTAATCGGCCCTAAGGTGACATGCACCAAAAGGGGCTCTGAATCTGGAGACTTAATTGGCCCTAAGGTGACATGCACCAAAGGGGGCTCCGAATCCGGAGACTTTATTTTGACCAATCGTGATATCCACGAAGGACACTCCGAATTCGGAGATTTAATCGGCCCTAAGGTGACATGCACCAAAAAGGGCTCCGAATCCGGAGACTTAATCGGCCCGGAGGTGGCATGCACCAAAAGGGGCTCCGAATCCGGAGACTTAATCGGCCCTGAGGTGACTTGCACCAAAGGAGGCTCCCAATCCTAAGGCTTTATTTTGGCCAATCGTGATATCCACGAAGGGCGCTCTGAATTGGGAGGCTTATTTTGGCCTTAGAAGGCTTAATCGGCCCTTAAAGGCTTGGGGGCGAGCTTGAGAAAACGAGAAGCTTTGTATTGCAACGGTGGAATATGTACAAGTATCAAGCCCACAAGTCGGGTCAATGATAGAATTTACGTAAATGTGTTGAATTCCAAGGCCGTGGCAGGCTTCTTCCTGACATGTCTGAGAGTCGATATGCCCTTGTTCCTGCGATGGATTTTATCTGATAGGGACCGTCCCAGTTTGGACCCAATTTTCCATCGGCCGGTCTCTGGTCGGCTGGAAGTACCTTCTTCAGGACAAGCTCCCCTGGCATGTATCGGCGCAACTGAACTCGCTGATTATATGATTTGGCGAGCTGCTGCTGATACCGTGCCATGGATGCCAGGGCGCGGTCTCTTCGCTCTTCGATCAGAATCAGATCTAGGAGAAACATCATGTCGTTTCGGCCCATATCAAAAACTTGCGATTTTAGAGTTGGGAGCCGATTTCCAGGGGTAAGATTGCCTGGGTTCCAAAGCATAGAGCAAACGGCGTTTCTCTAGTGGATCTCCTCAGTGTAGTACGATGAGCCCACAATACACTCGGCAATTCTTAGACCCATTTGCCTTTAGCCTTTTCCAGTCTCTTTTTGATGCCGTCCAAGATGGATTTGTTAGAGGCTTCGGCTTGACCATTGCTTTGGGGGTAGGCCGGTGTCGAGAAGTAAGGCCGAATGCCATATTTGCTGCATAACTCTCGATATACGCCATAATCGAACTGGGTGCCATTGTTTGAGATGAGAGCTCTCGGAATGCCGAATCGTGTTATGATGTTTCTTCATACAAAGCGTTTAATGTCGGCATCTCGTATATGTGTTAAAGCCTCTGTTTCGACCCATTTTGTGAAGTAGTCTGTCGCGACGATTAAGAATTGCTTGTTCCCTGGGGCCCTGGGCAACAGTCCTACGATATCAAGTCTCCACTGAGCAAACGGCCAGGGGCTGGTGATAGAGTTCAACTCTTCAGCAGGCAGATGGGTTAATGGGGAGAACTTTTGGCACTGTTCGCATTTTTTTACATAACTCTCCGCATCAGCTCTCATTGTCGGCCAATAGTATCCCTGCGTTATAGTTCGATGGGCCAGGGAGCGTCCGCCAGAATGGGCACCACAACTGCCCTCATGTATCTCTGTCAGAAGCTCCTCCGCTTTGTCGGGGTGCACGCATTCCAAATATGGACTAGAGAGGGACTTTTTGTAAAGCCCTCCTTGCAGATCCAAATAGTATCGCAGGCTTTATTTCGCAGCTTGTGTGCTTCTTTTTTGTCCTCTGGGAGTTGTTCAGAAGAGAGGAATGCAGCAATGGGGTCCATCTAGCTTGGTGCGGATTCTATAATGTTGACGTGGATTTCCTCCGAAGGGCCAATATTTGGCTCCGGGACGAAACCTACTTCGATGGTCCGTTTGATCTCAGAATTGATGGCGGAGGCTAGGCACGCCAAGGCATCCGCGCGTGTGTTCTGGTCGCGTGTTATTTGGTTCAGTTCGTGATGGTCAAATTTTGCCAGCAAGGAATTGGCCGTTTTCATGTAGGCCACCATACAGTCGTTTCTTGCCGCGTATTTCCCCTTTAGCTGATTGATTACCAATTTTGAATCACAAAACACAAGTAGACACCGAGCGCCGAGAAGGTGCGCATTCCGCAGACCGGCTAGAAGGGCTTCGTATTCGGCTTTGTTATTTGATGCTTCGAAGCCAAGCTTGATGGCCTGCTCAATTACTGCGCCGTTTGGAGACATGATTACAACTCCGGTGCCACTGCCCCTTTGGTTAGATGATCCATCATAGTATAATTGCCAAATATCCCCGACATAAATTCTCCAGTTCGACTTTGGTAGAACTTCAGCCTTTGGTCGAACTTCATCAGGTTTGAGGCTGGCAAGCTCGCAGGTGAATTCGGCAACAAAGTCGGCCAGCACCTGCCCCTTGATTGCTGTTTTAGGTAAAAATTGAATGTCGTATTGGCCGAGTTCAAGAGCCCATTTTGAAACACGTCCTGATGCTTCTGCACTCCGTAGAACTGATCGGAGGGGATAATCTATTAGCACCCTAATGCTATGTCCCTGGAAGTAATGCATCAGTTTTCTTGCCGCCATGACTAGGGCTAAGATGAGTCTTTCCAGCTGAAGGTAGCGTGTTTCGACGTCAACCATTGCCTTGCTTACATAATACACTAGCCGTTGCTCCCCCTCCTCTTCTTTTAACAGTACGGCGCTGACGGCCCTATCGGAAACTGCCAGATATAGGATGAGCGGGTCACCAGCGGCGGGTGTTTTCAAGAGAGGTACTAAGCGGAGGTAGGTCTTGAGTCCGTTGAAGGCTGATTCGCATTCGGCGGACCATTCAAAAGCCTTACCCTGCCGTAGTGTCTGAAAGAATTGTCGGCAGTGATCTGTAGACCAGTTGATGAACCTAATGAGTGCTGCGGCCATCCTCAACAACTTTTGGACTTCTTTTACTGAATGCGGGGAGCTGAGTTCCAAGATTGCTGTGACTTGCCTCGGGTTGGCTTCGATTCCTCGATGATTGACGATGTAACCAAGGAATTTGCCAGAGCCGATTCCGAACGCACACTTGGAAGCGTTCAGTTTCATTCTGTATTTGCGTAAGATGCTGAATGTCTTTTCTAGATCGGCTATATGACTCTGTTCTTCTTTGGACTTGACCACCATATTGTCGATGTATACTTCCATAGTGTGGCCGAGTTGCTCTTTGAACATGGCGATGACCAATCTTTGGTAGGTTGCCCCTGCATTCTTCAGCCCAAAGGGCATAACTTTGTAGCAATAGGTTCCTCTTGGGGTGAGGAAGGCAGTTTTGTCCTGGTCATCTGGATGCATGGCGATTTGATGGTAGCCTCTGTAAGCATCGATGAAGCTCATGCGTTGATGACGTGCCGTCGCATCGACGAGTTGGTCGATTCTAGGTAGAGGAAAACAGTCTTTGGGGCAAGCTTTGTTCAGATCCGTGAAGTCGACGCACACTCGCCAAGTCCCATTTTTCTTCTTCACCACCACTGTATTGAAGAGCCATATAGGGTAAGTGACTTCTCTAATTGCCCCGGCGTCAAGCAGTCTGTCTACCTCCCCAACAACGGCGGCAGTGTGCTCCGCGGCTTACCGTCGGCCTTTCTGAATGATTGGCTTACATTTCGAATCGACATTCAGATGGTGCTGTGAAACTGACGGGTCTATTCCCGACATTTCGTACGGAGTCCACGCAAAGACGTCAAGGTTGTTGAGCAAGAAAGAGATCAGCTGCTGCCTGTCGGCCTGATTTAGAGAGGCGCCGATCATGAAGAACTTTTCTGGGCTGCCATCAATGTCAACTCGGTCTAAATCTTCCGTGGCCTTCTCATTTGGATACTGCCCAACATCGTCCAGGATCTCCCGATTCGGCACCTCAATGGAGTTTACTTGCAGTTCCTTTGGCGTTCTGGCGGCAAGGAGATAACATGCTTGTGCCGATTTCTAGGATCCACGGATTTGCTCAATGCCGTGTTCTGTTGGGAAACGTAGCAGTTGATGATAGGTGCTTGGGACGGCCTGTAAGGTATGCAACCACGATCGCCCCATGATGAGATTGTACGGCGATGGCAGCCTGACGACCAAGAATTCCACGTCCATCGTTCTGGAACCTGCTCGAACGGGTAAGCTGATCTTTTCCAATGGGTACTCTGGAGTGGCATTGAAGCCGAAAAGTGGATAAGGAGACAGAGTCAGGTCTGACTCGCTGAATCCGAGTTTGGTGAAGGTTTTATAATACATAACCTCCGAGGTACTGCCCTGGTCGATAAGAACGCGTTCGACGGTGAACTGGTTTACGCGCAGCTCAACAACCAACGAATCGATGTGAGGGAGTGTTACACCGATCAAATCAGAATCCTCAAAGGTGATACTTGGCATTTCTCGGGGCCGCTTTTCTGGCGTGAGTTGCTGTTGGGGGCTTGGATGTGATTGGATCACATAGCCGGGGCTGCTGGCAGGCTGCATATCATATGGACGGTGTCAAGCAGAAATGCATCTTTCGGACGAGCAGGTGTTTCGACCACACTCCTCCGCACGCATTGGTGGAGACGTTCGTCCTTTGCCAACTCCTCAAGATGATCTGTTGAATCATGGCGACCGTCAGTTTCTTGCTGTCGGGTCCAAGATCGTCGATCATCTGCCCTTGGGGGTCGCTCAGAAGCCTGGCGCGCCGTTTGTTTGGATTTTGCTATTTCCAAGGCTAGATCACGACGAAGGCGTTCGTTCTCAGCGATGATGTTGTCCAACCTCTGTTTGGTTTGCCTAGCTTGTGCCATGGTCGTTTGTATTGTCTTTTACGTTGAGTTTGGAGATGAGCAGAGGTCCGACGCAAGTCTTGCTGCGATGGTTCTTGGTCTAAGCGAGTTTGTTGGAATGAGGTCACCTCTCTGTGCGGTCTCGTCAGTGGCTATCGGAGGATCTTTAGTCACGCCTGCCATGGATGTATTTGAGTATTCCCACAGACGGTGCCAGTTGTAGAGAAGTGGTTTTGGAAATACTCTTCAGATCCTGGGAGACGCTAGTGAACCTCAGCTAGTCACCTGAAAAGACACAAACACTCCGGTCGGGGGTGCCGGAATTAGCACTCCGACGGACAAGTTAGTTCAGACACTTAGAATAGCTTGTCTACTAAGTTTTGTGAAGTGATTCTTACTTACCTTTCTAAATCTGTGGTTCTTGTATTTATACTTGCTTTTTGGGCCTCGGGGCCTGAGCCTACTTTTATCTCATTCCCTTTTTATTCATTCAGAGCCACTGACCTCCGTCTATTCGGCTTTCCTAACGTATTCAACATCCTAGTCACGCAACATGAAGCCGAACAGTATCTAATTTCTGGGGTACGCATCTTCCGACTGTTCTACTTATTCGGCTCCCACAGGAATGAATGTCCTTTCAGTCAGTAAACAGTCATATAAACGGTCATATTGGTCATTTAGAAACCATAGCAGTTTAACGTGGTACATCCAATAGCAAAATAGTACAGTAGGTCTTGAAAGACCGAACAGTCAGTTGATAGCCATCATAACAGTAAACAGTAATGGTTCCATACATGGGAACCGACAGAGATCTCTGTGACAGTAGCAGTAATAGTAAAGTAATAGTAAATTGCTATGGATACCACGGATACAGTTCATAATTAGGACAAACGTTCATTTAGTAAGAAATATCATTTCAGAAAGCGGTACAGTAGTTCATTTAGAAAACATTCATGATTGAATATATCTTTACGACATTGTTACTCACAGAGTTCTGGGCTACAGATAGGCTAGTGCGCGTCCTCGGATGCCAACCCTACACAGTTACAGGATGAACACACACTAAGTTGCACGTTTGGGAAACAACTTAATCCCTAACTTGACTCGGCGTGGTTCTATAGCATTATGCTCATTAAGATGCCTTAAACTAGGCCTAGGAATGCCTAGGATGGAATGAGGATGCAAAGATGCACTTTAAAACACTTTTCAAAATTTTCAGAAAACAGGGGTCTCGCTCGAGCGTGGATTTCTACGCTCGAGAGGACATGCAAACAAAGGAGCTCCGCTCGAGCGTGACTTTCCCTGCTCGAGCGGACTGCAAAAGTACTGGATGCATGAAATTCACACTCGATGGGCGCTCGTCCTCCTCTCGAGCGTGCATTCCCTCGCTCGAGCGGACTGTAAGCACATGCAAAGTACTGGATACACGCTCGAGCGGTACTTTCCCCGCTCGAGTGGACTGCATGAACTCTGAGTGTACGCTCGAGCGTGGGGTTTCCCACTCGAGCATGGATCCAAAATCTGGAATTTCCAAATTTGTCTCCAAGCATGAAACTCAACAATTAAAGCATCGAATTCAATCCTTTTGGGCTAATTTTCTGGAAAACACTTTAAAACTCATAATATGACATGTTTCAAAGATCAATTTGAGAAATCAAAGCCCAAAGGTAGTTCAATTGAACACAAATTTCAAGGAGCTTTTATGAACAAGACTCAAATGTGACATGCATGAGCTTAAATGAATTTAAAGCTTCAAACACAAGACCAAATGAGCCAATCCATTCAAAAACAAACTGAATTCATGGACCATAGCTAGAATATGGACATGCATGTGAGGATTTCCATGAAATCAACCTCAAAACTCAACAATGTGAACATGCATGCATGATTTACTACTCAATTCAACATATTAAGCTAATTCTTGACTCTACTCTTCAATATATCATGAACCATGCAAGAACTAACTTAAATACAAGTTCAAGAAGATGGTTCCTCTCCCTTATGCCTTGAATTCAAGATGTGGAAGCTCAATTATGCAAATTTCCTTCAACTCTCTTAATCTCCAAGCCAAAACAAGATGACATCAAGCTTTCCTCCTATCTCTCTCTCTCCAGTCTATTAGGCTCAAGAAATGGCTAAACAAAGTGCTAGAAATAAAGCTCAAATGTGTTTTATGAAGTGGGCCACTAAGTGGCAAAATGGTGATTAAGGCAAACTATTGTAACTTAGCTTATTTAATCCAATTTAGTCATTCCAAATCAAATTTCAATTAAATTTATCATAAAATCACATAAATTCCAATTAGCATAAAACACTAATCAATTTCAAATTCGGCCGCCGATAAGGCCTTCAATTTACAGATTGAAACTTAAACATGAACAGATAAATCAATGACAAACAGAGAGAAATGCATTTAAACTAATACACTCAATCAATCAGTTCAGAATGTCAGTCAAATCAGTTACTTATTCATGTTTAGTCACAGTTTAGCAGTAATCAGTGGTATTATCAGTAAACAGTGGTGAAGGTTGTCGCAATCAACCTCTCGGCGAACCCTTCTTCTTAGCCATACCTAACCAATGATCCCCAATCATCCCAAGGGGTCAGGGGTAGTCCCAGAAGACAACCTGAACTACCCCTAACCCTTCTGCAGTAGGACGTCCTGAACAGTGGCTTTCTTATGGACTCATTCAACAGAATTCACTTGGGCCCATTTGGCAATAATTTCTCAGAGCTCACCAAAATTTGGGCTTCGATTGGGCCCAATTAATTAGTATGCTCAAGTTAATCCCTCTTACATTTTGCCCCTTGCATGTATGAGAAATTTTGAATTTCTCGAACATGCATAATTCCACTTCTTCCCCTATGTTTCGCATCACGCCCTCTGGAATATATTGTCTTCATGGCCTATGGATAAAGTTGACTCACCGTAATTTATGGATAAAATTGACGATTAATAAGGTGGAATTTTTTTTTTCTCGTGCCACTGATTTTTTTAGAACATGTGAAAATATTTTTTTTTACTCCAAACAAAAATAAGGCACTCATCGAAATACTTCTCCACTTCAAGAAAAAATAAAGCACCCATTATCCTTCATTTTTTATTCTTGAAAAGATAAGGCTCACATTGTTTTTTAGTCAAACTTGACTTTGCTTTTTTTTTAACTTACATAATTTATGTAGATTCTCCAGAATATTCGAAGGCATATTACATACATATATATATACATCCTTAGCACACCTAACGGGCCATCAGAATCAAACCTTCCCTTTTGCTCTTATTTATTTATTTTTTTATGATAAGGACAAAAACCCTAATCCTTCTCTTTTTGGCAAGACCCATTTCGGCCCTTTCTCTCTCTAAAACTAAGACCAACCCTGCTTTCTTGCAAACAAACAAATCTTAAAAATTGGGCCTCCTCATATCTATATATGTATATATATATTTTGCTTGAAGGCAACAATACAGAGACCCACTCAACGATTGAAGGCAGCAACGCACTCAAATCCAAATTTACGATTGAATGTGGCCATTCACATCCAAATTCAATAAAGCAAAAATGGAAAACAAGCAATGACTCACTCCACAATTGAAGGCAGCAACATAGAGACCAGTAGTGAGACCAAAAAGGTAGCCAACAAGCAACAAAGCCCATTTCGGCAAAGCACTATCGCCGAGTACGACATCTCTATCGTTATCTTTCCAATTCGAATGATTGATGTTGAGTCGGCGTCCCAAAAACCTTCGATCTAATCATTTCAACAGATCTTCAATTTGTCTATTACTCTTATGAGATCCTTGACTTTCCAAATCACTCTCCAAAGCCGAGAAATTCGATCCCAACAAAATGTTGTGATCTCTAAATTCGCCTCCTGACATTTCAATTTCTATCCGAACACCACTGTCGTCGCAACCCAAGCTTTGCACCAACACCAACCCAGCTTGCCATTGACCGACTCATCGTGGTCGTTGGTTTTCTCTCACACTTAGCCCATACGCGTGGCTTTCAACCTATGCTGCATGCTCCGTTACTCGCAGTCTTGCACCAATCCAGCACCTTGCCACTACGCCATTTCAACGCGAGCTACCTGCTCCGTCTTGGGCTTATTCTATTCTTGGCTTCTCTCTTTCTTAGAATCAGCGGCGACTAATGCCAAATCCAGACTTCACATTTTTGGTACTGCTCCGTGGTGGGACTGCCGTTGCTCGCTACAACTTGAGCCGCTGATCTGCTCAGTCCTGAACACAGTTGGCTCTTGCGTGCATTGTTCACGCCGTGGCTTGTTGCTTTTTTCTTTTTCTTTTTTGGCTGAAGAAATCTGGCTTTCATTGCCCTGAAATTTATACTATTGAGCCTTGAAATTGTGTTCGATAAAATAGATTTGTAATATGTTTTCTTGGACTTGCAATAATTTAAAAATTTGTTGAATCTTGGTGGGCTTGTTGAAGGCCATTGCAATTTGTTGTTGAACACCATTGTTGAAAATTTGAATGTTGAAAGCCATTGCAATTTGTTGTTGAACACCATTGTTGAAAATTTGAAGAGAATAGAACAAATGTGTAGTTGTTGATGTTGCCCCATTCCGATAATGCCTGAATCATGATCTAAAATTGATATTGTTTGCCGGCTCTAGTATTTCAGGCAAATAAATTCTTGTGCGAAGTCCATGACCCAAAGACCTTCAGAACCCACACTAATGAGAGCAAGGGTTGTCCCTCGGAAGTCTGAACGGAAGCAAAACTGTCCCTCAGGAGTCCGAAAGTAGCATACACCCTACTTGGCAAGAAAGATCCCTTTGGAAGGCAACCGGGTCTACCAAGCTTGCACCAACAGAAGCAAAGATTGACTCTCGGAAGTTCGAATGGAAGCAAGGTTGTCCCTCAGAAGTCTAAGGTTGTCTCTTACGAGTCCGAATAGTAGCACACACCCTACTTCGGCAAGAACGATCCCTTTGAAAGGTAATCGAGTCTACCAAGCTTGTATCAACAAAAGTAAAGATTGTTTCTCGAAAGTTCAAGCAGAAATAAGGCTGTCCCTCAGAAGTCCGAGCAGAAGCAAGGCTGTCCCTCGGCAGTCTGAGTGGATGCACACTTCTACTTCGGCAGCTAATGGAAGCAAAGGCCACGACTTCGGGGCCCCAAGAACACGCACTAATGAGAGTAAGGGCTATCCCTCGGAAGTCCGAACAGAAGTAAGGCTGTCCCTCAAGAGTCTGAATAGTGGCACATACCATACTTCGGCAAGAAAGATCCCTTCTAATAGGTAACCGAGTCTCGAGGGCTGTTCTTCGGAAGTCCAAGTGGGAACACATACTCTACTACAATAAGAAAGATCCTCGAAGCTCACACTGATGGAAGTGAGGTCTGTCCTTCGAAAGTTTGAGTGGGAGCACACACTCTACTTCAACAAGACAGATCCTCGAAGCTCGTACTGATGGAAACAAGGGTTGTCCCTCAGAAGTCCAAATGGAAGCAAGGGCTGTCCTTCAGAAGTCCAGGTGGAAGAACACTTCTTTCTTTAGCAAGAAAGATCCTTTTCAGCTGGCAACCAAGTCTATTACTCCTCATTCTTCTTCAAGAGCTCGTACTGATGGAAGTAAAGATTGCTCTCTAGAAGTCCAAGAGCAGGCAAAGCTATCCCTTGGAAGCCCAAGTGGATGTACACTCTTTTGTTTGACAATCAATGGAAGCAAAGGCTATCCCACGGAAGTCCGAGTGAGAGTACACTTCTACTGTGACAAGAAAGGTCCATTCAGGTTGGTAATCGAGTCTACTATTCCTCTTTCAATAAGCAATATTTTTATTTTTTATTTTTTATTTATTTTTTTTGAACAGCAAATACACAACAATGCATATCCTCTTTGGTTGACAAGAAAAATAAAACAACAGAACAGGAAACATGAAATCAAACAATAAAATGGACACTAAAATGAAATAAATATTACCTAGTTTTGCAAAAACCTCAAATCAATGGGAGAAAAATTATATATGAAATTTGAAAAGGAAAAAAAAAAGATTTAAAAAAAGATTACATCATTCGCAGATTTAAAGAACATAGAAGAGAAGAGAAGAAGAGAGGAGAAGAGAAGACCATACCGTCGTTGTTGCCGTCCTGCAGAGCTGCCGATTGTCGCTAGATCGTCGTCGTTGTACGGTCGCCACGGCCAATCGAGCTGATGGAGAGAGACAAAAGACAAGAAAGGTAGGGTTTGGTTGTTTCTCTCTCCAGAATAGAAAAGAGAACTGCACTACCAAAATAATAATAATAATCATAATAATAAAAGGTATATGGGCGGGTCGGGCATGCACGGTTTAGGCGCGGGGATTTGGATCAGGTTCATGCCAAATATGCCTGTGTGTTTCTTTGGGCTAGATTTCTAATATTCATATAACTACTCTGTCATCCTTCTGAGTTTATGCCAAGTACACTAGCATTGTAGATAAATAATCAAAAAAATAAATAATTAATTAAATAAAACAAATACATAGCAAATAAATAATCAAATTTTATTTGTGTCGTCCCAATGAAAACCAAACATAAAAAGATTATAACATAAATAATTAAATCCGCAATATTTTTTTATTTTATTTTTTATTTATTTATTTTTTGAACAGCAAATACACAACAGTGTGTATCCTCTTTGGTTAACAAGAAAAATGAAACAAAAGAATAGGAAATAGGAAATCAAACAATAAAATGGACACTAAAATGAAATAAATATTACCTTGTTTTGCAAAAACCTTAAATCAATGGGAGAAGAATTATATCTGAAATTTGAAAAGGAAAAAAAAAGATTTAAAAAAAGATTGCATCATTCGCAGATTTAAAGAACATAGAAGAGAAGAGAAGAAGAGAGGAGAAGAGAAGACTGTACCATCGTTGCTGCCGCGCTGCAGAGCTGCCGATTGTCGCTGGATCGTCGCCGTTGTACGGTCGCCACTGCCAAACGAGCTGATGGAGAGAGAAAAAAGACGAGAAAGGTAGGGTTTGGTTGTCTCTCTCTCCAGAATAGAAGAGAAAACTGCACTACTAAAATAACAATAATCATAAACATAATAATGAAAGGTATATGGGCAGGTCGGGCATGCACGGATTAGGAGTGGGGGTCTGGATCAGGTTCATGCCAAATATGCCTGTGTGTTTCTTTGGGCTAGATTTCTAATATTCATATAAGTGCTCTATCATCCTTCTGAGTTCATGCCAAGTACACTAGCATTGTAGATAAACAATCAACAAATAAATAATTAATTAAATAAAACAAATACACAGCAAATAAATAATTAAATTTTATCTATGTCATCCCAGTGAAAACCAAACATAAAAGGATTATAACATAAATATTTAAATACGCAATATTATTTTATTTTATTTTTTATTTATTTTTTTGAACAACAAATACACAACAGTGCATATCCTCTTTGGTTGACAAGAAAAATGAAACAAAAGAACAGGAAATACAAAATCAAACAATAAAATAGACACTAAAATGAAATAAATATTACCTTGTTTTGCAAAAACCTCAAACCAGTGGGAGAAGAATTATATCTGAAATTTGAAAAGGAAAAAAAAAAGATTTAGAAAAAGATTACATCATTTGCAGATTTAAAGAACATAGAAGAGAAGAGAAGAAGAGAGGAGAAGAAAAGACCGTACCGTCATTGCTGTCGCGCTGCAGAGCTGCCGATTGTCATTGGATCGTCGCCGTTGTACGGTCGCCACCGCCAATCGAGCTGATGGAGAGAGACAAAAGACGAGAAAGGTAGGGTTTGGTTGTTTCTCTCTCCAGAATAGAAGAGAGAACTGCACTACTAAAATAATAATAGTCATAATAATAAAAGGTATATGGACGGGTCGGGCATGCATGGTTTAGGGGCGGGGGTTTGGATCAGGTTCATGCCAAATATGCCTGTGTGTTTCTTTGGGCTCGATTTCAAATATTCATATAACTACTCTGTCATCCGTCTGAGTTCATGCCAAGTACACTAGCATTGTAGATAACTAATCAAAAAAAAAATAATTAATTAAATAAAACAAATACACAGCAAATAAATAATCAAATTTTATATGTGTCGTCCCAGTGAAAACCAAACATAAAAGGATTATAACATAAATATTTAAATACACAATATTTTTTTATTTTATTTTTTATTTATTTTTTTTGAATAGCAAATACACAATAGTGCATATCCTCTTTGGTTGACAAGAAAAAAATGAAACAAAAGGGCATGAAATACGAAATCAAACAACGAAATAGACACTAAAATGAAATAAATATTACCTTGTTTTGAAAAAACCTCCAATCAATGGGAGAAGAATTATATCTGAAATTTGAGAAGGAAAAAAAAATTTAGAAAAAGATTACATCATTCGCAGATTTAAAGAACATAGAAGAGAAGAGAATAAGAGAGGAGAAGAGAAGACCGTACCGTCGTTGCTGCCGCACTGCAGAGCTGCCGATTGTCATTAGATTGTTGCCGTTGTACGGTTGCCACCGCCAATCGTGACGATGGAGAGAGACAAAAGACGAGAAATGTAGGTTTTGATTGTTTCTCTCTCCAGAATAGAAGAGAGAACTGCACTACCAAAATAACAATAATCATAATAATAAAAGGTATATGGGCGGGTCGGGCATGCACGGTTTAGGGGCGGGGGTTTGGATCAGGTTCATGCCAAATATGCCTGTGTGTTTCTTTGGGCTAGATTTCTAATATTCATATAATTGCTCTGTCATCCGTCTGAGTTCATGCCAAGTACACTAGCATTGTAGATAAATAATCAAAAAATAATTAATTAATTAAATAAAACAAATACATAGCAAATAAATAATCAAATTTTATCTGTGTCGTCCCAGTGAAAACCAAACATAAAAGGATAATAACATAAATATTTAAATACGCAATGTGGGGAATGAGGTTTGGAAATACTCTTCTGATCCTGTGAGACGCTAGTGATCCTCAGCCAGTCACCTGAAAGGATACAAATACTCCGGTCGGGGGCGCCGGAATTAGCACTCCGACGGACAAGTCAGTTCAGATCCTCAGGATAGCTTGTTTACTAAGTTAAGTGAAGTGATTCTTACATACATTTCTCAATCCATTGTTCCTGTATTTATACCTGCTCCTTTTGATCCTCGGGGCCAGGGCCTACTTTTTAATCATTGTCCTTTCTCTTATGCGGCTGTAAGGATCTACACTTATTTGGCACATGTATTGTATTCAGCTTCCGATTCTCATAGGATACAGCCGATTAATATCAGTCTTCTAAGGTATGCACCTTCTGATTTTGCCATTATTCGGCTCCCACAATTGCCCCCGAACTCCCCATTGACGGCAGTTAATCGGCGTGTTTGGTCTTGAATTGGAAAAGTCAAAATAGGTCAGACGGCTTCACGTGCCCCAATACAGATGTCAGAACGCGCACATCTTTTGGTCATCATTACATTTCCTGCCTCATTCGTGCGTCTCGCATTTATTGTGATTTGAAATTTCAGTCCTTTCGAGTATTCGAGACTCTTGGACAACCCTTCTCTAACTCATGTTTTCTGCAATTCTTCTCCGTCTATCCTTGCCCCGTCTACTCGTAAGTATTTTTCTCTCTTCTTTGTAACCCTATTTTCTGTTTGTCATTTTGATTTCAGCGGAACCTTGAATCCCCGCGAAAATGGCTAAACACTTGAAAGACCTCATTTCTGTGGGTTGTATTTCCGGATTTCGGCGACACTTTTCCATTCCCGACGATGTCCACTTATCTCTTGTAATGGACAGTACTCTTGATATGGAGAGGGAGGATCAAAATACGATCGTCTTCCCTCTCTTATCCATAGCGGAGGGCGGAGTTCTTTTTCCCCTACATCCATTGCTTAGGACCATCATTCAGTATTGGAGTCTGATTCCTTCTCAACCCAATGTAAATTTTTTTTGAATCATCATGGGGGTGATAGAATTGAACCGACGCCTTAGGATCAACCTTGGCATTCCGGCGATTCGACACGGCTACGCTTTGGCCAAATCTTCCGGTTGGTTGGGGTGATACTTTCTCAGGGCCAAGGACACTGACCATCACTTGATAACCATGCTTGCTAGTTCTGGTAAGAGAGTTGACGACGTAATGGTCAATGTCCGAGGTAATTGGGAGTTCGGTGAAGGCGAAGACCGCCTAGACCCTATTCCCAGACGGAAGGATGATCCAGGTTGCCATGTAACACCTCGTGTTTGTTGATCTGCCTTTTATTCGACTTTTTTCCTTCAATCACCCCTTGTTCTTTGCAGGTAACAGATTGAAGAAGATTCTTCCCTCAACCGACGATGCAGTCCTTGAGGAAATTATGTCTGCACTCAGATACTTCGACCGTCCAAACGTACAAAAGCAAGGGAGAGCTACTCACATACTCCTCCGATACGAACCTACTTATACTACATTCTCAGCCGCGGACGGCATTCCAATTCCATCCAGCGATCAACACCTTTTGGCTCTTCTCTTTCCTAGCTTCAAGAGCCTTAGGCAAATTGGCCTCGAAGATTCGGATTCGGGGGAAGACGCGGAGCCGGTGGTAGAGGTAGTTGCCAAACCAACCAAAGAGGTCGCTAAGGAGGCCGAAGAGCTCGACGAGGCGATATGCTCGGCGTTCGAGGCTGCCGGACTTAACCAGCCTTCACCGTCCACTTAGGGTCGGGCAGAGTTTTCTTCTAGAGATATTTTTGTGAATTTGGGAGACCTACCTGACGATTTTTCCGAAGGTATGGCTGGGCAAAGCCTTACACAGATGGTGCGAAAGAAAAATACCGAGCGAATGGCTGCTCGAAAGAAGGCCGAGGCCGCCCGCTCTGAGCCCACCTTGATTGAAACTTTCGTACCCGTTATTGAAGAGATGGCTCAGGTTGCTGCGGCCCAAGCGGGGAAAGAGGTTGAACAGGTCATTGACGAACGGCTGACTCCGGAGGAGCGGGGCAAAAAGCGTAGTGGCGAGGGAGAGGCTAGGTCGGAGATTAGCCCTGCTTCCAAACGACCTCGTTTAGAAGAGTCGGACATGGTTGCTCCTTTTATTGTTCGACCAAAGATCAAAGATACGCCGATCTCTTCTGACGCTTCAGCCATTGAGGATCCAGTCGTGGTGTTGAGCCTGGCGGCTTCAATTTCCTTGCCGGCTGACACCACAGCCTTTCGCGCCGTGCCGGATGTTACGGCCGTAGCCCTATCTGCGCAGTCAGTGCTCCTGGTAAGTGATCATCTCAAATTCTCTTGAATTTGTTTTCATTAAGGTATCTGACGATCCCAACTTGTTTTGCAGACGGTTGGCAGGATCGCGGACCTAGGCCGCCGCCTGCATGATGCCCTTGGCAGGATTGATCATTTGCGAACGGAGGCGGATGGTCAAAAGAGTAGGGCCGAGTTCGAAGTAATAAGAGCCGCAATGGAGAGTGTGCGAGCTGAAGCAGAGGAGGAGAGGGCTCGCTCAGCTGAACAGTTCCGCTCTAACGCCGAGAGTAGGGCAAATGCGAGCGAAGAATCGTTCAAGTTAGCTAAGGAGGCGCTTGCCGAGGTGAAGGTTCAGTTAGAGGAGCTCAAGGCGGCCAAGGAAAAAATCGATTCTGAGGCCTCTGCGGCATTTGAGGCAGGAAAAAGCACTGCCTACACGAAATATGTAGATGAAGTCCCCAAATTCGAGAATCGGGGGTTCAAAGATGGGTGGCTCAAAGCCCTTGCTGCCGCTGGAGTTACATTGGCCTTGCCAATTCCCTACGAGCAAGTGGACGTTAAGCCATTCGAATCTGACCCCGTGGATTGATCTAGGAGACATTTCAATTTTATTAAGTATTTTTAATTCTGATGTAAGTTTTTGTTCGGTAAACTTAGACTTTTGTTGGTTCAGGGTAGTTTTCATGTATAAATTGGTTACTATTTGCACTCAATTTATTAATGAAAATTTCCTGGTTATTTCACCACCACTTGTACACAGTTTGTGAAGTTATGTTAATGAAGAATGTTTTGCCTTTAACTACTTTGGATAAAATCATTGATGCGTTTGAGCTTTCAGAGATTGAATATCTTATGACAATATTGATTTATCATTCATATGCCGAGTATTGTGGGCATTCAAGCCGAATATATTGATGAATCTTAAGTATTTTGAATAATCAATTCATGAGCCGTTTGGGGCACTTGAGCCGAATAGATTGATGAATCTGCCCTTGCCCCGGGAGGTGCATGATCATTCGGGAGCTGAATAAGACGGCCTTAAGAATTTTGAAGTCGATTCATGAGTCGACTAGGGCACTTGAGCCGAATAGATTGATGAATCTGCCTTTGCCCCAGGCAGTGCATGATCATTCGGGAGCCGGATGAGACGACCTTAAGAATTTTGAAGTCGATTCATGAGCCGGCTAGGGTACGTGAGCCGAATAGATTGATGAATCTGCCCTTGCCCCAGGCGGTGCATGATCATTCGGGAGTCGGATGAGACGACCTTGAGAATTTTGCAGTCAATTCATGAGCCGGTTGGGGCACTTGAGCTGAATAGATTGATGAATCTGCCCTTGCCCTAGGCGGTGCATGATCATTCGGGAGCCGGATGAGACGACCTTAAGAATTTTGAAGAGTCGATTCATGAGCTGGCTGGGGTACTTGAGCCGAATAGATTGATGAATCTGCCCTTGCCCCAGGCAGTGCATGATCATTTGAGAGCCGGATGAGACGACCTTGAGAATTTTGAAGAGTCGATTCATGAGCCGTCTGGAGTACTTGAGCCGAATATATTGATGAATCTGCCCTTGTCCCAGGCGATGCGTGATCATTCTGGCGCCGGACGATTGAGGTTTTTGCAATTAATGAGATTGCCTCGAGGGCGCTGCCTCTGTAAAGGATAAATGAACAAAGGTATAACCTTTATGAGCTTAGTAAACAGCTGACTCCAGCTCTTGGGGGAAGATTCATCGTGTGAATGTCGAACAGACTCTTCTTTAACAGTAGAGGGGAAACGACGACGCTAGTTGAGCTGGGCGGAGACATGAATCGAGGTGGTGAACCTTTGCACACACGAAGTATGATTTCTAGGGATCGAGAGAGGCGTCAGTCTCCTCGACGTCGAAGCAGGTCACCCAGGCGGGACAAGCAGTCGTAGGGCAGATCTCCGCAACTCTGAGTCGAGAGGGGATCTAACGCGAATCCGTGCCCATTAAGCTTTGCAGTATTTATAGGGAATAGACCCATGACTGAGGCGGACTCGATCGTTCGAAACCCAAATGTAGCGGTCCAGTTTGCTTGACAAATTTTTCCTCCTGAGGTGCAGCAGTCAATGGTAGGTCGCCAGGACTATGACATATTTCGCGAAGGCATTCATGGGGCGGTGAAGGGGCTTTACATTGCCTATGAAATTGGCATACGGCTGCGTTCTGCCTGTCGAGAATTGGAGAAGAAGAAGGAACGTATTCGAAGTTTGGAGGCTCGTGCGGAGGCAGCCGAGCGTGAGTTAAGAAAGACCAGGGCGGCTCAGGCACAACCCGTCGGGTAGGGAAACCCAATTGTGGAGGAAAGGGTTACTAGTCGGCTCATCAGTGCCGCGCTCGTCAATCGTGAGACGGTGAGTATGTTTGCAATGGAGTCTGTGAAGGGGAGGGCCTATGAAAAAGGTTTTCATGAAGGCCGAAAAGTTGGAATCGAAAAGACCAAGGAGAAGCTTGCCGAAGAGGTTTGTCGATGTGAGAATCGTGGATTTAGGCACGGTTGGATCAAGGCATCTCAAGCCGCAGAAGCTATTCGAGCGTCGGGCATTGATTCGGCATCGCCACTCTACCACAGCAAACATTTTCCGTTTTCCGCTTTTGAAGTCGAGAAAAGTGAGGATGAGGGTGACGCCGTATAAGAATACGTATTGTAAGGTTGAATCGTAATAAAAACTATGTAATTTATTTTTGGATTGAATAAAAACGTTCTATTATAAATATTTCGTCGTAGTTCGTATTCGGTATATACGTGTTTTGTTTTATTACATGAATGTTTGAATGAATGTACAAACATTGATCGTATAGTGATACGCCGGATTATAGGCGGGGTCAGCCCAATCATGATGGCCGTTTATTCTTGAATGTGGCCACTGTAATTTCAAGAGGCCAAAAGCTAGTTCGTGGAGTGGCTGTGGCAAATTCCAGTCGGGGTGGGGTCTAAATGCTTGGCCGGTTGGATTGATAGCGTTGCCCCTGTCCCAGTCAGTGCATGTGTTCCAAAAAGCCGTTCGGGTACCTAGGCCATGGTGAATGTCAACCGACGTTCGTCTCTTGGGGTTTTGGCATCAATGAAATTTCCTCGGGGTCACTGCCAGCATTTAAAAATAAATGGAATGGACTCTTCGTGCCAGTAACCTTATTAATATAGCGTCATTTGTTGCGTGGGGTTATATAATATTGTGGATGTAAAACAGAGTTTCTTTAGTCAGCCAAACTCGAACTTTGGCCGAGCTTGATGTCGCAATGGATCGCAGCGGAGAATTCTCTGGTGTGGGAGGTAGGTCGTTAAAAAAGAAACGGGAGGCGCGTCAGCCTCCAATTCGTCGAAGCAAATCGCCCCGAAAGGAGACACAATGACCGTTGCCCTTAACCTTCCTTGTCCTGGATCTTGGCCTAGACATTGTCGATGGTGTCAGAGGGAGGTCCAGAGATACGCTAATTCGGGCACGGTTGGATCAAGGCATTTTGAGCCGCGGAGGCCTTCCAAACGACGTGCATTGATTCGGGGCCTCCGCTGTATCAACGTGATTAATTCCCTTTCCGCCTTAGAAGTTAAAGATAGATATTATAATGTTCGAACACGGATTGCGTCTATGTAACAACTGTTTGATCAAATAAAAGGTTTTATTTCAAACATTTGCGTCTTACTCTGGATATATATATATATATATTTTTTATGCTTAGTTAAGCACCTTATTTCGAATGTTGGCCTGTTTTGTTTCGTTTTGTTCGTGCCGAAGGGTGCTCCGAATTCGGAGGTACGATCTACCCTAGGGTGTTACGCGTCAGAGGCGCTGCAAATTCGGAATCTTAATCGGCCCAAAGACATCTTGCACCGATGGGGCTCCGTAACCGATGTTTCGATGCGGAGACTTTAATCGGCCTTAAATGCACCAAAAGGGGGCTCCGAATCCGGAGACTTAGTTTGGCCAATCGTGATATCCACAAAGGGCGCTTCGAATCCGGAGTCTTAGTCGGCCCTAAGGTGTCATACACTAAAGGGGGCTCCGAATCCGGAGACTTTAATCGGCCCTAAGCTGTCATACACCAAATGGGGCTCCGAATCAGGAGACTTAGTTTGGCCAATCGTGTTATCTACGAAGGGCACTTCGAATCCGGAGTCTTAGTCAGTCCTAAGGTGTCATACACCAAAAGGGGCTCCGAATTCGAAGACTTAGTTTGGCCAATCGTGATATCCACGAAGGGCGCTCCAAATCCGGAGTCTTAGTCGGCCCTAAGGTGTCATGCACCAAAGGGGGCTCCGAATCTGGAGACTTTAATCGGCCCTAAGGTGTCATACACCAAAGGGGGCTTTGAATCCAGAGACTTAGTTTGGCCAATCGTGATATCTACGAAGGGCGCTCCGAATCCGGAGTCTTAATCGGCCCTAAGGTGTCATGCACCAAAGGGGGCTCCGAATCCAGAGACTTTAATCGGCCCTAAGGTGTCATACACCAAAGGGGCCTTCGAATCCGGAGACTTAGTTTGGCCAATCGTGATATCCACGAAGGGTACTCTGAATCCGGAGTCTTAGTCGGCCCTAAGGTATCATGCACCAAAGGGGGCTCCGAATCCAGAGTCTTTAATCGGCCCTAAGGTGTCATACACCAAAGAGGGCTCTGAATCCGGAGACTTAGTTTGGCCAATCGTGATATCCACGAAGGGCGCTCCGAATCCGAAGACTTAGTTTGGCCAATCGTGATATCCACGAAGGGCGCTCTGAATCCGGAGTCTTAGTCGGCCCTAAGGTGTCATGCACCAAAGGGGGCTCTGAATCCGGAGACTTTAATCGGCCCTAAGGTGTCATACACCAAAGGGGGCTCCGAATCCGGAGACTTAGTTTGGCCAATCGTGATATCCACGAAGGACGCTCCGAATCCGGAGTTTTAGTCGGCTCTAAGGTGTCATACACCAAAGGGGACTCCGACTCCGGAGACTTAGTTTGGCCAATCGTGATATCCATGAAGGGTGCCCCGAATCCGGAGTCTTAGTCGGCCCTAAGGTGTCATGCACCAAAGGGGGCTCCGAATCCGGAGACTTAGTTTGGCCAATCGTGATATCCATGAAGGGCGCTCCGAATCCGGAGTCATAGTCGGCCCTAAGGTATCATACATCAAAGGGGGCTCCGAATGCACAGACTTTAATCGGCCCTAAGGTGTCATACACCAAAGGGGGCTCTGAATCTGGAGACTTAGTTTGGCCAATCGTGATATCCACGAAGGGCGCTCCAAATCCAGAGTCTTAGTCGGCCCTAAGGTGTTATACACCAAAGGGGGCTCTGAATCTGGAGACTTAGTTGGCCAATCGTGATATCCACGGAGGGCGCTCCGAATCCGGAGTCTTAGTCGGCCCTAAGGTGTTATGCTCCAAAAGTGGCTCCGAATTCGAAGACTTTAATCGGCCCTAAGGTGTCATACACCAAAGGGGGCTCCGAATCCGGAGACTTAGTTTGGCCAATCGTGATATCCACGAAGGGCGCTCCGAATCCGAAGTCTTAATCGGCCCTAAGGTGTCATGCACCAAAGGAGGCTCCGAATCCGGAGACTTTAATCGGCCCTAAGGTGTCATGCACCAAAGTGGGCTTCGAGAAATGAATTGAGCGACGAAGAAAAAATGGTTTGCATTGCAGAAGTGATATATATACAAGTATCAAAGCCCACAGGTCGGGTCAGTGATAGGGTTTTCATAAAATCTCTGCTTGTGCCGATTGCAGGGAACCACGGATTTCTGCAATGCCATGGGCTGTCGGGAAGCGCACAAGCTGATGATAAGTGCTTGGAACGGCCTTCATAATATGTAGCCAGGTTCGCCCCATGACGACATTATACGGCGAGGGGAGCTTTACGACCAGGAATTCTACTTTGATCGTTCTGGAGCCCACTCGAATAGGTAGTGTGATCTTCCCTAACGGGTACTCAGGATTCGTATTAAAGCCGAACAATGGGTGAGGCGCCGGAGACAGATCTGACTCGTTAAAGCCGAGTTTGATGAAAGTTTTGTAATACATAACCTCTGAAGTACTCCCTGGGTCTATGAGAATACGTTCAATGGTGAACCGTTTTACGCGTAATTTGATGACCAACAGATCGATGTGGGAGGCTGTTATGCCGCTAAGATCGGAGTCATTGAAAGTAATTGTCGGAGCTTCTCTAGGCCATTCAGTCGGAATACGTTGCTTTTGGGGGATTGGATGCGATTGAATTGTGTGCACGATTGGGGACACAGGCAGACTGTAGATTATATGGATCACACCAAGTGGAGGTGAGTCCTGCCTCAAGGCTAATGCCTGGATTGGCTTTCCCTTTCTCACGTACTGTTGCAGTCGGCCGTCTTGCACCAGTTCTTCCAGGTGATCCTTTAATGCGTAGCAGCTCTCGGTTTCATGGCCGTAATCTTTGTGATACTCGCACCGCTTATCCCTTCTTCGCGTGTCGGGTGGCCCCACCATCTTTGACGGCAATTTGAAGAATGGAAGGTGTTGGACTTTGGTCATTATTGCAGTGATTGGTTCTGACAAGTCTGTGTACTTCTTGTCGGCACGCCTCGAGCGCCTACTGTCGACTTGCAGTTGTTCATTCGTCCGGTGGGAGCATTGATCGCTTGATCAGCGAGAATTCCGCCTTTTGTCTCGTTTAGTGCGTTGCCGTGGCTCAGGGCTCGGAGGTGGCACCGAACTTATTGGTTGAGCAATTTCAAGGGGGGCTGTTTTGTTAGACATTTGTCCGGCTTTTATTCTCAAGGCATCATTTTCCACTTTGCAATACTCTTCAACTTTCTTCATTAACGCCCAGACTGTTTTGGGGGGTCTTCTGGTCAAGGAACTGTGAAGAGCACTGTCGGGATGTAGTCCCATTTTGAAGGCGGTGATGGCCATGGAGTCGTTGCAAGCATCGTCAATGAGGTTGAAGCACTCCCAATAGCACGCCGAATACGCTCTGAGCGTTTCTTCTGACTGGATCTGCATAGCCCAGAGAGAGTCGGCCTGTTTCAGCTGTACCTCGTTAGTGATGAACCTGGCCCTGAAGGATTTCTGTAATTGATGGAAGCTTTTGATCGAAGCTGGCTCCAACTTGTAATACCACCTAACAGCTAATGGCCCCAGGCTGCTGGGGAATATTCGGCATATGAGGGCTTCATTGTCTGCATGCAATGTCATGGCCTGCTTGTAGTGACAGATATGATCAGTGGGGTCTGATTTTCCGTCGTAAAGAGTGAATGACGGAGCTTTGAACTTCTTGGGCAGGGCCGCCCTTGAGATCCGTCGGACAAAAGGATCGTGCTGGTCTTCTTCATCTGAACTGCTTCTTCTACCATTGTTCCTTGTATGTAGACTCTTTTCGGAGAAGCTGGACGTTTCGGATCGTCCCTTCTTGTTGAGCTCCGTGGGTGATGAGTTGGAGTCGCTATCGGTCTCCTTTTGTCGAGCTCGAGGTCATTGTCCACCTGCCCTCGGAGGTCGTTCGGGATCTTGGCGCACGACTTCTCTGGATTTTGCTACTTCCAGGGCCAAATCTTGATGGAGGCGTTCATTTTCAGCGATCATGTTCTCCAGCCTTTGTTCATTCTGCTTTGCTTGTTCCATGATCGCTCGCATTGTCTCTTGCGCTGAAGTCGTTGGTGAGTCAAAGTTCAAGGCACGTCTTGCAGCGATGGTTTCCTTTCCGAGCATATTTGCTAGAGTGAGGTCATCTCCCTGTGCGGTCTCGTCAGTGGCTATCGAAGGATCTTCAGTCACGCCTACCATGGATGTATTTGAATATTCCCACAGACGGCGCCAGTTGTGGGGAATGAGGTTTGGAAATACTCTTCAGATCCTAGGAGCCGCTAGTGAACCTCAGCTAGTCACCTGAAAGCATACAAATACTCCGGTCGGGGGTGCCGGAATTAGCACTCTGATGGACAAGTCAGTTCAGATCCTCAGGATAGCTTGTTTCTAAGTTAAGTGAAGTGATTCTTACATAACTTTCTCAATCCATTGTTTCGGTATTTATACCTGTTCCTTTTGATCCTCAGGGCGAGGGCCTACTTTTTAATCATTGTCCTTTCTCTTATTCGGCTCTAGGGATCTACACTTATTCGGTACATGTATTGTATTCGCCTTCCCATTCTCGTAGGATACAACCAATTAATATTAGTCCTCTAAGGTACACACCTTCTGATTTTGCCATTATTTGGCTCCCACAAGCAATATTCTTTTTTTTATTTATTTACTTTTTTTTTAACAGCAAATACACAATAGTGCATATCCTCTTTGGTTGACAAGAAAAATGAAACAAAAGAACTGGAAATACGAAATCAAACAATAAAGTGGACACTAAAATGAAAGAAATATTACCTTGTTTTGCAAAAACCTCGAATCAATGGGAGAAGAATTATATCTGCAATTTGAAAAGGAAAAAAAAAATTAGAAAAAGATTACATCATTCGCAGATTTAAAGAACATAGAAGAGAAGAGAAGAAGCGAGGAGAAGAGAAGACCGTACCGTCGTTGCTGCCGTGCTGCAGAGCTGTTGATTGTCGTTGAATCATCACTGTTGTACGGTTGCCACCGCCAATCTAGCTGATGGAGAGAGAAAAAAGACGAGAAATGTAGGGTTTGGTTGTTTCTCTCTCTAGAATAGAAGAGAGAACTGCGCTACTAAAATAATAATAATCATAATAATAAAAGGTATATCGGTGGGTCGGGCATGCACGGTTTAGGGGCGGGGGTTTTGATCAGGTTCATGCCAAATACGCCTGTGTGTTTCTTTGGGCTAGATTTCTAATATTCATATAACTGCTCTATGATCCTTTTGAGTTCATGCCAAGTATACTAGCATTGTAGATAAATAATAAAAAAATAATTAATTAATTAAATAAAAAAATACACAGCAAATAAATAATCAAATTTTATCTGTGTCGTCCTAGTGAAAACCAAACATAAAAAGATTATAACATAAATATTTAAATACGCAATATTTTTTTTTTTTGAACAGCAAATACACAACAGTGCATAGCCTCTTTGGTTGACAAGAAAAATGAAACAAAAGAACAGGAAATAGGAAATCAAACAATAAAATGGACACTAAAATGAAATAAATATTACCTTGTTTTGCAAAAACCACAAATCAATGGGAGAAGAATTATATCTGAAAGTTGAAAAGAAAAAAAAAAGATTACATCATTCGTAGATTTAAAGAACATAGAAGAGAAGAGAAGAAGAGAGGAGAAGAGAAGACCGTACCGTCGTCGTTGCCGCGCTGAAGAGCTGCCGATTGTTGCTGGATTGTTGCCGTTGTACGGTGGCCACCGCCAAACGAGCTGATGGAGGGAGACAAAAGACGCGAAAGGTAGGGTTTGGTTGTTTCCCTCTCCAGAATAGAAGAGAAAATTGCACTACTAAAATAATAATAATCATAATCATAAAAGGTATATCGGCTGGTCGGGCATCTACGGTTTAGGGGTGGGGGTTTGGATCAGGTTCATGCCAAATATGCCTATGAGTTTCTTTGGGCTAGATTTCTAATATTCATATAACTGCTCTATCATCTGTCTGAATTCATGCCAAGTACACTAGCATTGTAGATAAATAAACAAAAAGTAAATAATTAGTTAAATAAAACAAATACACAGTAAATAAATAATCAAATTTTATCTGTGTCATCCCAGTGTAAACCAAACATAAAAGAATTATAACATAAATATTTAAATACGAAATATTTTTTTATTTTATTTTATTTTTTATTTATTTTTTTTTGAACAAGAAATGCACAACAGTGCATATCCTCTTTGGTGACAAGAAAAATGAAACAAAAGAACAGGAAATACGAAATCAAACAATAAAATAGACATTAAAATGAAATAAATATTACCTTGTTTTGCAAAACCTCAAATCAATGGGAGAAGAATTATATCTGAAATTTGAAAAGGAAAAAAAAAGATTTAGAAAAAGATTACATCATTTGCAGATTTAAAGAACATAGAAGAGAAGAGAAGACGAGAGGAGAAGAGAAGACCGTACCGTCGTTGCTGCCGTGCTGCAAAGTTGCCGATTGTCGCGGATCGTCGCCGTTGTACGGTTGCCACCGCCAATCGAGCTGATGGAGAGGGACAAACGATGAGAAAGGTAGGGTTTGGTTGTTTCTCTCTCCAGAATAAAAGAGAGAACTACACTACTAAAATAATAATAATCCTAATTATAAAAGGTATATGGGCAGGTCGAGCATGCGCGGTTTAGGGCGGGGGCATTGATTAGGTTCATGCCAAATTTGCCCGTGTGTTTCTTTGGGTTAGATTTCTTATATTCATATAAATACTCGATCATCTGTCTGAGTTCATGCCAAGTACACTAGCATTGTATATAAATAATGTAAAAATAATTAATTAATTAAATAAAACAAATACACAACAAATAAATAATAAAATTTTATCTGTGTCATCCCAGTGAAAACTAAACATAAAAGGATTATAACATAAATATTTAAATACGCAATATTTCTTTATTTTTTATTTATTTATTTATTTATTTATTTATTGAACAGCAAATACACAACAATGCATATCCTCTTTGGTTGACAAGAAAAATGAAACAAAAGAACTGGAAATAAGAAATCAAACAATAAAATAGACACCAAAATGAAATAAATATTTCCTTGTTTTGCAAAAAAACACAAATCAATGGGAGAAGAATTATATCTGAAATTTGAAAAGGAAAAAAAAAAGATTTAGAAAAAGATTAGATCATTCGCAGATTTCAAGAACATAGAAGAGAAGAGAAGAGGAGAGGAGAACAGAAGACCACCTCGTCGTTGCTGCCGCGCTGCAGAGCTACCGATTGTCGTTGGATCTTCGCCATTGCACGATCGCCACTGCCAATCGAGCTGATGGAGAGAGACAAATAACGAGAAAGGTAGGGTTTGGTTGTTTCTCTCTCCAGAATAGAAGAGAGAACTGCACTACTAAAAAAATAATAATCATAATAATAAAAGGTATATGGGCGGGCAGGGCTTGCACGGTTTAGGGGCGGGGCTTCTGATCAAGTTCATGCCAAATATGCCTGTGAGTTTCTTTGGGCTTGATTTCTAATATACATATAACTGCTCTATCATGCTTCTGAGTTCATGCCAAGTACACTAGCATTGTATATTAATAATCAAAAAATAAATAATTAATAAAATAAAACAAATACACAGCAAATAAATAATCATATTTTATCTGTGTCGACCCAGTGAAAACCAAACATAAAAGCATTATAACATAAATATTTAAATACGCAATATTTTTTTATTTTTTATTTTTTTTTGAACAACAAATACACAACAGTGCATATCCTCTTTGGTTGACAAGAAAAATGAAACAAAAAACAGGAAATACGAAATCATACAATAAAATAAACACTAAAATGAAATAAATATTACTTTGTTTTGAAAAAACCTCAAATCAATGGGAGAAGAATTATATCTGAAATTTGAAAAGGAAAAAAAAAGATTTAGAAAAAGATTACATCGTTCGCAGATTTAAAGAACATAGAAGAGAAGAGAAGAAGAGAGGAGGAGAGAAGACCGTACCGTCGTTGCTGCCGCGCTGCTGAGCTGCCGATTGTCGCTGGATCGTCGCCGTTGTACGGTCGCCACTGCCAATCGAGCTGATGGAGAGAGACAAAAGATGAGAAAGGTAGGGTTTGGTTGTTTCCCTCGCCAAAAAAGAAGAGAGAACTGCACTACCAAAATAATAATAATCATAATAATAAAAGGCATATGGGTGGGTCGGACATGCACGGTTTAGGGGCGGGGGTTTGGATTAGGTTCATGCCAAATATGCCTGCGTGTTTCTTTGGGCTGGATTTCTAATATTCATATAACTACTCTGTCATCCGTCTGAGTTCATGCCAAGTACACTAGCATTGTAGATAAATAATCAAAAAATAATTAATTAATTAAATAAATCAAATCCACAGCAAATAAATAATCAAATTTTATCTGTGTCGTCCAAGTAAAAACCAAACATAAAAGGATTCTAAAAGAAAAAAAAAAGATTACATCATTCGCAAATTTAAAGAACATAGAAGAGAAGAGAAGAAGAGAGGAGAAGAGAGGAACGTACCGTCGTTCCTTCCACGCTGCAAAGCTGGCGATTGTCGCTGGATCGTTGCCGTTGAACGGTCGCCGCCGCCAATCGAGCTGATGGAGAGAGACAAAAGACGAGAAAGGTAGGGTTTGGTCGTTTCTCTCTCCAGAATAGAAGAGAGAACTGCACTACCAAAATAATAATAATCATAATAATAAAAGGTATATGGGTGGGTCGGGTATGCACGGTTTAGGCGCGGGGGTTTGGATCAGGTTCATGCCAAATATGCCTGTGTGTTTCTTTGGGCTAGATTTCTAATATTCATATAACTACTCAGTCATCCGTCTGAGTTCATGCCAAGTACACTAGCATTGTAGATAAATAATCAAAAAATAAATAATTAATTACATAAAACAAATACACAGCAAATAAATAATCAAAATTCAAAGTGAAAACCAAACATAAAAGGATTCTAACATAAATATTTAAATACGCAATATATATATATATATATATATATATTTTATTTACTTTTTTTTTAACAGCAAATACACAACAGTGCATATCCTCTTTGGTTGACAAGAAAAATGAAACAAAAGAACTGGAAACACGAAATCAAACAATAAAATGGACACTAAAATGAAATAAATACTACCTTGTTTTGCAAAAGCCTCCAATCGATGGGGGAAGAATTATATCTGAAATTTGAAAATGGAAAAAAAAAATAGATTTAGAAAAAGATTACATGATTTGCAGATTTAAAGAACATAGAAGAGAAGAGAAGACCGTACCGTCATTGCTGCCGCGCTGCAGAGCTGCCAATTGTCGCTGGATCGTCGCCGTTGTACGGTCGCCACTGCCAATCGAGATGATGGAGAGAGACAAAAGACGAGAAATGTAGGGTTTGGTTGTCTCTCTCTCTAGAATAGAAGAGAGAACTGCACTACTAAAATAATAATAATCGTAATAATAAAAGGTATATGGGCGGGTCGGGCATGCACGGTTTAGGGGCGGGGGTTTGGATCAGGTTCATGCCAAATATGCCTGTGTGTTTCTTTGGGCGAGATTTCTAATATTCATATAACTGCTCTATCATGCTTCTGAGTTCATGCCAAGTACGCAAGCATTGTAGATAAATAATCAACAAATTAATAAATAATTAAATAAAACAAATACACAGCAAATAAATAATCAAATTTTATCTGTGTCGTCCCAGTGAAAACGAAACTTTAAAAGATTATAACATAAATGTTTAAATACGCAATATTTTTATTTTATTTTTTATTTATTTATTTTGAACAGCAAATACACAACAGTGCATATCCTCTTTGGTTGACAAGAAAAATGAAACAAAAGAACAGGAAATACGAAATCAAACCATATAATAGACACTAAAATGAAATAAATATTACCTTGTTTTGCAAACACCTCAAATCAATGGGAGAAGAATTATATCTGAAATTTGAAAAGGAAAAAAAAAAGATTTAGAAAAAGATTACATCATTCGCAGATTAAAGAACATTGAAGAGAAGAGAAGAAGAGAGGAGAAGAGAAGACCGTACCGTCGTTGCTGCCGCGCTGCAGAGCTGCCGATTGTCGCTGGATCATCGCCGTTGTACGGTTGCCACCGCCAATCGAGCAGATAGAGAGAGACAAAAGACGAGAAAGGTAGGGTTTGGTTGTTTCTCTCTCCAGAATAGAGGAGAGAACTCTCCTACCAAAATAATAATAATCCTAATAATAAAAGGTATATGGGCGGGTCGGGCATGCATGGTTTACGGGTGTTTGGTTTGGATCAGGTTCATGCCAAATATACCTGTGTTTCTTTAGGCTAGATTTCTAATATTCATATAACTGCTCTATCATCCTTCTGAGTTCATGCCCAGTACACTAGCATTGTAGATAAATAATCAAATTTTATCTGTGTCGTCCCTATGAAAACCAAACATAAAAGGATTATAACATAAATATTTAAATACACAATATTTTTTTATTTTATTTTTTGTTTATTTTTTTTGAATAGCAAATACACAACAGTGCATATCCTCTTTGGTTGACAAGAAAAATGAAACAAAAGAACAAGAAATACGAAATCAAACAATAAAATGGACACTAAAATGAAATAAATATTACCTTGTTTTGCAAAACCTCAAATCAATGGGAGAAGAATTATATCTGAAATTTGAAAAGGAAAAGAAAAAAAAAAGATTTGGAAAAAGATTACATCATTCACAGATTTAAAGAACATAGAAGGGAAAAGAAGAAGAGAGGAGAAGAGAAGGCTGTACTGTCGTTGTTGCCGCGCGGCAGAGCTGCCGATTGTCGCTGGATCGTCGTCGTTGTACGGTCGCCACCGCCAATCGAGCTGATAGAGAGAGACAAAAGACGAGAAAGGTAGGGTTTGGTTGTTTCTCTCTCCAGAATAGAAGACAGAACTGCACTACTAAAATAATAATAATCATAATATTAAAAGGTATATGGGCGGGTCAAGCATGCACGGTTTCAGGGCAGGGGTTTGGATCAGGTTCATGCCCAATATGGCTGTGTGTTTCTTTGGGCTAGATTTCTAATATTCATATAACTGCTCTATCATCCGTCTAAGTTCATGCCCAGTACACTAGCATTGTAGATAAATAATGAAAAAATAATTAATTAATTAAATAAGACAAATACACAACAAAATAAATAATCAAATTTTATCTGTGTGGTCCCAGTGAAAACTAAACATAAAAAGATTATAACATAAATATTTAAATACGCAATATTTCTTTATTTTTTATTTATTTATTTATTTTTTGAACAACAAGTACACAACAGTGCATCTCCTCTTTGGTTGACAAGAAAAACGAAACAAAAGAATAGGAAATACAAAATCAAACAATAAAATAAGCACTAAAATGAAATAAATATTACCTTGTTTTGCAAAAACCTCAAATCAATGGGAGAAGAACTATATCTGAAATTTGAAAAGGAAAGAAAAAAACAGATTTAGAAAAAGATTACATCATTCGCAGATTTAAAGAACATAGAAGAGAAGAGAAGAAGAGAGGAGAGGAGAAGACGGTACCGTCGTTGCTGTTGCACTGCAGAGCTGCCGATTGTCGCTGGATCGTCGCCGTTGTACGGTCGCCACCGCCAATCGAGCTGATGGAGAGAGACAAAAGACGAGAAAGATAGGGTTTGATTGTTTCTCTCTCCAGAATAAAAGAGAGAATTACACTACCAAAATAATAATAATCATAATAATAAAAGGTATATGGGCGGGTCGGGCATGCATGGTTTAGGGACGAGGGTTTTGATCCGGTTCCTGCCAAATATGACTGTGTGTTTCTTTGGGCTTGATTTCTAATATACATATAACTGCTTTATCATCCTTCTGAGTTCATGCCAAGTACACTAGCTTTGTAGATAAATAATCAAAAAAAAAAAAATTAATTAAATAAAACAAATACACAGTAAATAAATAATCAAATTTTATCTGTGTCGTCCTAGTGAAAACCAAACATAAAAGCATTATAACATAAATATTTAAATACGCAATATTTTTTTATTTTATTATTTATTTATTTTTTTTGAATAGCAAATACACAACAGTGCATATCCTCTTTGGTTGACAAGAAAAATGAAACAAAAAACAGGAAATACGAAATCAAACAATAAAATAGACACTAAAATGAAATAAATATTGCCTTGTTTTGCAAAAACCTCAAATCAATGGGAGAAGAATTATATCTGAAATTTGAAAAGGAAAAAAAAAAGATTTAGAAAAAGATTACATCATTCGCAGATTTAAAGAACATAGAAGAGAAGAGAAGAAGAGAGGAGAAGAGAAGACTGTACCGTCGTTGCTGCCGCGCTGCAGAGCTGCCGATTGTCCCTGGATCGTCACTGTTGTACGGTCACCGCCGCCAATCGAGCTGATGGAGAGAGACAAAAGACGAGAAAGGTAAGGTTTGGTTGTTTCTCTCTCCAGAATAGAAAACAGAACTGCACTACCAAAATAATAATAATAATCATAATAATAAAAGGTATATGGACGGGTCGGGCATGCACGGTTTAGGCGCGGGGGTTTGGATCAGGTTCATGCCAAATATGCATGTGTGTTTCTTTGGGCTAGATTTCTAATATTCATATAACTACTCTGTCATCCGTCTGAGTTCATGCCAAGTACACTAGCATTGTAGATAAATAATCAAAAAATAAATAATTAATTAAACAAAATAAATACACGGAAAATAAATAATCAAATTTTATCTATGTCGTCCTAGTGAAAACCAAACATAAAAGCATTACAACATAAATATTTAAATACGCAATATTCTTTTATTTTATTTTTTATTTTATTTTTTTTTGAGCAGCAAATACACAACAGTGCATATCCTCTTTGGTTGACAAGAAAAATGAAACAAAAAATAGGAAATTCGAAATCAAACAATAAAATAGACACTAAAATGAAATAAATATTGCCTTGTTTTGCAAA
Source organism: Camellia sinensis (assembly GCF_055761805.1). Lineage (NCBI taxonomy): Eukaryota > Viridiplantae > Streptophyta > Magnoliopsida > Ericales > Theaceae > Camellia > Camellia sinensis. Next base: position 1,894,519 of record NC_138972.1, on the reverse strand, counting down.
AACCTCAAATCCATGGGAGAAGAATTATATCTGAAATTTGAAAAGGAGAAAAAAAAGATTTAGAAAAATATTATATCATTCGCAGATTTAAAGAACATAGAAGAGAAGAGAAGAAGAGAGGAGAAGAGAAGACCGTACCGTCGTTGCTACCGCGCTGCAGAGTTGCCGATTGTCGCTGGATCGTCGCCGTTGTACGGTCGCCACCGCCAATCGAGCTGATGGAGAGAGACAAAAGACGAGAAAGGTAGGTTTTGGTTGTTTCTCTCTCCAGAATAAAAGAGAGAGCTGCACTACAAAAATAATAATAAAAGGTATATGGGCGGGTCGGGCATGCACGGTTTAGGCGCGGGGGTTTGGATCAGGTTCATGGCAAATATGCCTGTGTGTATCTTTCGGCTAGATTTCTAATATTCATATAACAACTCTGTCATCCGCCTGAGTTCATGCCAAGTACACTAGCATTGTAGATAAATAATCAAAAAAATAATAATAATTAATTAAATAAAACAAATACACAGCAAATAAATAATCAAATTTTATCTGTGACGTCCACGTGAAAACCAAACATAAAAGGATTCTAACATAAATATTTAAATACGCAATATTTTTTTATTATTTATTTATTTACTTTTTTTTTTAATAGCAAATACACAACAGCGCATATCTTCTTTGGTTGATAAGAAAAATGAAACAAAAGAACTGGAAATACGAAATCAAACAATAAAATGGACACTAAAATGAAATAAATATTACCTTGTTCTGCAAAAACCTCCAATCGATGGGAGAAGAATTATATCTGAAATTTGAAAATGAAAAAAAAAAAAAGATTTAGAAAAAGATTACATAATTCGCAGATTTAAACATAGAAGAGAAGAAAAGAAGAGAGGAGAAGAGAAAACCGTACCGTTGTTGCTGCCGCGTTGCAGAGCTGCCGATTGTCGTTGGATCGTCGCCGTTGTACGGTCGCCACCGCCAATCGAGATGATGGAGAGAGACAAAAGACGAGAAATGTAGGGTTTGGTTGTCTCTCTTTCCATAATAGAAGAGAGAACTGCACTACTAAAATAATAAAAATCGAAATAATAAAAGGTATATGGGCGGGTCGGGCATGCACGGTTTAGGGGCAGGGGTTTGGATCAGGTTCATGCCAAATATGCCTGTGTTTCTTTGGGCGAGATTTCTAATATTCACAAAACTGCTCTATCATCCTTCTGAGTTCATTCCAAGTATGCAAGCATTGTAGATAAATAATCAAAAAATAAATAAATAATTAAATAAAAAAAATACACAGCAAATAAATAATCAAATTTTATCTATGTCGTCCCAGTGAAAACGAAACATAAAAAGATTATAACATAAATATTTAAATACGCAATATTTTTATTTTATTTTTTATTTATTTATTTTGAACAGCAAATACACAATAGTGCATATCCTCTTTGGTTGACAAGAAAAATGAAACAAAAGAACAGGAAATACGAAATCAAACAATAAAATAGACACTAAAATGAAATAAATATTACCTTGTTTTGCATAAACCTCAAATCAATGGGAGAATAATTATATCTGAAATTTGAAAAGGAAAAAAAAAAGGTTTAGAAAAAGATTACATCATTCGCAGATTTAAAGAACATAAAAGAGAAAATATGAAGAGAGGAGAAGAGAAGACCGTACCGTCGTTGCTGCCGCGCTGCAGAGCTACCGATTATCGCTGCATCGTCGCCGTTATAGGGTTGCCACCGCCAATCGAGCTGATGGAGAGAGACAAAAGACGAGAAAGGTAGGGTTTGGTTGTTTCTCTCTCCAGAATAGAAGATAGAACTGCACTACTAAAATAATAATAATTATAATAAAAAGGTATATGGGCGGGTCAGGCATGCACGGTTTAGGGGCGGGGGTTTGGATCAGGTTCATGCCAAATATGCATGTGTGTTTCTTTGGGCTAGATTTCTAATATTCATATAACTGCTCTATCATCCTTCTGAGTTCATGCCAAGTACACTAGCATTGTAGATAAATAATCAAAAAATAATTAATTAATTAAATAAAACAAATACACAGCAAATAAATAATCAAATTTTATCTGTGTCGTCCCAGTGAAAACCAAACATGAAAGGATTATAACATAAATATTTAAATACGCAATATTTATTTATTTATTTATTTTTGAGCAGCAAATACACAACATTGCGTATCCTCTTTGGTTGACAACAAAAATGAAGCAAAAGAACAAGAAATAGGAAATCAAACAATAAAATGGACACTAAAATGAAATAAATATTACCTTGTTTTGCAAAAACCTCAAATCAATGGGAGAAGAATTCTATCTGAAATTTGAAAAGGAAAAAAAAAAGATTTAGAAAAAGATTATATCGTTCGCAGATTTAAAGAACATTGAAGAGAAGAGAAGAAGAGAGGAGGAGAGAAGACCGTACCGTCATTGCTGCCGCGCTGCAGAGCTGCCGATTATCGCTAGATCGTCGCCGTTGTACGGTCACCACCGCCAATCGAGCTGATGGAGAGAGACAAAAGACGAGAAAGGTAGGGTTTGGTTGTTTCTCTCTCCAGAATAGAAAAGAGAACTGCACTACTAAAATAATAATAATCATAATAATAAAAGGTATATGGGCGGGTTGGGCATGCACAATTTAGGGGCGGATTATCCGCCATCCGATCCAAGCATTCGCTCGCAGACTAGAGCGGGCGAATCTATCGGGTCAGCTAAATGTCTAATCACCCCTAATTCCTAGCATTTGTGAGGAATGTTGAATGTGATAATCGAATATTTCAGTGTGTTGTATCTATAGTTAGAAGCATTTGCAAGGAATGTTAATTGTGGTAATCAAATATTTTAGTGATTTGTAATAATGCTTAATTGCATTTTTGAAATTGCAATTTCAGTTAAAATTGTGTCTTCAGTTTATTATTAAAAAGCTCTATTTTGCCAAACAATTTTAAAGTGATGTATTTTTATCATATATATTATTAAAAATATAATTTATTTGCTAAAACACTCCAGTAATGCTGTTGCAGATAAGTGTTGCAACTTGCAAAACATGCTGCTTCCCAGTGCTTTGCTTGAGTTTTGCTCCTTTTGCACGTCTCCAGCTCTAAAACGTGCTCCTTTTTTAGAGGCCTTTTCCACTCAATGATAGTATAGGTATTACTCATCCCAGAAATATGTCTTCTATCAAACAATTACTACTGAAACATACTTGGTTTAATACCGCCAGTGGAAAGGGTACTCTTTGCGTGCAAAGCTTAAGTGCAATTCCCACTACAGTCCTCTCTGGTGGACGATCCATACATCCATTGTAAATCCTTACTGAGACCTACGGTTTGCAATGGACCAAGATAGTCAAACCTCACCTAAATTTTCTCTAATCAAATATATATATATATATATATATATCATTCCTCATTTCATGATAGCGCCCTGGTTATTTCCTGTACTACCCAATCCGGCTGGATTTTGATTATAAAAAGTTGAGTTCACCCTCAAACACAGTTTAAATCCGTCACAGCCAGAAAAATTCATCTGGTCCTATATATTTGAATTGGCCGTCCCCATAAAATATAGACTGGCAAACACAATCTCTTCTTACTTTGTCTCCATCAATTCCCTTCAATCTTTTTCCATTCTTTAATTTTACAGCAAATTTTGAAAAACAAAATAATATATATCCTACAACTGGAATTAATCTATTTGCAGACACCATCAACACCCAAAGTACTTTCGACTGCTCCAAATTCTCCCCTATTGTATAAAAAACAAATATATCTTGTCCCCTTGCTTTAAACAGGGTGCGTGATCCAATCAACAGTGTCTCCAGATTTGTAGGAATTTCTCCTAGCTTCATTTCACTGAACTACAAAGATGCACATCTCATTGAAGACAAAACTGAATGCAGGAGTCAGTGGGCGGGTAATCAAGAATCTGATCTGGAAGCTGTGAAGGACGAAAGGAGACCTGCAGCTTGGACAGGTAGAATGTCACCGAATGTCGACATGGCAGCCGTTGACTTGTCTTTGAACCTCCCAACTTGCCCATCTGTTAGCATGGATCCCAGCTTTAGTGTGCTCTCTCCAAATCTGCTACCCACCTGGCCATTTTACAAGGAGATCATTTCATCAAATGCTGAAAAGAAAAAACTAACAAAATCAAATAATAAATGCCTACACCATAAAGCTGCCTTTCTCAAACTCCAGAGAGGGAGAGGGGGAAATCCAGACCACCTTCATTATGGAAAATGTTTGAGACCCCCTTTTGGGGAGACCCAAACCACTCGCACAATGAAGTGGACCAATGATGTGTTTGTATTTTTTTTTTTTTTCCCTCTCTTTCTCACTTGGACCAATCACAAGTGAGTGGGGGTTGTGGAGATAATGTTTTGTGAGAGTGTGAATCATTACTGCTTCATTATTTAGAGGAACTACGAAAATAGATAAAATAAGGGAATTTTGGAGAGAAAAAAACATATACATTCAAGATTGGCATATCCTGATAAACATTTCCATATCCATCTTCCTAATCTTTTTTTTTTTTTCCTTTCTGTTAGCATAGAGATATTCCTTAAGAAGAATCCCAATATTCTGAATTATGGATCAAAATTAAAAATGTCGCTGGAACCAAATTCAAAGTAGATTATTTAAAAATTAAAATTTCTGGAGAGCTTCCACAATGTTTCTAAACCACGCTTCACATTAATAGCTTTAATCAATCTCCATGTTCTGCAATCCATCAAAGATGAAGATGGATACCCTTGTCCCATTCACACGTTTCATAATTCATAAATAAAAACTAAAAGCTACACCAGGCCATTAGAAAACATGCAATGAATAAAATTGCTTCAAAAGTCGCTCTCAATTTTCCCTTGTCGGCGTGATGATGGACTGAAACACCAGTCACAGCACCAAAGAAAATATTGTTGCATCATGCCAACTCAAAGATTATCAGCAACATATTAAATTATTGACATCTTTTGGTGAATTTTTGCTTTCTTACAAGCTTTCCCATGTATTTTCCATCATAGGAATGTCTAGCAAATGTAGTTTACCATGTATTGAACATAATTTTTCATCTCATACATTTCTAAATAACAGACTAGAGGTCTATCAACAGCTGTTTATCATTTGATCAAGTCATTACAAGAGAAAACAACAAAATAAATTTGGGCCACTTTCAGCTTTTTCTAAACCAGTGACTTATTATATGCACTAAAGTTCTGAGGTGATAGTTTTCTGCAAGGAATCTGACGTAATATGTTAGATTGTCACAATTAGAGCCCTTACTCAGAATTACTACGCCAACACAACCGTTTCCTATATTTGGAATCCAATCCTTTTTTCCATGTACATCCAAGACAACGGATACCCTATATAGAACCTCGAATAATTTTTGTGGCACAAGTTATTTTATCAATTGACTAATAGATGTTAGTGGATATATGCACGAAGGATATAACTCATAAATGTTATCTCTCACACCTCTCTCATCTTTTTAATATGGAAGAAACTATGAATACTTAATAACAATGTGTGTGATATTACACTAGATTAGATTCTCTCTGAAGTACTCAAACTAAGGATGCATTGTTTTGCCCCTAACGAATAAAACTCCCTGGCTTTGGCTTTTTTTTTTTTTTAATTTCAGGTAACATTAGCTATACTCTAAACTGATAAAATCTACACATTCTACTGTAACTGTGAGACAAAAAAGCATCCTAGGGAACAAAAGTGTAAAAAAAAAAAAAATGGAAGCTTTACCTGCATGAAAGACTTTAAGAAAGGAGCAGCCACCCCAAAACTTGAGTCATCATCAATATCAATGTTTCGAGAGATTTCTTCATTTGTATAACTTTTCCAGGAGCTTCTTGAAGAAACAACATCCCTAGAAGTTGACATAGATGCTATAGTTGTCCCTCTTGAAGATAATGCAGGCACACAGTGGCGACCAATATGAGATTAAAAATTTACTTTCATTCAAGTATAGATAAACCGGGAAATAAATCCATGCATGGAGATTTAACAAACAGAAAAGCCCCAAATATGCCATGAGTGTATGTCTTATCATATAGAAAGAAAAAAAATGCCAGGTTTGTACTTCCAGTCAATCAAGAAATACAGTGAGGATGGTCAGTGTCAATGTGAAAATATACTACCCCTATGAAGATGCAGGGAAATAAGGCCAATTAGATTTAACAAACAGAAAAGCCCCAAATATGCCATGTGTGTATGTCTTATCATATAGAAAGAAAGAAAAAATGCCAAGTTTGTAATTCCAATCAATCAAGAAATATAGTGAGGATGGTCGGTGTCAATGAGAAAATATACACCCATCTATGAAGCTACAGAAAAGAGGGAATTAGATTGGCTTTTTGACCACAGATGAGGTACTGAAAAACATAATGTAATCAGCTTAAGTATTTAAAGAAAATATGTTATCAACCTGATAGGAAGGTATTTAAACCGAGGAACAGTAGAACATCTCATAATGTTTGATTCGGAGTTAGTGGGTAACTTCTGCACAGTATCAGTATACATCCGATTAAGTTGCACAAAAACCCGTAGAGGACAGCATGCCGCAGGTACGACTGCCTCTCATTCTCCCAGAGGTATAGCTCATACCTGAAGAGAGTAAAAATAAATTTGAAGCAATGATCAAATCAGGGCGGGAAATTTATTCTTTTAAGAAGAGACCACAGTCACAGACAGAAGATTCTATATTACAGATGACACATCTTAACGTAAAATCTAATGTTAGGTAGATCGGACCATGGATATATTTAACTCAAAAAAAAATCACCTTGTTTGGTTCCAATTTTATGAATTCAATTTTTTCAAAAATTAAGTTTTCTATTTTTTGTTTTTAGTGAATTTTTTTTAATATTTTAAGAAAAAATTTATTTTTTAGTTGCACCTAACCTAAATGTACTTAAAAAGTAAAATATTAGTTTAAAAATATTTGAAAAAAAAATCAATAAATATACAAGAATATGAAAATGTACTGAATTTTCGTATTTTTTTTTATATATATTTTTGGCATTTAGTGAATCTTTTTTCAAAAAAGTTTGACAAATATTATATTTTTTAATTGTATTTACATTAAGTGTATCTAAAAAATACTTAAAATATTAAAAAAATCACTAAAAACAAAAAACGACAAACAAAAAACGAATTTTTCATAAAATTGGAACCAAACAAGGTGAATAGAATTTACCGTCAACAGCTGAACTATTTATTTTTTGATAAGTGACGTAATAGTTAACATCTGAACTTACCAACTTAACATCAAATCCACCAAACAAAAAAAACTTAAACACACTTCTCTTTGAAAAGACTTGTCACAGTCGGCACTGATTGTCCCAAAAAAACAGATGAGAGGCCAGCGCCAAGTAGTTCAAGACAAGATTGTATGGTATTAGAATCTTTGGGATGGCTTATTGTCAGCATTCAAGATGCTCTGGTACTTACAAGCCAAATAGAAACCTTAACACTCCATTTGGATTGAGGGGTTTGGTGAGAAAAGAAAAAAAATAAAGAAAATGAGATTTCTCATCACTTGCTTGGATGATTAATGAGGTGAGTAATGGTGAGAAAGCCAAATCACACCTAACTTAAGTTTTGTTTCTCACCAAAAGTGGTGAGATTTGGTGAGAAACCAAAATTACTCTTTTAATCACAGTCCATCGAAACAAGAAGATGAAAAATCACAATCATTTCATTTCTTCTCTCACCTAGGTGAGAAACTCTAATCATCTCTTTTCTTTTCACATCTCACAATCCAAACAGCGGGTAAGAGTAATTCCAGAAGTCCATAGTCTTTGATAAAATTCTTTTTTACAACTCAAAAAATGGAAATGTAACTGAAAAACATGAAATAGTGTTTCAGTCTAATGTAGTATAAAGATCACAACCTTCTGTATCAATGAATTTTTTCAAGAAAACAAATAAAAAAATTTGGGGTTCATGCATAATACACAGAAACAGCAAATTGATACATTCATAATAATGTAAAGTGTGAAGTGAGAATTAACAATATTATCACGGTATATAGATGATAACTTAGACGCCTTCTTTAAAGCCAGACATTTTGGGCATGTTTGGTTTGTCTCTCAAAACATGTTTTTGGAGAAAAAATTTCAAAAACATGTTTGGTTGAAATTTATAGAAAAAAAAAAAAAAAAAAATCCAAAATCACTTTTCTCTCTACTACACATCAATCATTCACTTTTTCTCTCTCCTCTCTCCTTCTCAATCACTTTTTCTTTCACACCCATCTATTCAACTACAAAAAAATATCAATTAAATCATCCCAAAATTCAAAACTCCAAAACTATTTTCAAAATATACAGCAAAACAAATTTTCAAATTTTCTAAACTCTCTCTAGAAAATTATTTTTGAAATAATATCTCAAAACACAAACTAAACAAAGCCTTTAGATTTTGTCATTTTGTGGTACCTATGTTGTCTGGACAAAACACTACCACTTTTAGCCAACCAAGCATCATATAATGTACTCAGAATGTAACTTTAAACAAGAAGTAGTATGAGCCAAAAATGCCCTTGTTGGCCCCAAACTGAAATTTATTTTTCTTAGAAGATAACTTTGTGCAGCCAGAAACCCCAATTTATTGACAATACTGCAGAGTTAAATAACATGGAAACCCTAATATCACAGAGATCTTCAGTTATGGTACATCATAACACCAGGCTAGAAAAGCTTACGTGAGCCAGTCGATGGGAGCCAGCCTTTGGGAAAGGCGATTTACCAAGCTATCAACCCGCTCTCTAATGACTGACTTGGTCTGGTTTACATCCTGCTTCCTTCTGATAGAAAATTTTGACTTCACATTTTTTGATAGCTCCTCAATTGTATTGGAATCACCCCCCCGAAAGAACGTCAGCCACAAATCTGAAGTCTAACAGAACTTGCAAAACACCTTTATCTGACATTTGAGAATCATGGGCCTCGGCAGTTGAAAGGAAGTCCGCAAATATACCAATAACCTAGATAAAACAAACCAAAATACACAAACAAGAAGAATCTATGTCTACTATTAAACCACAGAATCATGCAGCCAACTAAAAAATGAAAATTATACGAACAATCAGAAATCAAAACAACTACTGAAAGATAAAAAAAACATGCATAGGTAATGTCCAAATATGCATGTAACATTACCCAAGTGCGGAGTGTCCAACACCGGTACTTCATACATTCAAAAGAGTTAACGCAACATAGATCCCTATTGAGGCTTCTAAGTGCTTCAAGCACCTCCTCCTCAAAAGGTCTCTCAAGCAAATCCCTACTCCCCACTCAATGGAATTGGAACAAACATCACTATTTCTAAGTGTCCAATTTTTAGTGAGAATATCCATAAATCTTCCAATGGAACAATGATAGTATTAACACAAACACAAACATGCCAATACAACAATTTTTAAAAATTGCTAGACATGACATGTGGTACATGCAAAATATATAGTTTATATATTTATTGTGTATCATATGTATGAATATTTCATTCAAAGATAATAAAAAAGTGAACCATAGCACTAATTCTTAAAGTCTAAAGGTGGAGGGATTAACAAGTATAAATCTACATTGTTTCAATGATAAAGTGTTTCGTTTGTGTCAAATAAGTAATAGGCATGTGTGTCCCCCAAGTGTTAGCAGCATGTACAGGTCTAAATTGTTTTTTATTTTTATTTTTAAATGACACATTTGGGTGTGTGTTGATACGTGTTGTTGTGAAGTGTCACAGCACCCTGTTACAAGTGTTCGTCTTTCTTAGACAAAAATAATGACATATCACTATACATTGGTGATAAAACAAAGCTAATACACAAGCAGGTTGCATACCTTTTCCAGCAATCTCAATGCAAACTTTTGCAGAATTGGCTTATCAAGAACATGACCCCCAACTCGATGAATTTCCTCACATGCGCGGAATAGAAATGAGGAGAGTGAAGGAATGGCCGGGAGTGATATTTTCATCTCTGATTGGCTCTCATCAGATTGCTCTTGCTTGACTACAGTGTCCTCCCAGCCCTGCATAATGCTTAAAATATGAACACGTTTGATGTACCAAGAAACAAAATTCAAGTAGTATCTCAGTCAGCATATCAATCAGAACAAGGTATGAAATTATGAATTTATTCTTAAAAGAACATAATGCTTTTACATAACATGAAAGGTGTTTTCCAGGGTAGAGGCCACTTACTCTCAAGGGACTTGTAGTTGATAGTCCATCATCTTGTCTTAGATCACGGGAGAGAATTGCTGAAAGCTCATCAGAAACCCATGATATCCACAAGTTGTAAGCTCTATTGCTAAGATCTTGTATCATGTTAGTAAGTTCCTCAAGTTGTGGGCTTGAATTATCATCCACTCTAAACAAAGCTGCAGTAGGTAGCGAGGTTTTCCTTTTAGAGAAATCAAACCTTTTCTTTTCAGGGCTATCAGACATGGGAGAATCAATGGTGATGCTAGAATGCCTCAACAAGGATGCTGACCTACCAGAAACAGCATCTGTAGTTTCACTCACCCAAAACCTCGGTGAACCAAGTATCACTGGTATGTGTCTTGAGTGTTTTTGAAATTAAAACAAGACTGGCCCAATGAAAACAAGACTCGCCCAAGGAATACATAAACAATGGAGGTTCCCAAATTTTCATTGGTTTCAATTTCAATTCCAAAATCACGAAAACAAAACCCCCAAAAGAAAAATAAACTAGCAACCTAACGCTATGTTTGGTTGAGCAATTTGGCAAAGCATTCGGAAAAGGGAAAGGAAAAATGTGCGGAAAACAAATTTCACCTTCATTTTCCTTTTTCCTTTCCAAATCTCTTTCAAAATCCCCCAAGCAAACACAGCCTAAATGTGAGAAGCATTAATCAAGAAATAAATAACTAAATTGGAACTACAAAACAATGACGAAGATATCTAATGGAATTCAAAATGATAAATAAACATATATCCATATATAAACAAATATAATAATAACAATAACTACTAACCCTGAAGTCGATGCTGAGAGTCGTCAACTACATCTAAACCAACACACCAACAATAGTACAACAATACACCAGATGAGATGATCAAAAAACAAAAACAAGAGTTAAATAGATGAAATAAACAACAAAATAAATAATAATATATATATAATATAAACGTAGTGTGTGCGAGAGAGAGAGAGAGAGCAAGCGAGAGAGCGAGAGAGCGAGAGAGAGAAAGCTACTTGGGTGTTGGTACAGCCCGCGCTGCCATCAACGCCCAATGGAGAGTCTAAAGGGCTCCGACGGCGGGCAGTCTTCATCGCAGTGAGTCAATTGGGGAGGAAGTATTGTTGGGAGTAGGTAGTAGTTGTTAGGGTTTGACAGAGAATGGAGATAGGGGCTGACGAAGCAGAGGAGCGGAGGCCGCCAACAACCCCATTACTACATTTAATGGGTAACGGGTGGGTGACTATCTTCTCTCTGCTTCTTTTCGGCCATTCCCTCCATCGCCATCGCCTCCGCCTCCTCCCAATAGGATTCCACTCCAACCCCCAAAAACACAAGCACTGCTCAGATAAGATCAAGTAGTGTGCGTCAACGCTGCGAGAGCTCGCCCTTTTATAGAAAGCCCTAGACCTCAAGCGCCTAATTACCTAATAATACCCCCCCCCCCCCCCCCCCACTTGTTTCTAATTATAAAAATGTCATCCAAATTAATTTATTTTATTTTTCTATTTGTGTTTAATTTTTGTGTTAATTTGCATAGTTGATTAACAAAATTTATTATTAATATAAATATCATTTTATATTTTGCTAATAACATTTTCTTTTTTCTATAAGATTAATTTATGTTCTTTTTTTTTTTAAAGCTTTAACTCAGCTCATTTTATGTAATTAATTGACTTGAGCCAAACTTCAGTTTTTCAAATTACTTAACAAGTCGAGCTCAAACTCAATTAATTTTTAAACAAACAAGTTTGAACACAGAAACTCAATTCGACTCATTTACAGCCCTATCTAATAAACCAAGCTTAAACAAAATTTTAAACTCATTAAATTTAAACAACTTACGACTTTTTATATACACTATAAAAAATAAATAAATAAAATCAAACTACTCTAACTCGACCTATATTTGGCTCATTAAAAGTTCAATTAAAATTGACTCATTATATAAACAAACTAAAATTTAAACAAACTCAATAAATGTTCAAATCAAATTTGAATAACATATTACTCAATTCGACTCAGCTTTTACAATCTTCCCTATAATCTATGATTGCCCTCCTTGAGACCCAACTGGTAAATTTGTTCAATAGACAACACGATTCCTTCAGGTTAGCACTTGACCTAAATGTCCTAGGTTAGCACTTCACTTGATGTTGATACCACTTTCTAAATTCCAGTTACTGATTTTCCTCTAGTTTTATGAACTGGACTGTGTTGTGTGTTGGTGGTTCATTACAAGATTCAATTTCGATAATTGGAACCATTTATATGGTAAAACCTTGAGTAAATCGCCTATGCAAACAAGAAACTGATATTTATTATTTTTTTATATAACATATATATATATATATATATATAAATAAAATTAGAACATGAGATTGTGTTTCAAACAAGTGTATCATGTACATGTAGACAAAGGAAGACTAGGCAAGTGAGCATTTTCAAAATATACAACATAAATAAATCTGAAGTAAAACAGTAGAGCCATCAAAACTTCTTACTAGTTCATAAAGAATAATGCTCAATAAAAGAACCATGCCGGTAGCTGGAACATATTAGAGGGCCTAAGGAGAACAGCCATGCATTTTATTGCACAAGCTTCTTGTGAGGCTATCCACAAAGCATAGAGAATGGCTCAGGCCCGTGGTCCACAATGGACATCACCAGAGTGCTCTGCTACTTATGCAACTGTAGAGAGAATTATAGAGGAGAGGAATTTCTGGATTTGTGAATCTGATCATCCTGTGAGGTTGGAGATGGCAATGACGGAGGCGAGAATGCTGAATGATAAGATGAAGATGCAAGTTGGGCAAGTGCTGGAACAGCACCACCTGCAAAATGCCCATCCCATACACAAACACATTAGGTTTAAATCAACTTTACAAAATGAAATTTATTTATCAAAAAAAATAAAAACAGAAGCTTTACATAATGAAACAATCATATTCTATATATACACACACAAAATCGCATGTCCAAAAAGCATCCCTATCTGCAGCAGAGAGCCATAACTCACTAATTCTCAATATCCATGATGGACCAACATTGGGGATCAGAAAATTGTAGTTCTCAACACAGACATGACTTCACAGTATCTGCAAAAATAAATTCCACCTAGTTTTCCAATAATGCCCCAGAGCAAACTACATGATTTAGGTATGCTCTTCCCTCCCAGACACAGCCTACCGTGACCAAAATGAGAACCTATCTTATACCCCCAAAATGAGAATCAGACAATGATAAGCTCACTCTAGGCCAAGTTAATGCATACCCAAACACCTCCGCAAAATATAAGGACACATCATATCTCAACTTCTCCCCTTTGTCCCCACCAAAAAAAAAAAATATGTTGTTGTTCTCAAATACCAAATGAGACACCAACATGAGTTCTCAAAAGAAAAAAGCATTTTTGAGACTAAACTTCCCAATGACCTTCCTCATCCAAATAGCCAAAACAAAACTATGGCCACAAGTTTATATAGACTACCCACAAGGTTGATAGGTCTATAATCCTAAATGTCCCACGCACCCACGTTCATGAGCACTACAACAATGAAAGAGGCCTTCAAAATCTTCTCAAACACTCCTAATTCATGAAAATGCCAGAAACTACCATAATATCTCCAATAGTGCTAGGGGGAAACAAAAGCTATAACCACTTCTCTATAAAAACCCAATTTTGGCATGTTCACAACGCATTTGTGGGACAATACATAAATTTACATTCATCTATTTTACTCTTAAGATGTGTTATATACATAAATTTACATTCATCTATTTTACTCTTAAGATGTGTTATCCTGGGTTATTAGTTTATAATGTGGCAATTCTAAAATATACAGGACAAGATACTCTACATAATACATAAAATGTACCACAAACTGATAAAAGATTCATATAGAACCTGTGCTAGATTATGAATGTATATTTCATCTATGAGGAATTCATTTCTATATAGTTTTAGTTTCTCCAACAACATTAATGAAGGTAAGAAAACAATTCTTAAAACCGAATAGATATACAGCTGAAAATAATTTTTTATGGAGAAAACTCTAACCTGTCAACCCTGCACAAGCTGAAGAGAAGACTATCACAGGTGGAGCCTGCACCCAGTGAAAGAAACGGCAACAAAGTCACCAACAAAAAAAGGTACAAAATATGAATCCACAGACCCCGTGTCTGTACCCAATGCCATCTCTCACACATTACAAAAACCCACACTTATGAGAGAGAGGGTTATGGATATAACCATTAAGACTCTAGATGTTTTTATGAAGACGGAAAAAAAATAAAAATAAATAAATAATAAAAAATAAAATAACAAAACTATTAGTTCCATGTATAACTTCATCAAGCATTGCCACACAATGCGAATAACATAAGATTTTTAACCTAACTGAATTTTAATGAGCTCAACTTCCTATGTTTCTAAAAGTGTGCAACGCAGTTAATCTACCTTGCATCATTTCTTATATTACTTCACTTCACCCAGAGGTGCATACTGGACAAGATATTTAATTACTTGAAGATATGTTATGATAGCATCGCCAAGATAGGCTTACCTAGATCATAGAGTAGAATATGTGGTAATTGGGCAAGTAGATAAATGAAACATACTATTAAGCCAGTGTCAGAAATTTTGGGGTAGTGAAGGAGGAGGTGGGGGAAGCATCACCCGAAACAAGCAATCTTGCAATTGGGGTAGACAATGTTGGACTTCGTGGAAGAGGATAGAGATCATGAGAAATTTTAAAACTCTTGAGGAGAAAGATATAATCTAAAATATTTTTGAAAAAAAAGGAAGACCCTCACCCAAAACAAAAATGAAGAAATAAAATCAATTATAAAAGAACATTTAATAAGCTCAACACCACAAGTACTGACATGTTGGTGAAGAGACAATATCCCAACACAGTTGTCAAATCAAGAATTGAATCATGAATCAAAATTACATTTTTCCAAATCATGAATCATAATTATTTGGTTAAAATTTCTAAAATACATTAAAAAATATTTAAACAATTAGATATTAAAGATATATTATAAATATGAAAATTTTAGACATAAATCAATGAAAAGTTTGTTTTGAATGATGATCACATGATGCAATAGGCAATAACATGCTTGCCTCTAAGTGATGTAGGTTCAAGGATCAATATAATATATGATCCTATATTACATTTTTTTATTATGCATTACAATTAATGACAATCCATAAATGCATGTGCTGTTATGAATCAATGGAGACAAGAATCCATGGTCCGTCAAAAAAGAAAGATAAAAAATTCAAAATTTCAAATCACAATAGTGAGATAAATTTAATAGAATATAGTTGGTTTCTTTTTTATATAGGGCATATATAGACTTCAGTTTTGGTGCAAAACACAAATGCTAGAATTGAAACTCATGTTAAAAAGAGACCTTTCAAAAAAATGAGAAGAAAAAAAAAAAAGAAGTCTTCAATTCATCGAAGAGGCAAACGCCAATAATAAAATTTTACAACTCAAGTAATCCAAATACTCATCTAAAATGGTCCAAACTACTCAAATCACCACTTTTTATAACCTCTTGCTTGATGCCTCCCAAATATTTCTTGTGCAAGTAGAAACACGTGGATAAAGTTGAACCAATTGATTGGTATTGGTGTATCGAACTAAATCGTGTAATACGTATCATGAATCATACAATTATGATGCAATTTATGCTTATTGTCGATTCACCCTTAGATACAAATCGGTTGTTTAGTGTATCAAACCGAATCGTGTGACACATGTCTTTAGGTCTCTGTTACAACAATATCTAACAAGCATAAATAACAACATGGGTTATGAATACGGCACGATATGGACAACCGTAAGTGTGTCAAACACATGTCGATGCTTGCCCTTTAGGTGCCAGCATCCAAACTGAATTGGACAGTAATATGGAATGCTAAGAGCTTCCGTGCTACCTAGAGCAAGATTGTGGATGCCACATCTTTACAAATTCTAACCACACAATAAATTCTTCTATACAAATTGAATGACATGTTTAAGCTATACAAGGAACTAAAATTGCAAGTAAAAATCAAAGCTCAAGCAAATGGGGAATCGAAACGGAAGTTGACACTTACACCGATGAGGAAATGCAACCAGAGAGGTCCTTTAACCCACCTCTGAACGATTGGCATCACTGTAGAGGTAATTCGATAAAATAAATAACAAAATACATGGAGGGAAAGAAGACAATTGTAAAAAAAGTGTATGTACTCTTTGTCAAAAGTTTATCACTAACAATAACAATTTCAGTGATTGAGAAAATCAACATATGGTATTGCTCAGGAAAGTAATTTCAGAGTGCTATATTATGCAAAGAGGAAAAAAGGAGAAGAAAAAGAAGATTAGCAGTAACAATGGAACAGGAATTATATCATTAGAATACCATTTGTTTACTGAAGTATCAAAGCCACATGTAGATTATGGTTAATGCAAAACTTTCTATTATTGTGTCATGCCACATTAAAATACCATCAGTTTACAACATTGAACTCTACACTTTTTCTTGTACTAAGTGTTGTAATAAAAAAAATGTTTTAGTGGCTACTTCATTCTAATTTAAACCTAGAAGCATAAGATATGATACAAAATATATATATATATATATATATATATATATAAATGCAACTATAATACTTTAGCAAATGCATCTTTGTTCCTGGAAAAATCGAGACGAAGTTCAAGGTTTGAACCTTAAGAAAAGTAATGAATACAAGAATGAAGAAGTCAAATCTAACAAAAAAGTACATTGTCTTCTTTGATAGCAAACTAGGTGTTAGTTCCACAATTTGTATAGCTAATTCAACTGCCAACAAGCATTAACTATATCACCAGTGGGTGCTTATGGCTCCGATGTGTATTTGTGTGCTTTGCCTATTCTATTTGACTATAAGGGTACTTGCATGTTTTAGGCTAGGCATGTGCGTATCTCCCCGAAGATGTGTACCCACTGGGGAGGTGTAATGAAAGTAATTGTAAATTTGTAATATCTCTTTTTGTGGTAATAACATCACACGCACGCATGCTTGCACGCACACACACAAAAGTCAACGTGCATTGACATACTAATCTTTTAAGATCTTAAATTTCATGCTTTTACTAAGTTAAACCATTTTGAAACCATTGGTTTACAACAAAATAACTGGGACCATAAGTCATACAATGACAACAATACCTACATCACATAACATATATAGTAGCAATATAAGGAACCCAATGAAATAAGCTGTAACTCATGCACAACTAATAACATATTACTATGAACTAAAAGCTGAAGGAATGACATAACTATTCCAAGGTCATAGAACAGACTGAAGAGTTGAGGAACACGAGTAGAAAATAAGGATAAAATGACATACCATGGTTGAATCCATAGAATGCACTTGTTGTACAACCAACGGCAGAACCAATCTACATGAAAAGGAATAGTAAAGACATAACAAAAGAAAGAAGAAAGTAAACATGAAGGCAAAATAAAGGGATAAAATAGTTAGGATCGTAACACACCACCACACTCCACAACTGACATACATGACAGCCCACTCTATTGACACTTAATTAACAGTAGCCATTTTCCTTTCCCTTTTATAGACTTACTCACTTTTCAATATTCAACATGATAGTACTATACCTACACACAATAATAACATGATTTAATCTAGCCCATAGGTTACTCCCTCCGCAGCACAGACCATAAAGCAATGGCCCATTCAATCCCGTACTCACACAGGTTGTGTCTAATCTCATACTCCACATGGTGACTAGTTCTAATACCGAATGATACAAACCCTTGGGTAAAATTCACCCTTGAAAACCAACTTGCAATAAGAGGATGTCTGAGAGCATGTACTCACATGGCCAACCTCATTGTTAACTGACTTAGAATAACTTTAGGATTGTAACATAAGACGAACAAAAGTAAAATTTTGAAAAATATTTAGTGAAATATTATCAAATCACATCTCAATAACCCAACAAACTAATTAAATATGCAAAGTTCAAGAAAATTGCACTAAATTAAGCAAATATACAATTTTCTCCACACACACACACAAACAAACATTAGCCCATATTTGTGTGTGTGTGCGCCTTTATCATCTATACTATATTATCTAAATTATTATTATTAAATTGCAAAGTGAATACCCAATTTGGTGTGAACACTTTATTGGAGTTGTGTAACACTTTTTTTGTTTCCAACAAAAAAAAACATGACACATATTGAGAGACATATACTTTACTAAATGGGTAAATATATAAAATCCTCAATTCACTCCAAAACTCCACCTTCAATAGATAACTCCCTTAGAATTTCCAATGTTCCTCAACCATGTTGCAAAAACCTCACGATTAACACAAACTCTATATTCATACATATTGAAACAATTTCTACGACGAAGAATTCTCCGGAGATGGAATAGAAAAAAGGATAAATTGAAGATTTTGGTCCAAATTCCCATTCACTTGGAAATTTAAGTGAATCTAAAGACAGGTTCACTATTTGTTACTTTTACTTTGGTTTGATTTAGAATTCAAAAATTGATTTAAGTAGGTGATGATATACACATGATGCATCAAGTGCAAGCAATGGCAAGTAATGAAATATAAGATGGGTTAAGAAAATAATTACCATAGAAAAGCTATCCCTAATGAGGGGAGGAAGAGTCCAGTCACTTGTTTCCTGCAGTTAAATAGAAAATGCACCAGATTTCACAAAATAATTATAATTATAATAATAGAAAGAAAGAGGGGCGTAAAAGCTTAGCTCAGCCTCAGTGGTTACCATCTCCTTTGCGAGAGGACCTGCACAGTGTGGACATCTCACACTTCTTCTAGGCTTTGAATCTCCCATCACACCACACCCTCTCCACTCTTCTCTCTCTCTCTCTCCCCTGTATAAATAAAAACATACCTAGCAAAACAATTCAGGTTTGGGTACCTAATTCAGGTTTATAATCTGTCGGTGCGTTTGATGTAAAAAAATATTTCGAGTTTTATGTTGCTTTTTTTTTGTTCATCTAATTTTGAAAATAGATTTTGAAAACCAACCAAACACAAAAATAAGAAAGTGGTAGTAGTGTCAGCATTCATTTGTTTTTTAGATTGGAAAAGTGGTATCCATTAGTATATACATAGAGAGAAACAAAGAAATATAGCAGGGTAGCAATATTGCTGCCCCCAACCCATATAAATAAATAAATAAAATATTAAATATATAAATATGTATCCAAAATAGACGAGTTTGACAAATCA
>NC_138972.1:1802500-1867500 GCF_055761805.1 Camellia sinensis | reverse complement strand
GCCAAACCTAATGGCAATTACCTGAGGGACATGGCATGCTTGCCAAGGCGGTGGCTCGTGATGCTTGCCAAGGACGTGGCATGATATGTTGTTGGCCAAGGCCAGGGCATGCCATGCTGTTGGACAAGGCCGTGGCAAGGTAGGCTGCTGGAAAAGGCCGAGGCATTGGCATGACATGCTGCTGGCCAAGGCCGTGGCATGGCATGCCATGCTCCTGGACAAGGCCGTGGCAAGGCAAGCTGTTGGCCAAGGCCGAGGCCTTGGCCTTGGCATGGCATGGCATGCTGCTGGCCAAGGCGTTGGCAAGGCACGTTGCTAGCCAAGGCCGTGGCATGGCATGCCATGCTGCTGGACAAGGCCGTGGCAAGGCAGGTTGCTGGCCAAGGCGTTGGCAAGGCAGGTTGCTGGCCAAGGCGTTGGCATGGCACGCTGCTGGCCAAGGCCGTGGCATGGCATGCTGCTGGCCAAGGCCGTGGCAAGGCATGTTGTTGGCCAACGCATTGGCATGGCATGCTACTGGCCAAGGCCGTGGCATGGCATGCCATGATACTGGACAAGGCCGTGGCAAGGCATGCTGCTGGCCATGGCGTTGGCATGGCATGCCATGCTGCTGGACAAGGTCGTGTCAAGGCATGCTGCTGGCCAAGGCGTTCGCATGGCATGTTACTGGCCAAGGCTTTGGCATGCCATGTTGCTGGCCAAGGCCGGGGCATGGCATGTTGCTGGCCAAGGCCGTGGTATGACATGCATGCCAAGGCCGGGGCATGGCATGCTGCTGGCCAAGGCCTTGGCATGCCATGTTGCTGGCCAAGGCTGTAGCATGGCATGTTGGCCAAGGCTGACGTGCCACCACCACCACCACGGGCCGCCACTCGACACATCCCGTGCTTGGCTATGAAGTTTCAATGCCACAAGCCAAGTGATGGCATGTGCCAAGCGCTCGCCTAGGCATAGGCGTGGCCGTGGCCTGGCCATGCTGGCTAGCCTTAAGGGAGGTGCCCCCCCTTATAGTAGCTTGTTAAGCCCTTTTTCATCTGGCAGGAGGAAACATCACCCATGCTCGAGGAGTCATAATGGGGGGTTTTTTTAAAAAGTAATGGTTTTTTGAAAAAATTTTCAATATGAAAGTTCTAGGAAATAATTAAAGACACCATAAAAAAAAAATTGAAAAAAAATATTTGGCCACCGGAATATTTTATTTTAATTTGTTTCGATTTTAATACTTAAAAAATAATAAAAATTACTAAAAATAGTCAAAAAATTCTACAAAAATTCCAATAATTATAAGATGAGGCACTAGTAATTATAGTAATTTTTTTATATATTTTTTATTTAATTTATTTTAATTTTTATGAGTAAGTAAATAATTAAAAAATGTGAATCACACCCCGAAGGACTAAGAAGCCCGACGAACATGCAAAAACACTTAGAGAAGACGAGCAAGCATACTTCCGAGGAAACTTTCGAGGGACATACTTTTCGCAACAAGCTTCCACTGGGAAAGCACTGGCAACTCGTTCGCATGTCAAAGCCAACCAAATGGCTATTACCCGAGGGACATGCATTTCGCAAGGCAACTTTTACGTAAGTCAAAGCCAAACCTAATGGCAATTACCTGAGGGACAAGGAATGCTTGCCAAGGCTGTGGCATGTGATGTTCTTGGCCAAGGCCGTGGGAAGGCATGCTGCTGGCCAAAGCGTTGGCATCGCAAGCTGCTGGCCAAGGCGTTGGCATAGCAAGCTGCTGGCAGGGGCATGGCATGGCATGCTGCTGGCCAAGGCCTTGGCAATGCCATCCACCTGGCCAAGGCTGTGGCATGGCATGTTGCGGTCTTGGCCAAGGCTATCGCATGGCCAAGGCACAGCCTTGGACTTGGGGGCTTGGTTGCGGCCTTGGCATGGCATGCTGCTGGCCTTGGCCTTGGCATGGCATGCTGCTGGCTTTGGCTGGGCTGCCTTGGCCTTGGCCTTGGCAAGGCATGGTGCTGGTTTGGCCTTGGCTAGGCTGCCTTGGCATGGCATGCTGCTGGCTTGGCCTTGGTGTTGGCCTTGGCTGGGCTGCCTTGGTTTTGGCCTTGGCTGGGCTGCCTTGGTTTTGGCCTTGGCATGGCATGCTGCTGGCCTTGGCCTTGGCCTTGGCATGGCATGCTGCTGGCCTTGGTCGTGGCATGGCATGCTGCTGGCTTGGCCTTGGCCTTGACAAGGCATGCTGTTGGCTTTGGCTGGGCTGCCTTGGCCTTGGCCCTGGCATGGCATGTTGCTGGCCTTGGCCTTGGCATGGCATGTTGTTGGCTTTGGCTGGGCTGCCTTGGCCTTGGCCTTGGCATGGCATGCTGCTGGCTTTGGCTGGGCTGGCTTGGCCTTGGCCTTGGCATGGCATGAGGCTGGCCTTGGCCTTAGCAAGGCATGCTGCTGGCTTTGGCTGGGCTGCCTTGGCCTTGGCCTTGGCATGGCATGCTGCTGGCCTTGGCCTTGGCCTTGGCATGGCATGTTGTTGGCTTTGGCTGGGCTACCTTGGCCTTGGCCTTGGCATGGCATGTTTCTAGCCTTGGCCTTGGCATAGCATGCTGCTGGCCTTGGCCTTGGCATGGCATGCTGCAGGCTTTGGCTGGGCTGCCTTGGCCTTGGCTTTGGCATGGCATGCCGCGGGCCTTGGCCTTGGCATGGCATACTGCTGGTTTGGCTGGGCTGCCTCAGCCTTGGCCTTGGCATGGCATGCTGCTAGCCTTGGCCTTAGTATGGCATGCTGCTGGCTTTGGCTGGGCTGCCTTGGCATGGCATGCATGCCGGAATGTGCAAAGACCGCGCGCACGGTATGCGCACAGGCCACGCTGCCCACGCCGCATGCATGTCGAGTCAGGCTGCTCAGGCTGCGCGCATGCCATGCCAAGGCAGCCCAACCAAAGCCAGCAGCATGCCATACCAAGGCCAAGGCTAGCAGCATGCCATGCCAAGGCCAAGGCTGAGGCAGCCCAGCCAAACCAGCAGCATGCCATGCCAAGGCCAAGGCCAGTAGCATGCCATGCCAAAGCCAAGGCCAAGGCAGCCTAGCCAAAGCCTGCAGCATGCTAGGCCAAGGCCAAGGCCAGCAGCATGCCATGCCCAGGCCGCGCCCATGCCAGGCTACCCAGGCCACGCTCATGACATGCCATGTTGCCCACACCGCGCGCATGCCAGGCCGTCCACGCCGCACGCATGCCATGCCATTTTGCCCAGGCCACCCACTCTGCGCGCATGCCATGCCTTGTTGCCCATGCCGCGCGCATGCCAGGCCGCCCACGCCGTGCGCGTGCCATGCCATGTTACCCAGGCCGCGCGCATGCCAGACCATCCTCGTCGTGCGCATGCCATGCCATGCTGCCCAGGCCGCGTGCATGCCAGGCCGCCCATGCCGTGCGCATGCCATGCCATGCTGCCCAGGCCGCGCGCATGCTAGGCCGCCCACGCCATGCGCATGCCATGCCATGCTGCCCAGGCCGCCAAAGGCCACGGCTCAGGCCGCCTTCGAGCCGCGGTCAGGCCGCGGTCCATGTCCCCCAAAGCCGTGGCCCATGCCGCGCCCAAGGCCACGGGGCCTTGGGGCATACCTGGCGTGGCCTTGCCTTGCAAGGGAGGTGCCCCCCCTTATAGTAGCCTGTTAAGCCCTTTTCAATCTGGCAGGAGAAAACATCGAGCATGCTCGAGGAGTCATAATGGGTTTTTTTTTATAAAAGTAATTGTTTTTTGCCAATGCTTTCAACATGAAAGTTGTAGGAAATAATTTAATAGACCATAAAAAAAATGAAAAAAAAATTTTTGGCCACCGGAATATTTTATTTTAATTTATTTTTATTTTAATACTTAAAAAATAATAAAAATTACTAAAAATATTCAAAAAATTATGGAAAAATTCCAATAATTAAAGGATGAGGCATTAGTAATTATAGAAATTATTAAATTATTTTTTCAATATTTATTTATTTATTTTTGATTTTTATGACTGAATAAAGGCTTAAAAAATTCGAAAAACTCAAGAAAAATTGCAAAAAAATAGGGAATGACTTTTAAAATTAATTGTAGTGCATTTTTAATTGTGTGGCATGGTTTGGGTAAGAATATAAAAGAATCATGTTAAAAAAGAGCGATCGAGGCGGTGGCATGCCATGGCCTTGGCCTTTGCCCGCGGCCTTCGCCTTGGCCATGGCCTTGCACGGGGCCTTGGCCTTGGCCTTGCCCTTACATGCTACCTTGGCCTTGCCCTTGCCTTTGCCCTTGCCCTTGGCATGGCATGCTCGCCCAGCCCGTGGCATGCCATGCTGTTGGCCAAGGCCTTGGCATGGCATGCAAGCCCAAGGCATTGGCATGGCATGCTGGCCAAGGCATTGGCATTCTATGCTACTGGACAAGGCCGTGGCATGTGATGCTGGGCGAGTTCGTGGAATGGCATGCCGACCAAGGCATTTGCATGGCATGCTTGCGAAGGCCACGGCATGGCATGCTTGCAAAGGCCACGACAGGGCATGCTGCTGGCCAAGGCTGTGGCACGGCGTGCTGCTGGCCAAGGCCTTGGCATGGCATGCTGTAGACGTCCCCGAACGTCCCAGGAGGGAAATCCCGTTTTGTTCGTTGGGCTCACTACAGTTCGGGACTCAAATGTCATGGTCCTATATCTAATCTCGTAGAGTGCAATGCAAGACCGATGAATCATCAAAGAGTCCAAATCTGTCATATCGTTTTGAAAAACAGATTTTTAGAAAGAAGTGCCAACATGGACTGCTTTGCCAGATACAGAGTCGCCACCTATATATTTTATTTTGGGAGAATTTAGGAAAACCAGACTCGTGCCTAAGGCCACGTGTCCGTCATCAACAAAGTTGCCTCGGCTCAGGAACTTGGGTACGATTGGGGAAGGTCACTTCGTGAGCACCCCTGCTCACCCGATCAAAGATCGGCCTCTACTAACCATGATATCTAGTTTTGAAAACATTATGTGCTCTTATTCCGGTTATTAGCTTAGAATTACTATGTGATGCGTACAACATACAAGTATAAGTCGGATCGCCTGAATTGGAACAAAACATTTCATGTTTGTTTTTGATAGCGGTTTGCTACTTGCAAGTAGGCTTAAAATGCAGATTTTGCCAACCTCGGGTGGGCTTAGAAAACATGGTTTTGCCACTATCTAGTGGGCTTAAAACTTGCAATCAATGAATTGTTCCATTCCAAGTAATCCAACCTTCACCCACAGGCATTCAGGCAGTCATATCACATAAGCACATAGCCTCATGGTAAGCATGCTACCATGGCAGTCACTCACACACATGCAAGGATGCTAAAGCATAAACACTTACCGAGTACTCCAAGCCAAAACAGAAGCTATGTTAGAAATCCATGCATGATCCTAACTATGCTGAAATGCCTAATGCAGCACATGCACGAATGCAACTACAATAGGCTCGGCTATTCTAAAGATGGCATGTGAATAGCTACAACTAACAAGTATTCAACTCGAAATTGAAATACAATGCAGTTAGTATGATGCGCCGAGCTTGGTGCATGCAAGACAGATGAATGAATGCAAACATGCTATCATAAGTATGCTAATTGAAACATGCCCTAAACTAACCATCATAAGCTGGTAAATAAAAGGGAGAAAGACGTGGGGTTGGAAGACATGCATCACACACATGCACACTTATTACAACAATTGGCCCTCTCTCGGAGGGTCTGAATAAATAATACAGTCCGAATGAATAATTAACTACTCTAGCTAATTAAATGTTACAAAAACCCTAATTAATTAACAAATTAACTAGGAAAGCGAATAAACTAGCATGCAATACTACAAGTAATGGACTGCCTCAGCTTTGTTCTGACTGATGAAAGATGCATGCATGCTCGAGTCGCGTTGTCGGTAAATTCCATCGCAATGCCTCACCTCACCCTTGTTTGCAATTGATCTCAAAAACTTGCACAAAGCTCCAGAAGGCTGAAACTCCACCTTGGGAAGGCCACCGACTAGTTATTAGCATGGGAGACCACCTGCCGACCACCCTTTGTGGTGGAGACCAAAGAGGATGGTCGGCCTGCCAAAAAATCTGGTCGGCCGACCAGTTTCCACCTCTGGTTTCTGGTTTTTTCTGCAACAAAGGCAAGAGAGAGAAAAGGTAATGTATTTTCAACAAATGTGTACACGACCACTCTCCCTATCATTGCACAAGCTCTAGGGAGTGTAGTCCTCGATCCTCAAGCCACCAATCATACATCTTGATGCATGATGGCCGAGAAGTCGAATTGCACGACTCGATGTGAAATGAATGCACATATAAGCAAGTAAAGCCAACAACTCTATCATGGATAGTCAAGAGTGTCGGCGACCGAGAATCGAGGCACGTTTCGTCACTTGGAGTACGAAACGTCCCTCGTTTCCCGTGTTCGAACTAAACCCTACTCCAAACACAAAGCAGTGAGATGGCATACACAATGCGACTAACATGCAACCTAGCATACGCAATGCTATGGGCTAAAATGGCATATACAATGCACGTGACATAACATGGCATACACAATGCACTTACGAAGACTATCATGCGCACATGAACTAAATGGCATATACAAATACAAGATGGACTTACACCAATATGAGTGGACCTCAGCCACACTCACATCAGTGGCCATATGATGGAAATGAGACAATCGAAATACATGCAAACATGCACGGATGCAAAGGACCGATCCCAAGGCACAACATGCAACTCTAACTAAGCATGGCAAATGATGAAGTATGGCATGCAAACACACATTTTCCAGCTCTGGAACATAATATACAATGGTCCCGAATCATGCAAATATGTCACACAATGCATGCAAGATGGCTCGAATACCGAAACTAGTGAAGCAGGTTGCACTAGAGGTACACAAAGCAATGTACAAATGGCAAAACTAGCCTCAAACAGACCCTAGGATGGTCTGAAACAGTGGGAAAATGGCCCAAAATGATGGCTCAACATGCATAGAAATAAAGCTCATGCAATGGTCCGAAAACGAGGCATTTATGCACAACTCTCAAATGCATTTAAAGAGTGGAAAACATGGGAATATGACATGCATATAAGCTCTGAAATATGATATACAATGGCCCCAAAACATGGAAACACCTCAACACAAGCATGCAATAGGCCCCAAAACTCAAAGCTAGGCATGGATATTGAACTACAAGCATGCAAAACAAGTATCATTCGACCATGAGACCCAAAAATAGAGTTAAGGCAGTCCAAAACATGCAAAAAATCAATTTAAGGCATGGCCAAAAAGTGCTAACATGAAGAGCCAAAACAACATGCAACATAGGCTAGTAAGCATGGTTTACACTACATGTATATGAAGCACATGAGGGGCCACCAAATCAGCCAAAAACAAAAACATGGCATGCCAAAATATGACCAAAAACCCATTGAAACTCTGTCAACACATGTTAGAATGAAGTGTTCCTTTGAAAGGCCAATGAGAGGGTTGTTCTACACATGTATGATGGACGCACAAAATGGAAAAACTACCTCTGGATAGAGGTTATGAAGGCCCTAAAACTCGCTGAAAAGGGCCTGAAATGAGTCTAGGAAGCATGCAAGTAAAGGCCCCTTTGGAAGGCCTTGAAGAGGATTACTCTACACATGCATAATAGACATTCAACATGGAAAAAAAAAACTCTGGAAAGAGTTCATGCAGGTTATAAAATTCACAAAAATGGCCTGAAACATGCTCAAGAAATGTGCAAATATGGGCTCCTTTGTAAGGCCAAGAAAGCTAGTTAACAAAACAAGGGGTGAGAGGGTCACCCCTCTCTAATTTTAATGCTCAAAAACACATAATAACCATTGAAAATCCACTGGATTTCAGTGGTCAAAAAGGCCAACAAAGCTCACAACAAAGGCCCTAATGCATGGCCTAAAACAAGAGGAAATGAAGCATGCAAGGGGGTAGATGACCCCCAACAGAAAAATAGTCTTAAACAAACATGTTTAGAAGCTCAAAAAAAGACTTTTTTCAGTTTATGACAAAGCCTAAATATGCTTGTAAATAGAGCTAAACTATGAAGCAAAATAAGGCTACAAAGAGGGAAATAGAGACTTACCCTTGTAGAGAAGAAGGCCAGCAGCTTCTAGACCAAAATAGGAACTCTTCAACCTCTAAAAATGAACTCCTAGGTGCTTAGGTTGACCATGGAGGTGTTGTTCTTGGAGGTGTAGTGCAAAGGGTCCAAGAGCTATGGACTTTTGAAGCTTGAAGTAGAGAGATATGGAGGGAAGTGTATAAGCTTTAGACACAAAAATCTCAACCCTTGCAAGTGGAGAGGAGGGTCTCTCTTATAGAAGAAGAGGTCCAAGGCTTCTCTTAGAAGCTTGGAGCAAAGGGACCAAGCTTCTAAAGGAAGCTAAACAAAAGGGTCAAGCTTCTTGAGGAAGCTAGACCAAAGGGGTCAAGCTTCCTCAAGAAGCTAAACAAAAGGTCAAGCTTCTCTTAGAAGCTAAGAGTAAAGGACCAAGCTTCATTAAGAAGCCAAAACAAAAAGGGTCAAGCCTCAGAGGATGGTGCAAATGCCTCCCAACTGGCACAGCTAGATTGCACGCAGTGAGACAAAAAAGGAGAGAGCTGGCCGACCAGTTCAGGTGGTCGGCCAACCACTTGCCATGGTCGGCCGACCAGGGGTCAAAAGGTTCAAGTTGAAAAGGTGGTCGGCCTACCCATATTGGTGGTCTCCCAGGTGAATGCAACTCAATGGTGGTATGGGAGACCAGAAATTGTGGCTCAAAAGTGAGGGAGACCACTTACCTGTCAAGAAAAACCGGCCAATCGAGAAAGATGGTCTCCAAGAAGAAAAGGTGGTTTCCCACCCTACTACCACCTTCCTAACAATGAAACTAGGGTCCATGCCAAAAATGAACCCACACTGATGCGAAACGAAGGTTCGGGGGCCAAAACGCGCAGTCGGGGGCCCCGAAAACTGACTATTAAGCACTAGAAGTGGCGTGCGACCACGAAGGTGGTCTCCCGGGCAACATTGTCCCTCTAGGGAGAGGAAACAAGGTGTGTACCAAAAATCGGAGCAAATGGAGGTAGTTAAGCGGTCCCGAACCGAGGCACACGGCCGACGGCTCCGAAAACCAAAAACTGGTCTCCAAACGGGAAAAATGGCCTACGACCACGAAACGTAGCCTACAACCACTAAGAGATGGTCTACGAGACCTCTCCCTCCCTTCAGAAAGAGAAAATAGAACCTGGTTCGCAAACCGAGGTGAAGCACAAAAGAGTCCCGAAGTCCGGAGGCAAGGCTCTCAGTCGAGACTTTGTAACCTCAGAACGAGCACAATATGCACCATCACCGAGCGCTCAGTTGATGACGTCCAAGTCTTAAGGTCGGTCAAAAATGGGGTGTCTATAGTTGCCCCTCTTTGACAGAACTCGGAAGTCATAAGTAACGGGAGTGAATGTCAAAGCCTAGAGACGACCCATTTTTGACAAGGCCGAAAACTTAGACAAATAGGCGAGATAAACAAAGATGTGCCCGCAGGTAGGGGGCAAAATGCAAAATGATATGCAAGAAGATTTTGACAATTGGACTTATACGCTACGTGAAGCCGATTTGAAAATTGGACTTATATGCTACGCGAAGTCGGTTTGATAATTGGACTTATACGCTTTCGCGAAACCGGTTTGAAAATTCAGAATTTATGTAATGCAATGTAATGAAACAATGCAAATGATATGCAATGCATTTGAGATGATCAAACCACAAGTAGTATAAAACCACACAAATATCATAAAGATGATGGAGATGCAAAATCCGTCTACCATAGAAAAGGTGTCGACACCCTCAAACCACAATCCCATTAGTGGAATAGGCTCGTACACATGTAGAACTATGTGTGTGTAGACGGAACACAAGATACAAGTAATTGGGTGGCATGATATAAGTGAGGAATGATCTGTTGAGGAAAGATCATGATCCTAAATGCTGGATGCAACACATTACACTACAATGCAATGAATGCAATGGATAAGGCGCGCGGCCAAACCGTATCTTGCCTAGGAAAGGCATGGACACAAACAAACCACATCTAACACGGAAATGGTGCCGTCACCCTCAAACCACAATCCCATTAGTGGAATAGGTGCGTACACGAAATCTCATAACCATGCTTCGACGTGAAAAGTATGGGCACATACCAGACCAAGCTCAACATGGAAAGGCGCAAGCCATAGATGGATAATGCAGTAAATGCATGCAAACTATAATGAAATGTATTCTATATGCAATGCAATGGACATACTAG
Organism: Camellia sinensis; assembly: GCF_055761805.1. NCBI lineage: Eukaryota > Viridiplantae > Streptophyta > Magnoliopsida > Ericales > Theaceae > Camellia > Camellia sinensis. The sequence goes on along the minus strand of NC_138972.1, from coordinate 1,857,190 downwards.
ACGATGTAGTAGTTAGGAAGCGAAGGTACCTTATAGAGGCATTTGGCAATGACCTACCTCAGTAATGTCCTACCTCATGCTGATGTGGGAATCTTTCCCTTCTTCTCAGTTGAACCGCAGGTACTACTTTTCTCCCTGACTATGGTCGTAACTTTCCCTATTCTCCAACAGGGTGACAGACTAGGTTGATTCGGTATCCAGAATTGAGGCACATACGCATGCTATCTCAATCTATAGGGCTGCCATACAGATTTCAAGCCGAGGATAGACCCCTGGGTATTTAAACCAGACTTTAGTCTTAGAAATCCCGAACCCTTGCGTTCTAGGCATGAGCCATTCGAACTCTAGTTTCCACCGTCTCAGTTGGTCTCCTAGGAACTCACTGTAAACACAAACAGGTGGCTATACCAAACCACTGGAAGTCGTTCTGTGTAGACACCCAATTTTTGACCGTCCTCAAGATTTGGACGTCACCGTTTGAACACTCGGTGATCATCCATGTTCGTGTTCGTCTTGAGTTCTCGGAGGTCTCGACCACGTGCCTTGCCTCAAGACCTCTCGACTTGCCTGTTTTGTTTTTGGTTTTGCACTAAACACTTGTGTTTTGCTTTTGAGGAGCAGGGAATGGCTTGTTGGCCATCCCCATATCTCAACGGCCATGGCTTGAGGCCACCGGCCATTGTTTTGTTGCCATCGGCCAAATGTTTGGTCGGTTGGCACTCTGTTTGGTCAGTCGACCATTTATTTGGTCAATTTGGCATTTTTGGCTGGCCGACCACTGTGCATCTGCTTTTGGCAGATATTTTGTGCCAGCTGGCACCCACTTTGCACCCCCTCCATACACGTGTATGAGGGGATTTCACTCTTGCTTAGCTTGTTTTGTAAGCTTTGCAAGAGTGATCCTCTATAAAGGGAGACCTTCTCCTCCCTCCTCAAGGGTTACAAAAATGAGTTCCAGAGGTCTAAATTAGGGTTAGGTCTTGTGTATCTATCTATCTCTATATCTCCCCCTCTTTTGCTCTTTGTGTTTGTATTAAGGTGTTTTGTTCATAGTTTTGCACACAAACACCTAGAGTTACACTTTCCTTTAGCTACTGAGGTACTAAGGAGTGATTTTCAGAGTTCTTGAGTTGATCTAAGCTTGGAGAAGGGGCGGGAGTGGTCCTTGTGAAGAAGGTCTTCAAGGGTAAGAACTTTACCCCTTTATTCCCCATTTTTACATAGGCTTTTAGCCACCCTTGCATCTATTTTTAAGCTTAACTTATAACATATAAAAGTTTTGATTTTAAGTTCTTAAAATAGTTGTTTAAGGTTGTTTTGGTGTTCGGGGTTGTTTGACCCCTCTTAGGCCTTGTTTGGCCCCCATTTTGTGCTATTTTGGTGAGCTCCAGGACCACCTTGTTTGGGCCTCCTCACCACTGAAATCCAGAGGGATTTTAGTGGTGGGGATGGTGCTTTGAGGTCCTAAGAAGGAGAGGGCCATCCCCTCTCCTTGTTGTCTTCAAAAGTTGTCATTTTAGCCTCATGTATGAGCACCATTGTTGAGTTCATGTTGGCCATGTCTTAGCTAGTATTTATGCTTATTTTTCCATGATACAACACTATGTTAAGTTGGTTTAGACACACCATACTTGCTTTGCATACTTGTCTTGTAATGCCATGAATTGTCTTAACATGCTTTGTGCTTTGAGCCTTGTTTCTAGCATGTTTTTGGCCTAGCTTTGTGAAGCTTTTATGCATGTCTTAGTATGCGTAAGGTCTATTTGGAGTTGTTTTGGCCATCCATGACATGCTTTGCATTGCCACCTTGCATTTTGGCATGTTAGCCTTGGGTGTGTGAGTGTTGAGCATGCATTACTTGGCTTGTTTCAGTGGTTTGGTACCACTTATAACATCATTTCACTCCTTGTGGTATGCTTGTATGCTTGCATTTGGTGCTCCTTTAATGCTTCAAGAGGTTGGTATCTTATGCTCCATGTTTGAACCCTTTTTGCATGTGTTTAGACTTAGGCCATTTAGATGCCATCTAGGTGTGCCTTTGACCTTGTTTTGATCTACCTTGGGGTGATTTTGGGTCCCCATGGCCCTTTGGGACTTGCTTTATATAGCTATGGTTTAAGCCCCTTGGCTTACCTTGAGTTTTGGACATAGTTGCATGCCTTGCTTGCATTGATAGGTTGATTTGGCATCATTCCTCATGTATTTTCAGAGCTTGCTATGCTTGCCATTAGTCCATGTTTATCCTCTTTTAAGTGTGCTTAAAAGTTGCTTCTTTATGCTTAAGAGTTGGGCCATGTGTGCATGCATGTTTGTATGTGTTTTGGCCTTCATTTCCTTAGCATTTGGCCACTGTTTTGGACCTAGTAGAGAGCTGTCCATCTTGGTGTAAGTCCCTCCTTTGCATGTTGTTGCATGCTCGCCTTGTGTGTTGTTGCATACTTGGCCTATCGCATGTGTTGCATGCTCAAATCACATTGCATATAGCATGTTTTCTTCCTTTTGTCTTGGTTGCTTAACATGTTACGTGTCTTGCATGTTTGCATGTTCGCATTGCATATTGCATGCTTGTTAGCTTGCACATGTTGTTACATGCCTTGCATGTTTGTTTGTTTCGGTTGTGTGCTTAGTACACATTACTTGCTTTCATGCTCATGATTGCATACTTAACTCACATGTCTAGGTTGCATTGCATTGAGCATGCATGCCTTGTCTCTTGATCAAGTGATAGAGGTTGGGCCTTATGTGTTTATTTGGTTTGCATTTCATTTGACATCAAAATGCATAACTTGGCCTCTTTGGCCATCACGTATTGAAATGCGCGATTGGTGGCCCGAGGGTCGAGTACCATCCTCCTTTGAGTCATGAACATGATAAGGAGGGTGTTTGTGCAAACATTTGCTTGAAATGCATTGCCATGCCATGTTTGCCCTCTGCTGCTGTCAAAACAGGATTCTGCAGGTAAATATGGCCGGTCGACTGCATAAAGTGCCGATCGACCAATGGTGGATGGTCGAGAGCTGAATATTTGGTCGATGACCCTTCTACCATGGTCGGTGATGTTTCCCCTTGGTCGGTGATGCTCCACAGTGTTCAGAGAGTGTTCCTTGGGACTTGTGCAATTTTTAGAAGAGCAGAGTAGGGTAAATAGAGGCAGCTTGTGTATGGTGACAGATTTCTGAGCAAACCCTAGCACGCATGCATTGGACATTCTTCCCGAGGCTGTTTTATTGCTTTCTTAGCTTAGTTAATTTACTTAACTAGTTAAGTGGTCTGTAATAATTAATTAGCTTGTAGGTTAATTAATTTGTATTATTCTTTTGGTCCCTCCGAGCGAGGGCGAATGTGTAATAAGTGTGGGTGTGTGTGTGTGCATGTCTTCCAATCCCCATTTCTTTCTCCCTTTTACTTACCTGCTTTTGATAGTTAGTATTAGGGCATATTTAATTTAGCATACCTTATGCTATGCATACGTGCATTCATTCATCAGTATTGCATGCACTGGGCTCGGCGCATCATGCTAACTGCATAGTATTTCAAATCTAACTTGAATACATGTTACTTGTTGCATTTCACATGCCATCCTAGGATTAGCCGAGCCTATTCTAGATTGCATTTTGCCTATGATGCATTAGCCATTTAACATGGACTTGGATCATACGTTTGATTGCTAACATGTTCTTTGTTTTGGGTCAGAGTACGCTGTAAGTATTTATGATTTAGCATCTCGCATGAGTGTGAATGTTAACGTGACAGCATGCTTACCATGTGGCTATGTGCTTATGTGATATTACTGCTTAAATGCCTATGGGTGAAGGTTGGATTGCTTGAGTTGGAACAACTCGTTGAAATCCGTATTTTAGCCTACTTGCGAGTAGCAAATTTCAAACCATTTTCTGAACAAACGGATATGCAATGCTTTGTTCCAACATAGGCGATCTAGTCTATACTTTTGTGTTGTGTGCATCACATAGTAAGATTAGCTAATTAATAGGAATAAGAACACATAACGTTTTCAAAACTAGATATCATGGTTAGTAGAGGCCGATCTTTGGATCGGGCGAGCGGGGATGCTCATAGCTGACCTTCCCCAATCGTACCCAAGTTCCCGAGCCGAGGCAACTTTGGTGATGACGGACACGTGGCCTTAGGCAAATGAGTCAGGGTTTCCTAAATTCCCCCATAAAAAATATTTAGGTGGCGACTCTGTATCTGGCAAAGCAGTCCATGTTTGGCACTTCTTTCTAAAAATTTGTTTTCTCAAAATGATTTGCCGGATTTGGACTCTTTGGTGATTTATCAATCTCACATTGCACATTGTGAGATTAGATTAAGAACCGTGACAATTTGAGTCTGAACTGTAGTAAACCCAGAAATGAACAGAACGGGGGGGATTCATTCCTCCTGGGACGTTCGGGGACGTCTACAGTTTCTGGCGACTCTGCTAGGGAGCTTAGAGAACTTGACTCAAACTTGTGATATCTTGTTTTAACTATACTTATGTGTTTCTTTGCATTGCATGTGCATTGGTGTGCCTAGGACACCGTGTTTGCCATCTGCTATTCCTGAGTGGCTAGCCTGAGGCTGCGTGCCATAAGGTTGACCGGTTACGTGCTCTGTCAGTGTGGGAACACAAACCCTGGTTTTACCGGGGCACCCTTTTGACCATTCGACCTAGTGCATATTCGGAATCCATAGTGACCATTCCAAGCTAAGACAGGTTGCTACCCGATTATAGGTTGTTTGAAACTATTGCGTGCGTAGTGAAACCCTAGTTCTTGACAAAATAGGACAGGGAAACCTTACCCCAACATAGGGGTGTTTTGGTTCTCATTTACTTGCTATGTGTTTTTAGAGTGTATCTCTACAGGAACGCACATATCAGTTTGCAAGTTTAGTACCAGGCCTGAGGGCATCAGTATCAGTGTTTTGGGGAATCGGTTATATCTGCGGGTATCAGATTCAGTTTTTTGGGGCAGTGATTTTGGGGAACAGTGATCAGTAGTAGAGTACAGTTATTCAGCTATGCCTGTGTCTATTCCGTTTGGGCTGAAATGCTGCTTGTTTTTCCTTTCAGTTCAGAGATTTGGGGTCAGAGATTTGGTGTTCTTCTTTGCTGAGGCAAGACTGACGTCTGATCCGTTAGTCACCGTTCAGTTCAGCGGACTTATGATGACGTAAAGTTCAAAGGAAATTGTGGTTATGGCAGCCGCATTAGACCAAGGAATCATCTTGCAGGATGAGACCAATGTTGATGCACCGCATCTGCCCAGGTCGCCTGTCGCACACCTGATCTGGACACCCCAATTGTTTCAAGCTCGTGAGCCCACCACGTTTGAGTTAATGGGAATGATCGGCGACCTCTAGAGATCTGTGGCCGATCTGGCCTATGGGATATTGGTTCCACCACCAGCCACGTTATACACTGGGAATTTTGTACCGCAGGAGCCCTCGCTACTGGGGCAAATTATGATCGAGCTCAGCCAACCTGAGGTTATTTCAAGCTATAGCAATGACATGCCAACAACAATCGGGTTTCGCTCTGATATAGCAACCCAAACCCTCGATCAGGCTGAGGCTAGAGGTAAGAACAAAGTGGGAACAGATGTTGATCCCGTTGAACAACTGCTGTGGGCAGTCGAGGCTTTGAAAGCCGGGGGGATGAATAAGCAACAAGTACTCGCAGTCATGGCTAAGACTATGGATAATGCTTTCCCCACTCCAACCAAAGGCAGTTCAAGCCAGACGGAAAATTGGGATAGGCCCCGTCATGCCAGAACAGTTCCTTCTGCTCCCATCCCTGCACCGGGAAAAGATCAGAAAGCCAAGGCAGTGCCTGCCGACCCTTTCATTAGTGCGTCTAGTAAGAACCCTCAGACTTCGAAGCATCTGCCTCAAGGGCGCAGAGTCTTTCATGCCCTCTACATGCCTTTGTCTAGGGCATTTCAAATTTTGGCTAAAAAGAGGCATCTTAAACCCCTCGAGCCCCGACCTCTCCCGAAGAATCTTCCTCTCACACATGATGCTACCTTGTACTGCGCGTACCACCATCAAACCGGTCACAGCACCGACGGTTGTTTCCGCCTTCGCCACGAAGTGCAAGATTTGATCGACAATGAGGTCATCCTCCCACCCACCTCAGCAAAGTCTGTCACCGCTGAATTGTTGGATTTCAAGGATACAGCAAGTATGTGATCAGGGGTTGGACCACCTACGGGCAGCGCTCGGTGTATTTCAGATGTGGCGTTTGGCACGCACTATTGGGAGCATTTGCAAATGCAGTTTTGTAACTTCTGGCTTGGGTGTCCAGTCAGTTCTTTGTTTTTGTTTTGAGTCTGTCTCTTTGTCTTGAGCCAGTCTTTTTGCTTGAGGGTCTGTCTTGTTGTGTCGAGTCAGTCCCATTGTATAGAATATCAGGTGATTCCAGGGTTGTTGCCTCGAACACCGTTTTGTTTTGTAATTACCCTTTTGTTTTCTTTTGAGTCTGTCTTTGCTGTGGAGCCAGTTGCAACCAGGAAATCTGAATGAAACAGCTGTGGCTATCATGTTTTCCGTGCCTATTGCTACTTCGAGCTAGTTGTGCTAGAAAATTTGAATGAAACGACGGAGCATCTCACTTACTCTTCTGCACCTCGAATTCATTGCATTGACCTAAGTTTTTCAAAACTTTTTTTAACATTGTGGTGATAAAAATGAAGAGGAAGGAATTCCTTGGGATTTGCAAAACTTTGATCAAATTGAGAAAAAGAGAGGCATGCTAAGCCCTTAATGATTGAAATCATGTTTGTTAACGTGAGTATTGATAAGGACCCTGGCTTGATCCAGATTGGTTCTGCACTATCTTCAGCACGAGCGATTTGTCGCTTTCTTAAAAAAATTTCAAAAACAAAATGTTTGCACAGTCTTGCGAAGACCTGTGTGGAATCGCTCTTGAGATTGTGTAGCTTAGGATCGCTCTCAGCCTCAAGACTTGAGCCCTTGCTTTCAAACCTTGGACCTTAGTTCAGAATGTTCAACGGTCAACTACAACATGAGGCCTGCGTGGCTAAATTTGAAGCAGCCCTCGAACAAGAGGCCAAGAAAGTCAGATCAAGAAGATTAGACCTCATCAGAAGAAGTTTGCGAAGCTAGAACAGAAGCACCCCTCGAACTAGGGGCAAAAATGTCCGACGTGCTCGAAGAGCCGAAGATGGATCCTTCTACAAGTCAATATAATAGCAACCCTCCCGGATACGGATGGCTTTGAGATCCTAAAACCATTTGGCATGGACTTGTTACACTTTTACCCTTTGAGAGGCTCGCTGGGCCGAAAACCCAGAAGGGTGACCCAGGCAAAAGTTAGAGCAAGAAAAAAAGAAAAGAAAAGAATACAAAAAAATGGAAAAAAAAAGAGAATGAAAAGATTTGAAAAAGAAAAGACAAAAAAAATGAATAAAAACAAAGGGAATTGAAAAGAAAAGAAGAATAAAGCTTGCAAGGTTGAAAACCCGCAAAGGACAACCTTGGCAAAAGTTAGAGCCTAAAAAGTGAGGGTTAATACACGAGTGTACCTTAACCGGAACTACGTAAGGCTTGATTCCTATATTTGGGATACGTAAGCAACTTCATCATGAAGTCCAGCCACAAACACTTCAACTTCATCATGATGTCCAGCCACAAACACTTCCAAATCAAGTGTGTCCATGTAATGGTTTTGATCATCCTTGCCTTTTCTGAATCTGATAGTTCGGTTGTGACACAACCAGAACTACGTAAGGCTTGATTCCCATGTTTGGGATACGTAGGCAACTTCATCCTGAAGTCCAGCCCCACTCACTTTCAAAGTGACTGTGTCCATATATTGGTTTTGACCATCTTCATCTTCTCTGTATCCGAGAGTTCGGTTACGATCATCACTAATGAGGATTGACTACAGTATGCTGCGACGTTATCCAAACAAGGGGCAACTTTCCGTTGCCATGAGTCGCCATCCAAACCAGGGGCAACTTTTCATTGCCGTGCTGTGCCCTTTGGAACAACGGGCAATTTTCCATTGCCTTCGATCCGAGGTTGTGCATCTCGAGAGTAAGTTTCGTGCTCGTTAAGCAATGACCATTTGCAAAAATAGTTTTTGAGAATTTTTTTACTGAGGTCGACTATTTTCTCGAAAATTATTCCATCTTTTCCAAAACTGGACCATTTTCTTGGACCCAAAAAAGGAAAACTTTCAGTGCTCATAGCTTGACTTGCATGATTTTAAATCAGAAAATCGAACAAGTATGTTAATCTAACTCTCATTTTGGTTAAAATTGTTTTAGTAGAAAACCAAAACAAAAAATGGTCAAAATGATGAACTAGGGGCACGGTTGAGTCAGGCTTCCTGTCTTTTCCCCATCGCCAGCATACTTGCCAGAAAGGGCACAGCTGAAGCTGTCATTAAAGGGCTGAAAGCTCTCTCACCCTCCGAGCAACGAGGTATCAAGCCAAGTGTGAAGTGCGAAGCACAAGCTGGAATGGATCAAGATACTCCACTCCCTTATCAGGAACATCGACTAAACGTCACCGGAGGAAATAGCTGTGAGCTAACAGTGTTGGGCATAAACCCACAACCTCTTGTTTATTCACCGGCCATATCTGGGGAGGGATGAAAAATGAGAGAGTGAAGAATAGAGAGGTGTAAGTCAAGAGAAAAGTGAGCAAAAAGGGGTTTTGAGAGAAAAACCGAGCCTGAGGGCCGAGTGATGTGAGCATCACAAATGAGAAGAGGGTGGGAAACAATACCCGGAGAAACTGCCTCCTCGCAAACTAAGAGGTCTCTTGTCTTTTATAACACGTTTGTATGTCATGTCTTTTGTTTTGACTATCTCGATTCTTGTCTTGAGTCGTCTCGAGTGTTACTCGATTTGTTTAGGTTGAGTGCCTTTTTGTTTTCTCTGTTGAGTCCTTTTCGCTGTGTTCTGTCGTAGGCTCAATACCCGGTTGCAAACCCTTTCCTCAAATCATTTTGTGCTCAGAGTGCTTTGCCATTCCCCACATTTGTGCAAAACATAATTTGGTTCTTTCATAAAACTTTAGGGTCCACCCTCGATAAGTGTGAACAGAAAAACCTAGACCTATCTGAAGCTTTCGGGTTCCAGATTGCGAAGTAAGAAATTTTGGAGCATCCGAGTGTGTTTCAACTTCTGCAAAGTTCAGAATGAACCATGTATTTAGAATGAGCAATATGTTGTTGTGGCCTATGAGTTCAGAATGAGCAGTTTTCAGAATAGGCTGTGTGTTCAGAATAAGTAGTGCATTGTATGAATTGTGTATATAGGCTGTATGCAGAGTAAACCAAGCACTGTGTTATGGGTTGTGTGTTCAGAATGAGCAGTGGGTTGTACAAGTTGTTTTGTCATTAGCTGGTTCACTACCTGGTTATTACAATACAAGTGTTTGACTTTCAGACAAAAGATCAATCTCATTTACGTTGAGGTGTAATATGATGCAATGCGATGCGATGTATGAAATACAAAAAATGTAAGACTTTTTCAGACAAAAAGTTTGTTTCATTTCATCATCTTTTCAAGTACAAAGTTTCGAAGAAAATAAAACCCGCCTGCGGCAGTACAAGGTACTCAAGCGACCAGCAAAAAGAAAAAGTAAAACAAAAAGAAGAAAAATAGCAAAAATCTAGATCAGCATCGATCATCTCAGGCCTGAGAGTCTATCCTCGTCCTCTTCCTAGATGAAGGTCCAGGAGCGTCATCGCCACCTCCATAGTCTGAGCCCGAGTCTGAGTCATTTCCGGTCTCCTCCTCAGATGCCTCCGCCTCCGTCTCTGCCTCGGATTCGTCATCATCTGGGATCGGCGCTCGAGAGCTACTCCCAACATGAGTGCGCCCCACTTTGGTGCGGGGGAATACTGTGCCACCTTGCCCTCCTCCTCGAGCAGGAACAGAAGGCCCAGCTGGAGCACCTCCTGCAGTAGGAATCTGGAATGGAGGCTGAAAAAGTACAAATGGCAAACGCATCAGTATGCTACGCAAAAGCAGAGTATGAATATCAAGTACAGTGTATGAGTACAATGTATGAATGGTGTGAGCAGTGTATCAGTACAGAATGCAGTGTATGAATACAGAGTATGAATGCTGTGAGCAGTATATCAGTACGGAATGCAGAGACTAAGTGCAGTGTATGAATGCCGTGAGGGCCGTGTATCAAGTGCTGTGTTGATAGTGCAATACATCAGATTGTGTAAAGTTTGAGTCGGTGGTCAGAAAGACTTACCGGGATACTGTAAAGGGCCAGCAAGTCTAAGCTCCACTGGAGCATCCCCATCATGGAGGCATTCAACTCTAGGGACTGGCGAGTGTACTCGGAGGAAGCCTGCAAAAGTGTTAGTATCAGTATTCTGCGGAATATCAAGAGAAATGAAATGAAATGACTGTATAAAATGCAGTAGTACATACCGGAGGCAAGTCGTAGAAACCGACTAGCTCGTGATCAGCCAGAGAGGGAGTGATGGGGATCTGATAAATCCCCCCACTCTACCCTCATTATGTCATCATCGTGGGCAACGCCGGCCATCCAGCTCCCCGCCCTCTCCGAGGCCCACTCCTGCCATGGGCCCGAGCCATCCTAGGTGTTCCTGCCCCTGCTCCTGCTCCAGCTCCAGCCGTTGGCGCCGCAGGCCTCTCTCTCTCAGCTCGACGGCCACTGCTCAGAGGCCGCATGATGTAGGTCTGGACGTACTCTGTATAGTCTCCCTCGCCTCTAAAGCCCTTTGCCTCCCATCCGATCGTGTAATCGGCCATCTCATGTGGGGGGTATCTCTCTGTCTGCCTCATGTCGATAGGAGGTGGACCCGGGGCTATCTGCTCTAGTAAACCTAAGGTCTAGCGCAGGAAGCGCTCGCCCAGGTACCAAGCCCGACAAACCAGGCCCTCCAGTAGAATCCTGAACCGGGCAGTCTCCTCAGCACCAGCATACCACTCCCGAATTGCGGCTGGCAATGGAGCCCAAGGCTGCCAGGTAATCTGCAAATGATACACAATTGGTTATCTACTGTTATCGAAAGAATAATGTAAAGCAAAGCTTAAATGAACTGCAAATTCTAAAATACCTCTGCGGCAGTAATGGTATCGAAGTAGCGACAGAAGAATATGAATGACTCCTGTGGTCTCCGCACGCATCTCACATCAAAGCGTCGAGAGAATGGAACGCCGAGGGGGGTCTCCTCGTCCGGCACTGGGGCAAGCCTCGGGAAGTAGGCATACACCCACAACTACAGAGCACAATAGAGCAAATATCAGTATGCTTATCAGATAAAGCAGAATGCAGACGAAGCAGAATGCAGAATAAAGCAGAAATTGCAGAACCGTGTATTGTGCAGTGTGTTGTGCAGAGTGTACAGTGTGTGCAGTATACAGTCAGTGTAAAGCAGATTGCATGTTTGTAGTATGTGCGGTGTATAGTTAGTTGGCATCAGATTGTGCAGTATGTGAAGTGTGTGAAGTATGTGAAGTATTGTGCAGTATACAGTCAGTGTAAAGCAGATTATATGTGTGCCGTGTGTGCAGTATACAGTCAGCATGAGGCAGACCACAGTATGTGTAGTGTACAAAATACAGATAATATAGAGCAGAAATGTAAAATAGAGAAAGAGGATGTACCTCCCAAGCCCGCCAGTAGCCTCCGAGCAACTGTTCGCTGAGGCGAGAGGATGAACTCATGTAGCCGTACAGTGTGGCCAAGCCTGCGCCACCCCAGTCATAGCGGCGGATCCGCGTGACGTCCACTAATGCGCTCAGCAGACAGAGGGGCGCAGTGTTCGCCCAGTCGGCGAAGAGGGTCATCCCCAGCAAGAACATAAGGAAGCCGTGTGCATACTGCTCCGCCTCCTCCTAAGCCATCGATGCCTCCTCAGCTAAGGCTGGCTGAATCCTGAAGTGGTCCTCGAACCACGAATATCTGACAAATCCTGGACGGGCAAGAGGCGGTAGGTCGCCAAGCAAGTACATCTGAGCGGCCTCCCACTTGTCCATGTCTGTATCGAAGGGGATCGGATCACCCCCTACCCCGATGCCGGTGAGCATTGAGAAGTCGAAGGGAGTCATCGTCATGTCTCCTATGGCAGAAAAGTGGAAGGAATTGGTAGTGTCCCACCACCTCTCCACCAGAGCGGCAAGAAGAGGCCTGCTCGCAGTAAGGTGCGACAGTCCCCTGCAGAAAGTGCCGAAGCCGGCCTGATCAACAATATGGTAGACCGCGTCCGGTAGCTCCATATACCATCCTCTAGCGGCAACATTCCCATACCCCCGGAAGGCATGGGAATCCCCCTGTATTCAAAAGCAAACAGTCGTGAAGCAATATTAAATGTACAGTTTTGAAGAATAGTCAAAATTGACGCAAATACAGCGTGTGTGCACGGTTTCAGATTCAAACAGATATCTAGTGCCGGTGTGCTCGAAGTGAACTACAGCATATGATGTATCAGTGCGTCTGAGTGGTTCAGCGTAAATACAGCGTGTGTGCACGTTTTCAGATTCAAACAGATATCGAGTGCCGGTATGCTCGAAGTAAACTACATCATATGATGTGTCAGTGTGTCTAATTGGTTTAGTGAAAACACAGCGTGCATGTACGATTTCAGGTTCAAATAGATATCGGGTATTAGTGTGCTCACAGATGAATTACAGTGTGTAATATATCGGTGTATCCGGGCTAAGTAGTTAAAGAACAGAATCAACTATTGCAGTTATGTTCTACATTGCGAAAAATAAAATAGAGGGAAGACTGTACCTTAGAAGTGCCGTAAGACAAATGTGACTCTGGCTCACGCAGAAGAAGCTCTCGTGGCACGCCCCTATCAAAAGTCCTGAACTGGCGAAGACCATCAGGAGGTAGCACGTGAATCACCGGCCTGTAGGTTGCCGAGTCAAACGGTCGGACACTGAGAGCCAAGAGCTCGGCCTTGGGGTCCATCTCCTGCTCTGGAGGAGTCCCGCCTCATGGAATATCATCCGCCATGCCGAGAATGGTGTGAAAATGGCCGGAAGAATGAAAACCGGGCAAGAATGCGAAAAGTCAACCTCGGGAGGGTGAAAAATGGCAGGAAAGGTTGGGGTACGGAAAAGGCACGGAGATCAAGGAAAATTCAAGGGAAACAAACCCCAAATGGTGGAAATCGAGAAAGAGACACCGAAACAAAGATTTGTTTGGTTCAAAATGTTTGAAACGCGAAGGAATTTGCGAATTGAACGATGAAATAGACCTAAAACCGAGGAAAACGAAGGATAGAAGGTTGGAAAATAACCTAGAGGAAGAGGGAAAGGGTTTTCGAGTTTGTGGGAAGTGAGAAATGAGGGCTATAAGCCCTATTTTTAAAGACCCATGCCGAATTGACCAAACTGCCTCGATTCAGGCATATTTGGCCGGTTGGCCACATTGTTGGCCGGTCGGCCAAATATTTGGCTGATGGCATTGTTTTGTGGCCGATGGATGGCCGGTGACCTCCCCCGATGACCGGTGAGTCCCCTACACCTTTTTTTTTGGGTCTTTGATGTGGTTTGGGGCCTCCATTGCTCAACACAGTGCAAGAAAATGCATTTTCGAAGCTTAACCGATCTCTGTGCCATGTCTTCTGTGCGTAGCACTCGAATACATGCAAGGTGTATCCTTTTTGTATCCTTTTGTCTCTTGAGAGACTCGGAAATTGCTTTACATACGCTACGTTACAACGTTTTGTCGCGAACGCGCGTTGAGTTATACGTCATTTCACTCGTATTATCATGCTTATCATACTTGCATTGTTATGCATTTTAATATCGGTCTAGGAGACCTTCAATCCTCTGAAGGTGCAAGTCCTTTGGTGTTTGTCGTGCCCGAACGACTCTTGGCGGGTTTTATCTTAGGTTGCATTGTCATGCACGCCGCACTCACATTGTTATGCACACACCTTGTGCATTGTAGCGCACGCCATATTTGCATTGTTATGCATCTTCTTTAGGCCGCATCATCATGCGCAGCTTACATGCATTGTCATGCATGATCCTTATCACACATTGTCATGCGCACCTTACATGCATTGTCGTGCATCTTCCTTACCTCACATTGTCATGCGCAGTTCATTTGCATTGTCATTATCATGCATTTTTCATTCGCATTTCAAAAGACAAAAACAAAAAAAAAAATGCATTGTCATTTGCATTTCAAAAAAAAAAAAAACAAAAAAAAAAAAAAAAAAAACCCAAAAAAACAAACATGCATTGTCATGCATCATTGTAAATAGTGCATTGTCATGCATTTCATTGTAAATATTACATTCCATTGCATATTGTATATATTGCATTGTAGCTTGCATGCATTCACTGCATCACCCCCATCTACGGCTTGCGCCTTTCCATGTTGAGCCTGGTTTGGTATGTGCCCGTACTTTTCGCGTTGAAGCACAGTTATGATATTATGTGTACGCACCTAGTGTTGTGGGTGACAACACCGTTTCTGTGTTAAACGTGGTTTGTATGTGTCCATGCCTTTCCTAGGCAAGATACGGCTCGGCCGCAGGCCTTATCCATCGTAAATGTTACATTGCATATTGTATATATTGCATTGTAGCTTGCGTGCATTCATTGCATCACCTCCATCTACGGTTTGCACCTTTCCATGTTGAGCTTGGTCTGGTATGTGCCCGTACTCTTCGTGTTGAAGCACGATTATGATATTATGTGTACGTACCTAGTGTTGTGGGTGACGGCACCGTTTCCGTGTTAAACGTGGTCTGTGGTCTGTATGTGTCCATGCCTTTCCTAGGCAAGATACGGTTTGGCCACAGGCCTTATCCACTGCATCCACTGCATTTTAGCTAGTAAATATTGCATTGTACGTAGCTTGCATTGTCATGCATCTTTCCTTACATGCATTGTAGTGCATTCTTCCTTACTTTGCATTGTCATGCATTTCCCTACTGCATCATTTAGTATGTAGGTTTCATTGTAAATAGTGCATTGTCATGCATTCATTGTATTGCATTGTACTTGCATGCATTCACTGCATCACCTCCATCTACGGCTTGCGCCTTTCCATGATGAACTTGGTCTGGTATGTGCCCATACTTTTCGCGTTGAAGTACAGTTATGATATTATGTGTACGCACCTAGTGCTGAGGGTGACGGCACCGTTTCTGTGTTAAACGTAGTTTGTTTGTGTCCATGCCTTTCCTAGGCAAGATATGTTTTGGTCGCGCGTCATATCCATTTCATTCATTGCATTGTAGTGTAGTGTTTTGCATCCAGCATTTAGGATAACGATCTCTACTGAGCAGAGCATTCCCCACTTATATCATCCCACCCAATTACTTGTATCTTGTGTTCCGTCTATACACTCATAGTTCTGCATGTGTACGCGCCTATTCCACTGCTGGTATTGTGGTTTGAGGGTGTCGGCACCTTTTCTATGGTAGATGGACTTTGCATCTCCATCATCTCTATGATATTTGTGTGGTTTTGAACTGCTTATGGTTTGATCATGTTTCAATTACATTGCATATCATTTGCATTGTTTATACATAGTTTTGTATATATTGCATTATCATTTTGCTTCCATTCCGCATTGTTATGAGTTGTCACATAGGTTGCATTGTCATGTACTCCTTCACTTGCATTGTTACGCAGCTTAGATTGCATTGTTATGCATGTTGCTAACGATATCATACCTGTTAAGTTTTCTTTCTCTTTCAGGCACGATATTGTATGTACGGTTCATTTGAAGCTGGTGCAACCAGACGAGCCGCACAGGTATTGTATTCTCCGTGTGAGACGTATCGAGAATTGAATAATTCTCTTACATCCTTTCTACATTGTAATGTAGCTTGGTTCTTGCTTAAAACTGTTGCATGTTATGCTTCGTTACAGCTTTCTTTGCATAATCATGAGTTATGTTCGGCTTCTTGCATTGTCAGTTGCATTTTGGCCCCGCCTTCGGGCGCATATCTTTATTGTCTTGCATGTTTGTCTAAGTCTTTGGCCTTGTCAAAAATGGGTCGTCTCTGGGCTTTGACACTCACTCCCGTCATTGTTATGACTTTCGAGTTCTGTCAAAGAGGGGCAACTGTAGACACCCCATTTTTGACCGTCCTCAAGACTTGGACGTCACCATTTGAACACTCGGTGATCATCCATGTTCGTGTTCGTCTTGAGTTCTAGGAGGTCTCGGCCACGTGCCTTGCCTCAAGACCTCTCGACTTGCCTGTTTTGTGTTTGGTTTTGCACCAAACACTTATGTTTTGCTTTTGAGGAGCAGGGAATGGCTTGTTGGCCATCCCCACATCTCACTGGCCATGGCTTGAGGCCATCGGCCATTGTTTTGTTGCCATCGGCCAAATGTTTGGTCAGTCGGCACTCTGTTTGGTCGGTCGACCATTTATTTGGTCAATTTGGCATTTTTGGCTGGCTGACCACTGTGCATCTGCTTTTGGTAGATATTTTGTGCTAGCTGTGCTAGCTGGCACGCACTTTGTACCCCCTCCATACACGTGTATGGAGGGATTTCACTCTTGCTTAGCTTGTTTTGTAAGCTTTGCAAGAGTGATCCTCTATAAAGGGAGGCCTTCTCCTCTCTCCTCAAGGGTTACAAAAAGGAGTTCCAGAGGTCTGAATTAGGGTTAGGTCTTGTGTATCTATCTATCTCTATATCTCCCTCTCTTTTGCTCTTTGTGTGTGTATTAAGGTGTTTTGTTCATAGTTTTGCACACAAACACCTAGAGTTACACTTTTCTTTAGTTACTGAGGTACTAAGGAGTGATTTTCAGAGTTCTTGAGTTGATCTAAGCTTGGAGAAGGGGCTGGAGTGGTCCTTGTGAAGAAGGTCTTCAAGGGTAAGAACTTTACCCCTTTATTCCCCATTTTTGCATAGGCTTTTACCCACCCTTGCATCTGTTTTTAAGCTTAATTTATAACATATAAAAGTTCCAATTTTAAGTGCTTAAAATAGTTGTTTAAGGTTGTTTTGGTGTTTAGGGTTGTTTGACCCCTCTTAGGCCTTGTTTGGCCCCCATTTTGTGCTATTTTGGTGAGCTCCGGGACCACCTTGTTTGGGCCTCCTTTGGATTTCAATAGTGGGGATGGTGCTTTGAGGTCCTAAGAAGGAGAGGGCCATCCCCTCTCCTTGTTGTCTTCAAAAGTTGTCATTTTAGCCTCATGTGTGAGCACCATTGTTGAGTTCATGTTGGCCATGTCTTAGCTAGTATTTGTGCTTATTTTGCCATGATATAGCACTGTTTTAAGTTGGTTTAGACACACCATGCTTTCTTTGCATACTTGTCATGTAATGCCATGAATTGTCTTAACATGCTTTGTGCTTTGAGCCTTGTTTCTAGCATGTTTTTGGCCTAGATTTGTGAAGCTTTTATGCATGTCTTAGTATGCTTAAGGTCTGTTTGGAGTTGTTTTGGCCATCCATGACATGCTTTGCATAGCCACCTTGCATTTTGGCTTGTTAGCCTTGGGTGTGTGAGTGTTGAGCATGCATTACTTGGCTTGTTTCAATGGTTTGACACCACTTATAACATCATTTCAGTCCTTGTGGTATGCTTGTATGCTTGCATTTGATGCTCCTTTAATGCTTCAAGAGGTTGGTATCTTATGCTCCATATTTGAACCCTTTTGCATGCGTTTAGACTTAGGCCATTTAGATGCCATCTAGGTGTGCCTTTGACCTTGTTTTGATCTGCCTTGGGGTGGTTTTGGGTCCCCATGGCCCTTTGGGACTTGCTTCATATAGCTATGGTTTAAGCCCCTTGGCTTACCTTGAGTTTTGGACATAGTTGCATGCCTTGCATTGATAGGTTGATTTGACATCATTCCTCATGTATTTTCAGAGCTTGCTATGCTTGCCATTAGTCCATGTTTAGCCACTTTTACGTGTGCTTAAAAGTTGCTTCTTTATGCTTAAGAGTTGGGCCATGTGTGCATGCATGTTTGTATGTGTTTTGGCCTTCATTTCCTTAGCATTTGGCCACTGTTTTGGACCTAGTAGAGAGCTGTCCATCTTGGTGTAAGTCCCTCCTTTGCATGTTGTTGCATGCTCGCCTTGTGTGTTGTTACATACTTGGCCTATCGCATGTGTTGCATGCTCGAATCACATTGCATTTAGCATGTTTTCTTCCTTTTGTCTTGGTTGCTTAACATGTTACGTGTCTTGCATGTTTGCATGTTCGCATTGCATATTGCATGCTTGTTAGCTTGCACATGTTGTTACATGCCTTGCATGTTTGTTTGTTTAGGTTGTGTGCTTAGTACACATTACTTGCTCTCATGCTCATGATTGCATACTTAGCTCACATGTCTAGGTTGCATTGCATTGAGCATGCATGCCTTGTCTCTTGATCAAGTGATAGAGGTTGGGCCTTATGTGTTTATTTGGTTTGCATTTCATTTGACATCAAAATGCATAACTTGGCCTCTTTGGCCATCACGCATTGAAATGTGCGATTGGTGGCCCGAGGGTCGAGTACCATCCTCCTTTGAGTCATGAACATGATAAGGAGGGTGTTTGTGCAAACATTTGCTTGAAATGCATTGCCATGCCATGTTTGCCCTCTGCTGCTATCAAAACAGGATTCTGCAGATAAATATGGCCGGTTGACTGCATAAAGTGCCGATCGACCAATGATGGATGGCTGAGAGCTGAATATTTGGTCGATGACCCTTCTACCATGGTCGGTGATGTTTCCCCTTGGTCGGTGATGCTCCGCAGTGTTCAGAGAGTGTTCCTTGGGACTTGTGCAATTTTCAGAAGAGCAGAGCAAGGTAAACAGAGGCAGCTTGTGCATGGTGACGGATTTCCGAGCAAACCCGAGCACGCATGCATTGGACCCTCTTCCCGAGGCTATTTTATTGCTTTCTTAGCTTAGTTAATTTGCTTAACTAGTCAAGTGGTCTGTAATAATTAATTAGCTTGTAGGTTAATTAATTTGTATTATTCTTTTGGTCCCTCCGAGCGAGGGCGAATGTGTAATAAGTGTGGGTGTGTGTGTGTGCATGTTTTCCAATCCCCATTTCTTTCTCCCTTTTACTTACCTGCTTTTGATGGTTAGTACTAGGGCATATTTAATTTAGCATACCTTATGCTATACATGCGTGCATTCATTCATCAGTATTGCATGCACCGGGCTTGGCGCATCATGCTAACTGCATAATATTTCAAATCTAACTTGAATACATGTTACTTGTTGCATTTCACATGCCATCCTTGGATTAGCCGAGCCTATTCTAGATTGCATTTTGCCTGTGATGCATAAGCCATTTAACATGGACTTGGATCATACGTTTGATTGCTAACATGTTCTTTGTTTTGGCTCGGAGTACGCTGTAAGTATTTATGCTTTAGCATCTCACATGAGTGTAAATGTTAACATGATAGCATGCTTACCATGTGGCTATGTGCTTATGTGATATTACTGCCTGAATGCCTGTGGGTGAAGGTTGGATTGCTTGAGTTGGAATAACTCGTTGAAATCCGTATTTTAGCCTACTTGCGAGTAGCAAATTTCAAACCATTTTCCGAACAAATGGATATGCAATGCTTTGTTCCAAATTAGGTGATCTAGTCTATACTTTTGTGTTGTGCTCATCATATAGTAAGATTAGCTAATTAATCAGAATAAGAACACATAACGTTTTCAAAACTAGATATCATGGTTAGTAGAGGCCGATCTTCGGATCGGGCAAGTGGGGGTGCTCATAGCTGACCTTCCCCAATCGTACCCAAGTTCCCGAGTCGAGGCAACTTTGGTGATGACGGACACGTGGCCTTAGGCAAACGAGTCAGGGTTTCCTAAATTCCCCCATTAAAAATATTTAGGTGGCGACTCTGTATCTGGTAAAGCAGTCCATGTTTGGCACTTCATTCTAAAAATCTGTTTTCTCAAAACGATTTGTCGGATTTGGACTCTTTGGTGATTTATCAATCTCACATTGCACATTATGAGATCAGATTAAGAACCGTGACAATTTGAGTCCGAACTGTAGTAAACCCACAAATGAACAGAATGGGGGGGATTCATTCCTCCCGGGACGTTCGGGGACGTCTACATTCGGGCACGACAAACACCAAAGGAATTGCACCTTTAGAGGATTTAAGGTCTCCTAGACCAGAGGATTTAAGGTCTCCTAGACCAGAAAGTGCACAAGACAGTGCGAATGATACAAAAATACAATGTGCACAAGACAGTGCAATGCAGAGTGAATGCACAAAACAGTGCTAAACTGATGCACAAAATAGTGCGATGCTAAAGGTGTACAAAACAGTACGAGCAGGGTGAATGCAAAAAACAATGCGATACAGATAAGGTGCCCAAGATAGTGCGATGCAATGCACTAACAAGTGCAGGTAAGGTGCGCAAGATAGCGCGATGCAATGCACTAACAAGTGTGGAGAGGTGCGCAAAATAGCGCGATGTGATATGCAAAGCACAAGATAGTGCGATTGAGGTGCGCAAAATAGCGTGAATGAATGTAATGCACAGGACAGTGCGATACGCAAAATAGCGCAAATGTAAATTGCACAAAACAGTGCGATTGAGGTGCGCAAAATAGTGCGAATGATAAACTACACAAAACAGTGCGATGAGCAAAATAGCGCGAATGTAAACTGCACAAAACAGTGCAATTGAGGTGCACAAAATAGCGCGAATGATAAACTGCACAAAATAGTGCGATGCGCAAAATAGCGTGAATGTAAACTGCACAAAACAGTGCAATTGAGGTGCGCAAAATAGCGCGAATGATAAACTGCACAAAACAATGCGATGCGCAAAATAGCACGAATGTAAACTGCACAAAACAGTGCAATATGCAAAATAGCGCAAATGTAAACTGTACAAAACAGTGCGATACGCTAAACAGTGCGATTGATTTGAAATGCACTAACAGTGCGATACGCTAAACAGCGCGAGTGATTTAAAATGCACTAAACAGTGCGATACGCTAAACAGCGCGAGTGATTTGAAATGCACTAAACAGTGCGATACGCTAAATAGCGCGAGTGATATGCAATGCACAAGATAGTGTGAGTGCGATACGACCACAAGATGCACAAGACAGTGCTAGTGAGATACAAAGTGTATGTGCACAAGACAGTGCGATAAAATGCATCTTCTATGCAAGTATGAGGGCATTTTCTACACAACAGATACGAGCATTTTCTATGCAAGTATGGAAGCACATTCTATGCAATATTGAAAGCCTATTTTATGTATGAGACAAGCAAAGCATATTCTATGCGGAATCGAAAGCAAGCATATTCTATGCATGAATCATAACGATGCGTGGCATGCATGCAACAACAATGTATATGAAAGTGCACATTCTATGCAATAGAGGGGCATCAAACATGTACTCTAGTGCCTCCGATTTATCTCTCAGAGGGCTTTGCAACACACTCAGCTCGAAAAGGGTACACCCCGTTTATGTTGGCAAGAGATAACATCTATATGTGAAAACCACATATGCTGCTTAGACCGCAATTTTGACTTGAAGTAGGCTTACACTTGAGGTAGAGGCGCACTCATACTTCGGTAGCATTAACAAGGTTTGAGGAGGTGCATATGGAATGTAATCTCAGAATTTTCTGAAGGTGAAACATGCTAAGATGCTCCAAATTTTCCCTCTTTTCTTTTGCTTTGCAGTCCGGACCCTAAATAGCTTCAGATAGGTCCTTGTTTTACTATTCTGACATGACCTGGGTTGAACCCTGCGGCTTTATGAAAGAACCAATCCTGTTTTTCACAAATGTAGAGAACGACACGGCACTCTGAGCACAAAACGATTTTTGAAATTGAAATGAGAAAAGGGTTCTCAACCGGGTATTGAGCCTACAACTGACCACAGCCAAAACGACTCAACAATGGAAAACAAAGGTAGAACAACCTAAACACAACTCAACAAAGGAAAAACAAGGTAAAATGGCCTAAACATCTGTTGACACTCAAACGACTCAAAACAATAATCGAGACAAACAAAAACGCACAATCACAACACTCAGCTGTGTTACAAAGGCAAGAGACCTCTTGGTGCACGAGGAGCCAATTTCTCCGGGTATTGTTTCCCACCATTTCTTATTTGTGATTCTCATATCACTCGGCCCTCAGGCTCGGCTTTTCTCACAAAACCCTTTTCCTCACTTTTTCTCTTAGCGCACATCTCTCTATTCTTTAATCTCCCATTTTTTATCCCTCCCCTGAGTGGTTGATGGATAAACAAAAAGTTGTGGGCTTTTGTCCCTAGCACTCAGCTAGATTCTTCTTTTTCTGCGCGTAGCTAGTGAGTTCCTTCCACAGAGGGGTTGTGCTACAACTGAGTGTGTAGTGAATCTGCAGCTGACATCGGCTGTCGATGCTCTGTCGGGGAGTTTGGACGTGGTCAGATCTGTCCAGATGAGGGAGTGGAAAATCTTGATCCATTCCAATTCATGCTTTGTACATGGCCTGATAACTCGTTGCTTGGAGGATGAGAGAGCTTTCAGCCCTTTGTTGTTAGCTTCAGTTGTGCCCTTTTCTAACAGGTAGAGTGCCCTTTCTGGCAAGTAGAGTGCCTTTTTCGGCAAGTAGAGTGCCCTTTTCTGGCAAGAATGTTGACAACGGGGGAAAGACATGAAGCCTGACTCAACTGTGCCCCTAATTCATCATTTTGACCATTTTTTGTTTTGGTTTTCTACTAAAACAATTTTAACCAACGTGAGAGTTAGATTAACATGCTTGTTCAATTTTCTAATTTGAAATCATGTAAGTCAGGTTATGAGCACTGAAAATTTTCCTTTTTTGGGTCCAAGAAATGGTCTAGTTTTTAGAAAAATTGAATAATTTTCAAGAGAATTAGTCAACCTCAGTCAAAATTCTGAAAAACTATTTTTGCAAACGGCCACTGCTCGACGAGCACGGAACCTACTCTTGAGATGCACGACCTCGGACCCATAAACAATGGAAAATTGCCCATTGTTTGAACGGCACTGCATGGCAACTAAAAGTTACCCCTAGTCTGAATAGCACCGCAGCACTGCACGGCAACGGAAAGTTGCCTCTAGTCTAAATAGCGCCGCAGCACATAGCAACCAGTCCTCATAGTGACAATTACAACCAAATTCTCGAATACAGAGAAGACAAAGACCAGAACCGTTACATGGACACAGTCGAATTTGAAGTGTTTTATGGCTGGACTTTAGAATGAAGTTGCCTACGTATCCCAAACATGGGAATCAAGCCTTGCGTAGTTCCGGGGTTAAGGTACACTCGGGTATTAACCTCTCATTTTGCGCTCTAACTTTTGCCAAGGCCGCCCTTCTGGGTTTTCAACCTTGCGAGCTTTGTTCTTCTTTTCTTTTCATTTTCTTTTCTTTAATCTTTTCAAGATTTTTTATTTCTTTTTCTTCATTTTTTTTTTCATTTTTCTTTTCATTTTTCCATTTTTCCATTTTTCTTTTTTTTGTTCTTTTTCTTCTTTTTCTTGCTCTAACTTTTGCTTGGGTCGCCCTTCCGGGTTTTCAACCCAGCGAGCCTCTCAAGGGTAAAAGTTTAGCTTTGTCCATGTTGAATGGTTTGAGATCTCGAAGCCATCTGAATCCAAGAGAATGGCTGTTGTTCGCTGATGATGTAGAAGTCCATTCAATGGAGGGTGAATTTGCCCCTAGTGTTGTGGATAGGAACTTGGTTGTCCTTCAGCAATACTTTCTTCTTTCCCCCTTCTGGGATTTGGCATTCTTGCCAGTCTTCCCTGGTTTGCAGAAAAGACTCATCTTTGACTCTTCGAGCGCATCTGACATTTTTGCCCCTAGTTCAAGGGCTACTTTTGATCTAGCTTCGCAAGCTTCCTTTGATCACATCTGATATTCTCGCCCCCAATTCATGGGCTGCTTCTGATCCGGCCACACGGGCCTTACATTGTGGTTGACTGTTGAACATTCTGAATTAAGGTTCAAGGTTTGGAAGCAAAGGGGTTGAGTCTCGAGACTGAGAGCGATCCTAAGTTGCACAATCTCAAGAGTGATTCCACACAGGTCTTCGTAGAACCACGCAAAACATTTTTTGAAATCTTTTAAGAAAGCGACTAATCGCTCGCGTCGAAGACAATGCAGAACCAATCTGGATCAAGCCAGGATCCTTTTCAGTACTCACATTAACAAACATGATCTCATTCATTAAGGGATTAGCATGCCTCTCTTTCTCTCACTTGATCAAATTTTTGCAAATCCTGAGGAATTCCTTCCTCTTTGTTTTCAACACATTGTTTGAAAAGTTTTGAAAAACTTAGGTCAATACAATGACTTAAAGGCACAAAAGAGTAGGTGAAATGCACTGCTGTTTCATTCAAACTTCTGGCACAACTGGCGCAAGGTAGAAGCAAACACAAGAGTGTGAAAATCACTGCTGTTTCATTCAGATATGTTGGCATAACTGGCTCCAAGGCAGAAACAGAATCAAAAGAAAGCAAAAAGACAAACACAAAACAAGATAGTGATGTCTGAGGTAACACCCCCGTAATCACTTGACTCCAACGCAACAGGACTGACTTGATACAACAAGACAAACCCGACTGACTCAGTACAAAAAGACTGACTATATACAAAACAACAAAACTGACCCAATACCCAAGTCAGAAAGTACAAAAACTAGTATTTGCACATTGCTCAAAATAGTGCGTGCCATTCCCACGTCTGGAGTAAATCGAGCGCCACCCGCAACTGGTTCATCCCCCGATCACATGGTCACATTATCCCCCAAGTTCACCGATCCAGTGCCGATAGACTTTGCCGAGCTCGGCGCGGCAATGACCCCGTTGTCAATCAAATCTTGCATTTCGTGGGGAAGACGAAAGCAATTGTCGGTGCCATGACCGGTTTGTTGATGGAATGCACAGTACTGGGCAGCATCATGCGTAGCCGGAAGAAGATTTGGGAGAGGCCGAGGCTCAAGGGGTTTGAGATGGCCTTGTCCAACAAGGATTTGAAGAGCTTTGGACAAAGGCATATAGAGGGCATGGAAGACCCTCTGGCCTTGGGGTTGGTACTTCAAAGTTTCTGGATTTTTGCTAGATACACCAGCAAAGGGGTTGGCAGGTGCTGGCCTGGTTCACCGATCTCTTCCGAGTGCAGGATTAGAGCTCAAAAGATCGTTTCTGGTACGATGACCCTTCTCCCGATTTTCCCCACGCTTCGAACTGCTCTCATTCTGAGTGACGAAAGTATCCTCCAAAATCTTTGCAACAACTACAAGCACTTGTTGTTTGTTTAGCCCTTCCGCTTTCAAAGCCTCCACAGCCCACAGAAGGTGTTCATGGGGACCAATTCCTGTCCCTACCCTATTCTTACCACTCGCCCCCACTTTGCCAAGGGATCGACCTTCGTCAAATGCAGCCCGTCCCAAGATTGGGGAGCCTTTTGTCATGAAATTCTCGGTATGTGATGTGGTCGATGAGGGAGTCAATGTCTCAGAGGCCAGATTTGTCACAGTTCTCTGAAGATCTTCGATCATTCTCTTTAGCTCAGAAGTAGTGAGCTCACAAGTTTGAGATGATTGGGTCCAGGTGCATCCATCATGCATAAGTCCATGTTTTCTGGAATGAACACCTCAGGCTTGGGTAGATGGGCCGGGGTGATGTATATGCTGGGGTCGAAGGTGGATGGTAGTATATGGATGAGATTGAGGTGGGCAGGATATGCTTGGTCATTAGGGTCTGAAGGTGGAGCTATCGTCCGGTTGTCGATGAGATTTTGGACCTCATGACGCGGACGGTAGCAACGATCGATGCCATGACCGCGCTGCTGATGGTACACACAGTACTTGGAGGGGTTATTCTGGCTGGGAGTGGGTCAGACAGAGGTTGAGGATCGAGGGGTTTGAGATACCCTCTTTCCATCAAGATTTTTAGTGCACTAGTCAGGCTCATATAGAGAGGGGTGAAAGTTCTGCCCTGAGCTTGGGCTGGGCCGGCGGTTTGTAGGCTTGGTTTGGCAAAAGGGTTGGCTGTGGCAACTGTATTGATTTTGGTGGGTTTGGGAATAGCGCTACTACCAGTATTGGTACTCCCTGAAATCACCCTCCTTGTCGGTTCACTTGTTCTGGGAATGATCCCACTGTTGAACGCATTCTCGATCTGAACCCCCAGTTCATGCAAACTTTTGAAAGTGAATAGCGAAGCGACTATCAACTTTTGCAACATATCATGCTCAAGGTTTCGCACCACTATCCGCACTTGATCCCTCTCAGAAGGGCGATCAGTTATCTGTGCTACCTTTGCTCTCCACCTTGCAACAAATTCCACAAAAGGCTCTGTTAGGTTCTGGCGGGTTGTTTTAAGCTCTTGCATAGTCATTTCAACTTGGGTATTGTAAGAATACTAATCGACAAAGGCCTCGGCCAACTCTTCCCAGTTCTGCATCACTGCATTCTCCAACTTGGCATACCAAGCGGCTGCTACACCCGACAGGGTTCTTCCATACAGAGAGAGTTTCTCTGGCTTAGTCAGACCCATCGGCTTTAGGATATCCAAGAAAAGTCAGATATGTACCATAGGATCTCCAAACCTGTCAAAATGGTCAATATATGGCATTTTGAATCTGTCTGGGAGCCGTACGGCAGCCTCGGTGTACCCATCCTCAATGTCGGGAATGGAGTTAAGGCCCTGTGCCTTTTTGAATTGCTTCTCAAGGTTTGCGATTTTCGCCACAGTTGGATTGAGGTCACTAGCATCAAGGGGATAAAGCCTCTCATTAGGCTGCACCAGGGGTCTAAAAACTCGGGCTTAAGCCAACCCTTCTCGAGGATCTGGACCTTGCAAATCTTCAGCTGGCGGAAGTGGGTCAAAGTTCGGCTGGGGTTCCAAAGCCGAATGTGAGGCAGATGCCCCAGATGGGTGCTGTGTTTCAATACTGGTCTCAGCCTGCATGGTAGTTCCCTGATTTAATGTTGCTATCACGGCCACAAATTCTTCCGAACCCTGTGCCATCACGGTCTGCTGATGATGTGATTAGTGACTGATGGGTCAGATGAACCGGTGAGCCTTGACTGGCCCTTCTCTGCCTTGCCTCAGCGAAGGAAAACACTGGCTGCTCTGAACCGAATCCCTGACTGGACAAAGTCTATCAGCACTAGTCCAATGTACCCGGGGGATATTGGAACCTTCTGAAGCTATGATTCCAGGACTACCCTAGCAAAAGAGAAAACAGGCAGCATCTCAGCCCATTTTTGCCAAAACAGATATGAGCGTAGCTGAATGACCGTGCTCTCTACCAAATTCTACCCAAAAGTCCGCCTGTAAACTGATACCCTCAGGTAAAACTGATTCCCAAATACTGATGCCCGCAGGCCTGACACCCATACTTGCAAACTGTTACATGCATTCTTGTAGGGACACACCCTAAAAGCTCATAGCAAGCAAGTGAGAGCCAAAACACCCCTATGTTGGGGTAGGGTTTCCCTGTCCTATTTTGTCAGGAGCTAGGGTTTCACTACGCACGCAGCGGTTTCAAACAACCTATAATCGGGTAAGCAACCTGTCCTGGCTTTGGAATGGTCACTATGGATTTCGAATATGCACTAGGTCGAATGGTCAAAAAGGGTGCACCGGTAAAACCGGGGTTTGTGTTTCCGTCATGGCAGAGCCTGCAATCGGTCAGCCTTATGGAACGCTTCTCGAAGCGAGCCTCCGACAAATCGTTCAGGAATAGCATATGAAAAACACGGTGTCCTAGGCACACCAATGCACATGCAATGCAAAGAAACACATAAGTGTAGTCAAAACACGATACCATGAGTTCGAGTCAAGTTCTCTAAGTCCCCAGCAGAGTCGCCAGAAACTGTAGACGACCCCGATATCATGGCTTTGGCTGGACTGCCTTGGCCTTAGCCTTGGCATGGCATGCTGCTGTCCTTGGCCTTGGCATGGCATGCTGCTGGCTTTGGCTGGGCTGGCTTGGCCTTGGCCTTGGCATGGCATGCTGCTGGCCTTGGCCATGGCATGGCATGCTGCTGGCCTTGGCCATGGCATGGCATGCTGCTGGCTTTGGCTGGGCTGCCTTGGCCTTGGCCTTGGCATGGCATGCTGCTGGTTTTGGCTGGGCTGCCTTGGCCTTGGCCTTGGCATGGCATGCTACTGGCCTTGGCCTTGGCAAGACATTCTGCTGGCTTTAGTTGGGCTGCCTTGGCCTTGGCCTTGGCATGGCATGGCATGCTGCTACCTTTGGCTGGGCTGTCTTGGCCTTGGCCTTGGCATGGCATGCTGCTTGGCATGGCTTGATGCTGGCTTGGCCTTGGCCTAGGCATGGCATGCTGCTGGCCTTGGCCTTGGCATGGAATGCTGCTGGCTTTGGCTGGGCTGCCTTGGCCTTGGCCTTGGCATGGCATGCTGCTGGCCTTGGCCTTGGCATGACATGCTGTTGGCTTTGGCTGGGCTGCCTTGGCCTTGGCCTTGGCCTGGCATGCTGCTGGCCTTGGCCTTGGCCTGGCATGTTGCTGGCATTGGCTGGGCTGCCTTTGCCTTGGCTTTGGCATGGCATGCTGCTGGCCTTGGCCTTGGCATGGCTTGCTGCTGGCTTTGGCTGGGCTGGCTTGGCCTTGGCCTTGGCATGGCATGCTGTTGGCCTTGGCCTTGGCATGGCATGCTGCTGGCTTTGGCTGGGCGGCCTTGGCATGGCATGCATGCCGGTATGTGCAAAGACCGTGCACGTGGTATGCGCACAGGCTGCTTAGGCCGCGCGTATGCCATGCCAGGCAGCCCAGGCCGCGTGCATGCCATGCCATGCTGCCCACGCCGCAAGCATGCCAGGCCATCATGCCACGTGCATGCCAGGCCGCCCACACCATGCGTATGCCATGCCATGCTTCCTAGGCCGCGTGCATGCCAGGCCATCCACGCCACGCCCATGCCATGCCATACTGCCCAGGCCGCGGTCCAGGTCGCCTTCAAGCTGCGGTCAGGCCGCGGCTCAGGCCGCCGTCCATGCCGCCCAAAGCCGTGGCCCATGCCGCGCCCAAGGACACGAGGCCTTGGGGCATACCTGGCGTGGCCTTGCCTTGCAAGGGAGGTGCCCCCCCTTCTTATAGTAGCCTGTTAAGCCCTTTTCAATCTGGTAGGATGAAACATTGAGCATGCTCGAAGAGTCATAATGGGGTTTTTTTTTTTAAAAGTAATTGTTTTTTGCCAAAACTTTCAACATTAAAGTTGTAGGAAATAATTTAATACACCATAAAAAAATTGAAAAAAAATGTTTGGCGACCGGAATATTTTATTTTAATTTATTTCGATTATAATACTTAAAAAATAATAAAAATTACTAAAAATATTGAAAAAATTATGGAAAAATTCTAATAATTAAAGGATGAGACACTAGTAATTATAGAAATTATTAAATTATTTTTTCAATTTTTATTTATTTTATTTTAATTTTTATGACCGAATAAAGGCTTAAAAAATTCGAAAAACTCAAGAAAAATTGCAAAAAAATAGGGAATGACTTTTAAAATTAATTGTAGTGCATTTTTAATTGTGTGGCATGGTTTGGGTAAGCATATAAAAGAATCATGTTAAAAAAGAGCGATCGAGGCGGTGGCATGCCATGGCCTTGGCCTTGGCCTTTGCCCGCGACCTTCGCCTTGGCCATGGCCTTGCACGGGGACTTGGCCTTGGCCTTGCCCTTACATGCTGCCTTGGCCTTGCCCTTGGCATGGCGTGCTCGCCCAGCCCGTGGCATGCCATGCTGTTGGCCAAGGCCTTGGCATGGCATGCTAGCCCAAGGCATTGGCATGGCATGCTGGACGAGGCATTGGCATTCTATGCTACTGGACAAGGCTGTGGCATGTGATGCTGGGCGAGTTCGTGGAATAGCATGCTGGCCAAGGCTGTGGCATGGCATGCCGGCCAAGGCATTTGCATGGCATGCTTGCAAAGACCACGACAGGGCATGTTGCTGGCCAAGGCCGTGGCACGGCGTGCTGCTGGCCAAGGCCTTGGTATGGCATGCTGTAGACGTCCCCGAACGTCCCGGGAGGGAAATCCCGTTTTGTTCGTTGGGCTCACTACAGTTCGGGACTCAAATGTCACTGTCTTGTATCTAATCTCGCAGAGTGCAATGCAAGACCGATGAATCATCAAGGAGTCCAAATCTGGCAAATCGTTTTGAAAAATAGATTTTTAGAAAGAAGTGCCAAACATGGACTGCTTTGCCAGATACAGAGTCGCCACCTAAATATTTTATGTTGGGGGAATTTAGGAAACCCTGACTCGTGCCTAAGGCCACGTGTTCGTCATCACCAAAGTTGCCTCGGCTCGGGAACTTGGGTACGATTGGGGAAGGTCACTTCGTGAGCACCCCCCCCCCCCGCCCGATCAAAATCGGCCTCTACTAACCATGATATCGAGTTTTGAAAACATTATGTGCTCTTATTCCGGTTATTAGCCTAGAATTACTATGTGATGCGCACAGCATACAAGTATAGACCGGATTGCCTGAATTGGAACAAAACATTTCATGTTTGTTTTTGAAAGCGGTTTGCTACACGCAAGTAGGCTTAAAATGCAGATTTTCCCAACCTCGGGTGGGCTTAGAAAACATGATTTTGCCACTATCTAGTGGGCTTAAAACTCGCAATCAATGAATTTTTCCAATCCAAGTAATCCAACCTTCACCCACAGGCATTCAGGCAGTCATATCACATAAGCACATAGCCTCATGGTAAGCATGCTATCATGGCAGTCACTCACACACATGCAAGGATGCTAAAGCATAAATACTTACCGAGTACTCCAAGCCAAAACAGAAGCTATGTTAGAAATCCATGCATGATCCTAACTATGCTAAAATGCCTAATGCAACACATGCAGGAATGCAACTACAATAGGCTCGGCTATTCTAAAGATTGCATGCGAAGTGCTACAACTAACAAGTATTCAACTCGAAATTGAAATACAATGCAGTTAGTATGATGCGCCGAGCCCGGTGCATGCAAGACAGATGAATGAATGCAAACATGCTATCATAAGTATGCTAATTGAAACATGCCCTAAACTAACCATCATAAGTTGGTAAATAAAAGGGAGAAAGACGTGGGGTTGGAAGACATGCATCACACACACGCACACTTATTACAACAATTGGCTCTTTCTCGGAGGGTCTGAATAAATAATACAGTCCGAATGAATAATTAACTACTCTAGCTAACTAAATATTACAAAAACCCTAATTAATTAACAAATTAACTAGGAAAGCGAATAAACTAGCATGCAATACTACAAGTAATGGACTGCCTCAGCTTTGTTCTGACTGATGAAAGATGCATGCATGCTCGAGTCGCGTTGTCGGTAAATTCCATCGCGATGCCTCGCCTCACCCTTGTTTGCAATTGATCTCAGAAACTTGCACAAAGCTCCAGAAGGTTGAAACTCCACCTTGGGAAGGCCACCGACCAGTTATTAGCATGGGAGACCACCTGCCGACCACCCTTTGTGGTGGAGACCAAAGAGGGTGGTTGGCTTGCCAGAAAATCTGGTTGGCCGACCAGTTTCCACCTCTGGTTTTTGGTTTTTTTTGCAACAAAGGCAAGAGAGAGAAAAGGCAATGTATTTTCAACAAATGTGTGCACGACCACTCTCCCTATCATTGCACAAGCTCTAGGGAGTGTAGTCCTTGATCATCATGCCACCAATCACGCATCTTGATGCATGATGGCCGAGAAGTCGAATTGCACGACTCGATGTGAAATGAATGCACATATAAGCAAGTAAAGCCAACAACTCTATCATGGACAGTCAAGAGTGTCGGCGACCGATAATCGAGGCACGTTTCGTCACTTGGAGTACGAAACGTCCCTCGTTTCCTGTGTTTGGACTAAACCCTACTCCAAACACAAAGCAATGAGATGGCATACACAATGCGACTAACATGCAACCTAGCATACGCAATGCTATGGGCTAAAATGGCATATACAATGCACGTGACATAACATGGCATACACAATGCACTTACGAAGACTATCATGCGCACATGAACTAAATGGCATATACAAATGCAAGATGGACTTACACCAATATGAGTGGACCTCAGCCACACTCACATCAGTGGCCATAGGATGGAAATGAGACAACCGAAATACATGCAAACATGCACGGATGCAAAGGACCGATCCTAAGGCACAACATGCAACTCTAAGTAAGCATGGCAAAGGATGAAGTATGGCATGCAAACACACATTTTCCAGCTCTGGAACATAATATACAATGGTCCCGAATCATGCAAATATGTCACACAATGCATGCAAGATGGCTCGAATGCCAAAACTAGTGAAGCGGGTTGCACTAGAGGTACACAAAGCAATGTACAAATGGAAAAACCAGCCTCAAATAGACCCTAGGTAGGTCTGAAATAGTGGGAAAATGGCCGAAAATGATGGCTCAACATGCATAGAAATGAAGCTTATGCAATGGTCCGAAAACGAGGCATTTATACACAACTCTCAAACGCATTTAAAGAGTGGAAAACATGGGAATATGGCATGCATATAAGCTCTGAAATATGATATACAATGGCCCCAAAACATGGAAACACCTCAACACAAGCATGCAATAGGCCCCAAAACTCAAAGCTAGGCATGGATATTGAACTACAAGCATGCAAAACAAGCATCATTCGACCATGAGACCCAAAAATAGAGTTAAGACAGTCCAAAACTTGCACAAAATCAATTTAAGGCATTGCCAAAAAGTGCTAACATGAAGGGCCAAAACAACATGCAACATAGGCTAGTAAGCATGGTTTACACTACATGTATATGAAGCACATGAGGGGCCACCAAATCCACCAAAAATAGAAACATGGCAGGCCAAAATATGACCAAGAACCCACTGAAACTCAATCAACACATGTTAGAATGAAGTGTTCCTTTGAAAGGTCAATGAGAGGGTTGTACTACACATGTATGATGGACACACAAAATGGCAAAACTACCTTTGGATAGAGGTTATGAGGGCCCTAAAACTCACTGAAAAGGGCCTGAAATGAGTCTAGGAAGCATGCAAGTAAAGGCCCCTTTGGAAGGCCTTGAAGAGGATTACTCTACACATGCATAATAGACATTCAACATGGCAAAAACAACTCTGGACAGAGTTCATGCAGGTCATAAAACTCACAAATAATGGCCTAAAACATGCTCAAGAAATGTGCAAATATGGGCTCCTTTGTAAGGCCAAGAAAGCTAGTAAATAAAACAAGGGGTGAGAGGGTCACCCCTCTTTGATTTTGATGCGCAAAAACACATAATAACCACTGAATATCCACTGGATTTTAGTGGTCAAAAAGGCCAACAAAGCTCACAACAAAGGCCCTAATGCATGGCCTAAAACAAGAGGAAATGAAGCATGCAAGGGGGTAAATGACCCCCAACAGAAAAAATAGTCTTAAACAAACATATTTAGAAGCTCAAAACAAGAATTTTTTTTTTTAGTTTATGAAAAAGCCTAAATATGCTTGCAAATAGAGCTAAACTATGAAGCAAAATAAGGCTACAAAGAGGGAAATAGAGACTTACCCTTGTAGAGAAGAAGGCTAGCCGCTTCTGGACCAAAATAGGAACTCTTCAACCTCTGAAAATGAACTCCTAGGTGCTTAGGTTGACCATGGTGGTGTTGTGCTTGGAGGTGTAGTGCAAAGGGTCCAAGAACTATGGACTTTTGAAGCTTGAAGTAGAGAGATATGAAGGGAAGTGTACAAGCTTTAGACACAAAAATCTCAACCCTTGCAAGTGGAGAGGAGGGTCTCTCTTATAGAAGAAGAGGTCCAAGGCTTCTCTTAGAAGCTTGGAGCAAAGGGACCAAGCTTCTAAAGGAAGCTAAACAAAAGGGTCAAGCTTCTTGAGGAAGCTAGACCAAAAGGGTCAAGCTTCCTCAAGAAGCTAAACAAAATGTCAAGCTTCTCTTAGAAGCTAAGAGTAAAGGATCAAGCTTCTTCAAGAAGCCAAAACAAAAGGGTCAAACCTCGGAGGATGGAGCAAATGCCTCCCAGCTAGCACAGCTGGATTGCACTTAGTGAGACAAAAAATGAGAGAGCTGTCCGACCAGTTCAAGTGGTCAGCCGACCACTTGCCCTGGTCAGCCGACCAGGGGTCAAAAGGTTCAAGTTGAAAAGTGGTCGGCCTACCCATATTGGTGGTCTCCCAGGTGAATGCAACTCAATGGTGGTATGGGAGACCAGAAATTGTGGCTCAAAAGTGAGGGAGACCACTTACCTGTCAAGAAAAACTGGCCGACCAGGAAAGGTGGTCTCCCACCCTACCACTACCTTCCTAATAATGAAACTAGGGTCCATTCCAAAAATGAACCCACACCGATGCGAAATGAAGGTTCGGGGGCCAAAACGTGCAGCCGGGGGCCCTGAAAACTGACTATTAAGCACCGAAAGTGGTGTGGACCATGAAGGTGGTCTCCTGCGCCATAGTGTCCCTCTAGGGAGGGGAAACAAGGTGTGTACCAAAAATCAGAGCAAACAGAGGTAGTTAAGCGGTCCCGAACCGAGGCACGCGGCCGACGTCTCCGAAAACCGAAAACTGGTCTCCAAACGGAAAAAATGGCCTACGACCACGAAACGTAGCCTACGGCCATTGAGAGATAGTCTACGAGACCTCTCCCTCCCTTCAGAAAGAGAAAATAGAACTTGGTTCGCAAACCAAGGTGAAGCACAAAAGAGTCCCGAAGTCCGGAGGCAAGGCTCTCAGTCGAGACTCTGTAACTTCAGAACGAGCACAATATGCGCCATCATCGAGCGCTCAGTCGATGACGTCTGAGTCTTAAGGTCGGTCAAAAATGGGATGTCTACACATGCCGGTCGGGGCATGGGCATGGCATGCTGGCCAAGGCCGTGGCACGGCATGTTGCTGGCCAAGGCCATGGAAAGGCAAGCCGGCATAGCCCGTGGCATGGCATGCTGGCCAAGTAGGTGGAATGGCTTACTGGCCAAGGCCATGGCATGGCATGCCGGCCAAGGCATTGGCATTGCATGCTTGCCAAGGCCACGACATGGCATGCAGCCGAGCAACGCTGTGGCATGGCATGCTGGCCAAGGCCACGACATGGCATGCATGCCGGGCAACGCTGTGGCATGGCATGCCGGCCAACGCCGTGGCTTGGCATGGTGCCCTTGGCAAGCTGGGCAACGCTGTAGCAAGGCATGCCGGCCAAGGCGATAGCAAGGCTTGCGTGGCAAGGCCATGGCATGGCATGATGGGCAACGCTGTGGCATGGCATGTCGGCTGAGGCCATGGCAGGGCATGCCGGCCTCGCCTTGCTGGGCAACGCTGTGGCGTGGCATGCCGGCCAAGGTGGTGCCAAGGCATGCTGGCTAAGGCCGTGGCATGGCATGCAGGGCAACGCCGTGGCTTGGCATGCCGGCCTTGGCATGCTGGGCATTGCCGCGGCAAGGCATGCTAGCCAATGTTGTGGCATGGCATGCTGGCCAAGATGGTGCCATGGCACGGCATGCCGTCCAGGACGGTGCCATGGCATGGCATGCCGGCCAAGGCTGTGGCACGGCATGCTGGGCAATGCTGCCGTGCCGTAGGCATGCTAGCCTTGGCATGCTGGGTAGCGCTGTGGCATGGCGTGTTGGCCTTGGAATGCTGTACAACGTAGTGGCATGGCAGGCTGGGCAACGCCGTGGCAAGGCACGCTGGGCAACGCTGAGGCAAGGCATGCTGGCCAAGGCGATGGCAAGGCCATGGCACGGCATGGCATGGCAAGGCCACGGCACGGCATGGCAAAGGCGGTGCCATGGCATGGCATGCCCGCCTTGGCATGCTGGGCAACGCCGTGGCTTGGCATGCCGGCCGCGGCCATGGCGTGGCATGCTGGCCTTGGCATGTTGGGCAACGCTGTGGCATGGCATGCTGGCCAGGGCAGTGGCATGGCATGCTCGCCAAGGCGGTGCCATGACATGCTTGGCATGGTCGTGGCATGGCAGGCTGGCCAAGGCTATGGCGTTGGCATGGCATGTTGGCCAAGGCTAAGGCACGGCAGGCTGGCCAAGGCAGTGGCTTGGCATGCTGGCCGTGGCAGTGGCATGACATGCTGGCCAAGACGGTGGCATAGCATGTTGGCCAAGGCTAAGGCATGGCATGCTGGGCAACGCTGTGGCATGGCATGTTGGGTAACACCGTGGCAAGGCATACGGGCCAAGGCGGCCGCAAGGCATGCGGGTCGAGGCCGTGGCAAGGCATGCGGGCCGAGGCCATGGAATGGCATGCCCGCCTTGGCATGCGGGGCAACGTCGTGGCTTGGCATGCCGGCCACGGCCGTGGCATGGCATGCCCGCCCTGGTGTAGACGGGCCCGAACGTCCCAGGAAAATCCCATTTTGTTCATTTCGGCTTACTACAGTTCAGACTCAAATGTCACGGTTCTGAATCTAATCTCGCAAAATGCAAATGTAAGACCGTTAAATAACGAAAGAGTCCAAATCCGGCAAATCGTTTTGGAAAACTGATTTTTAATAAAGAAGTGCCAAACATGGACTGCTTTGCTAGATACAGAGTCGCCACCTAAATATTTTGTTTTGGGAAATTTAGGAAACCATAACTCGTGCCTAAGGCCACATGTCTGTCATCACCAAAGTTGCCTCGGCTCGGGAACTTGGGTACGAGAGGGGAAGGTCAAGCAATGAGCACCCCTGCTCGCCCGATCAAAGATTGGCCTTTACTAACATGATATCTTGTTTTTTTGAAAACACATGCATTCTTATTCCGGTTTATCAGCCTAGAATTACTATGTGATGCGCACAGCATGCAAGTATAGACTAGATCGCCTAAGTTGGAACAAAATATTGCATGTTCATTTGTTTGAAAACGATTTGCTACTCGCAAGTAGGCTAAAATGCAGATTTTGCCACCCTCAAGTGGGCTTAGAAAACATGGTGATTTGCCACTCTCAAGTGAGCTTAAAACTCGCAATCAATGAATTGTTCCAATTCAAGTAATCCAACCTTCACTCACAGGCATTCAGACAGTTATATCACATAAGCAATTAGCCTCATGGCAAGCATGCCATCATGGCAGCATTAACACACATGCAGTATGCTAAAGCGTAAGCACTCATAGTGTACTCCGAGCCAAAACAGAGAACTAGTTAGAAATCATGCATGATCCTAGTTCACGTTAAGATGGCTAATGCAACACATGCAAAAGTGCAACTAGAAATAGGCTCAGCTATTCTAAGATGGCATATGAAATGCGACAATTGATACATGTATTCAACTTGGTATTGAAATACTATGCAGTTAGTATGATGCGCAG
Source organism: Camellia sinensis (assembly GCF_055761805.1). NCBI lineage: Eukaryota > Viridiplantae > Streptophyta > Magnoliopsida > Ericales > Theaceae > Camellia > Camellia sinensis. The sequence goes on along the minus strand of NC_138972.1, from coordinate 1,819,915 downwards.
AGCCCGGTGCATGCAAGATAGATGAATGGATGCACGCATGCAAGCATAAGGATGCTAATTGAAACATGCCCTAAAACTAACTATCAAAAGCAGGTAAGTAAAAGGGAGAAAGATGTGGAGTTGGAAGACATTCACACACTCACGCACACTTATTACAAAATTCACCCTCGCGACGGAGGGTCCAAATAAATAATACAGAACCGACTAATTAGCTAATTAATTATTACAAAACAAGTTGAAACAAATAACTATTCTAAGTTAACAAAGCACTGAAAGGGCCTCATGATAAGGGATGCATGCATGTTCGAATCGCCTCGATCAGATATCCATCGCGATGCCCTAACTTGCCTCTGTTTGCAACTGTTCTCAGGACCTTGCACCAAGCTCCAAAAAGCTTAAACTCCACAATGGGAACTTGTGGAAGGGCTGCCGACCAGTTGTTGGCGTTGGAGACCACCTGTCGACCACTTTTTATGCTGAAAACCGGAAAAAGTGGTCAGCCAGCCACTTTATCTGGTCGGTCGACCAGTTTTTGCTGCTGATTTCTGGTTTGCTGCAACAGAGAGCAAGAAAGGGGCATGGCAAAGTATTTGTAACAAATGTGTGCACAACCACCCTCCCTATCATTAAGCAAGCTCAAGGGAGTATTGTTCTCGACCCTCGGGGCCCCAACCACGCATCTCGACGCATGATGGCCGAGAAGCCCAAGTTGCACAACTCAATATGAAATGAATGCACACACGAACACGTAAAGCCTAAAACTCCATCATGCATAGTCAAGAGTGTTGGCGACCGAGAAATGAGGCATGTTTCATCACTTCGAGTATGAAACGCCCCTCGTTTCCCGTGTTTGGACTAACAAACAATCCAAACACAATGCAAGCAACAACGTGCAAACATGCAATGCGACTTGACCAAACTACCAATGCAAATGGCATGCAAAGTCGATGCAAGGCAAGACAAGATTCTAAATACAATGTAATGCATGCATGCACAATGCAATGCAACAAGGGCAACTTACCAACGTTAGGGATATGCATGGACAATACAAGGAACAACTTGGCATACACAATGCAAATAACAACATAGCATACACAATGCAATGCAAGATGTCATACGCAATGCAATGATCAATCATGCAACAAAATGGCATACTCAATGCATGATGGACTTAAACCAAAATGGATAGGCCTCAGCCATGTCCAAATCAGTGGCCAATATGATGAATTGATGACATGAAAAAGTAAGGAAATGCATGTTCATTCATTGGTCCATGACTTACGCATAATAGCACAACTCTCAAACATGATGAAGAGGTGACAAATGTGAGAATTTAGCAATGAATTAAGCTCTGAAATTACATTCCAAAGAGTGCTAAATCATGCAAATAGCTCAAATAAAGCATGCCAAGAGGCCCAAAATACAAAAGCTAGTCAAGGGCTTTACACTACAACCATACCAAGCAATGCTCAAATGACCAAAAGCACTCAAAACAGGCCTAAGGCAGGTCAAAATGGTAGCAAAAACATGCTGGACTCACAACAAAGACGGCAAGAAAGATAGGGTCCCGAATTAGCTCACAAACAAGGCATAAGGGCACAACTCTTGAACACAATGAAAGAGTGATAATCATGAGAGCATGGTAGAAGTTTATGGCCTGAAATTACCTACCAAATGATTCCATATCATGCAAATAGCTCAAATATGACATGCTAGGGGGCCCAAAGTGCAAGGCTAGTAAAGCCAAATACACCATAGCTATGCAAAACCAAACATGCATGACCAAAATCACTTAAATCAGACCTCAAACATGTTAAATCAAAGCCAAAAATGTGCTGGGGTGGCGCCAAAACATGCTAGAATAATAAGCCAAAAACATCATGCGAACAAAGCTAGTAAAGAGGATTACACTACAAGCATATGGAGCATGCAAGAGGCTACCAAACCAGCCACAAATAGGGTCATGACATGTCAAATAATGACCAAAAATCTATTGAAATGGAGCCAATACATGTTAGAATGACATGCTACTTTGATAAGCCATAAATGGGATTACACTACACATACAAGAGGCATACACAAGATGGCCAAACCAGCCATAGACAGAGCTAAGGCAGGCCCGAGAAGTCTCAAAAAAGTGCCTGAATCAAGCCTCAAAAGTAGGAAGATGCATGCTCCTTTGATAGGCCAAAAATGCAAGCAAACAAAACAAGAAGAGAGGGGATCACCCCCCCTTGATTTGAGGCCTCAAAACCACATGCCTACCACTAAAAATCCACTGGATTTCAGTGGCTAGGAGGCCAAACAAGGACTAGCTCAAAGGCCTCAAGTGATGGCACAAAACAAGGCCTAAATAAGCACGCAAGAGGGTAGAAGACCCCCAACACCCAAGAGGCCTTAAACAAACATAAAAAACACTTGAATACAAGAATTTTTCCAGTTGAAAGCAAGACCTAAATAAGCATACAAATGGGACTAAGAGAGCAACCAAAACAAAGCTTAAAAGAGAGAAAAGAGGTTACCCTTGAAGCACTACAAAACCAACAGATTTCTCAGCCAAGAACCAGCTTTTGAAGTTCCTTCAAGACCTCCAGCAACCTTAGCTCCAAGGTAGGGTCTTTGGCTAGGTGGTTGTGTGCACAAAGTGAAGGAACAACACTCTTTAAGGCATAAAATATAGAGAGAGGGAAGAATATAGAGAGGGAGATGTATGTATCACTCTTAGCCAACTCTGGAACCACTCCAATGATGAGAGACCCTCTCTTTGATAGAAAAACAAAGCGAAAGCTTCTTGGAGAAGCTAAGAGTTTGTGTAAATCCCTCCATACACGTGTATGGAGGATACAATCTGTGCCCTCCAATTGACATAGCTAGCATCCACAGACTTTGGAAAATCTGCAGGAAGGCCGCCGACCAGTTAAAGTGGTCGGCCGACCACTTTTACTTGTCGGCCAACTACTTTTTTTGGTTTTTCAGGACAAAAAGTGGTCTCCCGGAATGAAAAGTGGTCGGCAGGTGGCTGTCAAGGCCAAAAAGTGGCTGCCAAGTGTCTAACTTGAAGCCCCAGAAGTTAGCTTTCCAATGGAGCCAACCTTGTATTAAAACTCCAACTTTACAAAAAGTTATGCCTATTTTGGTGAAGCCGCGCAGTTTCGGTCCAACCGGATTGATGCCCTACTTCAACCAACCATATCTCCCCCGTCCGGACTTGGCTTTAGGAGATTCTTGAGTGCAAAATGAAGCCCTGGAAGTAAGCTTTCCAACGGTGGTGGCGTCATAGCTGAAATCCTAGTATGCAAATGAATATGCTCGATTCAGCGAGGGCTGTTCGACTCTCTCTTAATGGTTTATGCCCATTTTCTCCCCCAACTGGGTTTCTTCCGTCTTCTCTTCTTTTCTTCACCTCCAAACCCCTAACCAAGGTGTTTTGAAATATTTTTCAAAGATTTCATCTCACTTTTATTCATTTCCACTTTGTTCTTGCTCGGTTTACCGAAAAGGGCAACATTTGACAAAATGCGAGCCTCAGAGCATAGTAGAAACTTTATTTCAAAAATATTTTGAAAGAGAGGGATTTAAGGTCCAAAAACCATCCAAAATATCTTTGGTCCAAAATGGGGTGTGAGGTTGGGATTTGACTCTCCTCTTGCTGAAGAAATCGAACCTTTAGCCTGCACATCTTTCATCACCAAGTGAACCATCAGTAGCGCCCAAGTCTTAAGGGCGATCAAAAATGGGGTGTCTATAGTTGCCCCTCTTTGACAGAAATCGGAAGTCAAGAAGTGACGTGAGTGAATGTCAAAGCTTAGAGATGACCCATTTTTGACAAGGCCGAAGACTTGGACAAAGTACAGATAAATAAATGGTTGCGCCCACAGGCTGCCTACATATCCCTTTGCAGGGAATCAAACCAGCGTAGTTCAGGGGCAGGATTCAAAACGATATGCAGGAAGAATTTGATAATTGGACTTATACGCTACGCGAAGCCGATTTGAAAATTGGACTTATACGCCATGCGAAGCTGGTTTGATAATTGGACTTATACTCTGCGCGAAGCCGATTTGATAGTTGGACTTATACGCTGCGCGAAGCCGGTTTGAAAATTGGACTTATACGCTAAGCGAAGCTAGTTTAAAAATTCAGGATTTATGCAATGCAATGCAATGTAATAGTTAAAATGCAATGTAATAGCTAGGAAGTGAAGGTACCTTACAGGGGCAATTGGTGATGACTCACCTCATGTTGCTGGGGAATCTCCCGTTTCTGCATCTTGTATTTTTGAACCGCAGGTACTACTTTTCTCCCTGGCTATGGTCACAACTTTCCCTATTCTCCAACAGGGTGACAGACTAGGTTAGTTCAGTATCCAGAATTGAGGTGCATACACATGCTATCTCAACCTATGGGGCTTCCATACAGATTTCAAGCTGGGGATACACCCCTGGGTATTTAAACCGGACTTTAGTCTCGGAAATCCCGAACCTTTGCGTTCTAGGCATGAGCCATTCGAACTCTAGTTTCCACCGTCTCAGTTGGTCTCCTAGGAACTCACCGCAAACACAGGCAGGTGGCTATAGCAGACCACCAGAAGTCGTTCGGGCATGACAAACACCAAAGGAATTGCACCTTTAGAGGATTTAAGGTCTCCTAGACCAGAGAGTACACAAGACAATGCGATGCAGAGCGAATGCACAATACAGTGCTATACAGGTGCACAAGACAGTGCGATGCAGGGTGAATGCACAAGACAGTGAGATGTAAGTGTGTGCACAAGACAATGCTAAGACAAAGGATGAGCAAAACATCGTGAGAAATACGATGCACTAACAAGTGTAGGTAAGATGTGCACGAAAGCGCGAACAATGCAATGCACTAACAAGTGCAGGTAAGATGCGCAAGAAAGCGCGAACAATGTAATGCACTAACAAGTGCAGGTAAGGTGCACAAGAGAGTATGTAATGAAATGCACAGGATAGTGCGATGCGCAAGAAAGCGCGAGTATAAACTGCACAAAACAGTGCGATGGGCAAGAAAGCACGAGTGTAAACTGCACAAAACAGTGCGATGCGCAAGAGAGCGTGAGTGTAAACTGCACAAAATAGTGCGATGTGCAAGAAAGCGCGAGTGTAAACTGCACAAAACAGTGCTATGCGCAAGAAAGCGCGAGTGATTTGAAATGCACTAGACAGTGCGATGCGCAAGAAAGCGCGAGTGATTTGAAATGCACTAAACAGTGCGAACAAAACACAACTACAAGGTGGACAAGACAATGCGAGTGATATGAAACGTGAAAGTGCACAAGATAGTGCGAGAGAGATACAATGCACAAGAAAGTGCGAGGAAGGTGCACAAAAGAAGTGCGATAAAATGCATCTTCTGTGCAAGTAAGGTGCACAAAAAAGTGCGATGAAATGCATGTTCTATGCAAGTATGGGGGCATTTTCTATGCAACATGGAAAGCATATTCTATGCAATATTGAAAGCATATTCTATGCAATAGATAGCCATATTCTATGCAACATTGAAAACATATTCTATGCATGATTGAAAGCAAAGCATATTCTATGCGGAATCAAAAGCAAGCATATTTTATGCATGAATCATAATGATGCGTGGCACGCATGAAACAGAAGCGTATATGAAAGTGCACATTCTATGCAATAGAGGGGCATCAAACATGTACTCTGGTGCCTTCGATTTATCTCTTGGAGGGCTTTGCAACACACTCAGCTCGAAAAGGGTACACCTTGTTTATATTGGCAAGAGATAACATCTGCATGTGAAAACCACATGTGCTGCTTGGACTGCCATTCTGACTTGAAACAGTCTTACACTTGATGTAGAGGCACACTCATACTTCGGTAGCATTAACAAGGCCTGAGGAGGTGCATATGGAATGCAATCTCAGAATTTTCTGAAGGTGAAACACACTCAGATGCTCAAAATTTTCCCCATTTTCTTTTGCTTTGCAGTCTGGAACCTATACAGCTTCAGATAGGTCCTGGTTTTACTGTTTTCACATGACCTGGGTTGAACCCTGCGGTTTTATGAAAGAACAAATCCTGTTTTGCACAAATATGGAGAACGACACAACACTCTGAGCACAAAACGATTCATTTTTGAAATTGAAATGAGAAAAGGGTTCTCATCCGGGTATTGAGCCTACAACTGACCACAACCAAAACGACTCAACAACGGAAAACAAAGGTAGACCATCCTAAACACCACTCAACAAAGGAAAAAACAAAGTAAAACAACCTAAACACATCTGTTGACACTCAAACGACTCAAAACAAGAATCGAGACAAATAAAAACAGACAAACACAACACTCAGTTGTGTTACAAAGGCAAGAGACCTCTCGGTGCACGAGGAGCCAGTTTATCCGGGTATTATTTCCCACCCTTTCTTATTTGTGTTTCTTACATCACTCGGCCCTCAAGCTTGGTTTTTCTGTCAAAACCCTTTTCTCGCTTTTCCTCTCAACGTACATCTCTCTATTCTTTAATCTCTCATTTTTCATCCCTCCCCAGGGTGGTTGATGGATAAACAGGAAGTTGCGGGCTCTTGCCCCTAGCATTCTGCTAGATTCTTTTCTTCTGCTCACAACAGTGAACTTTCCCGCAGAGGGGTTGCGCTACAACTGGGTGTGTAGCAAATCTGCAGCTGACATCGGTTGACGATGTTCTGCTGGGGAGTTTGGACATGATCATATGTGTCCAGATGAGGAAGTGGAACATCTTGATCCTTTCCAGTTTGTGCTTCGCACTTGGCTTGATACCTCGTTGCTCGAAGGACGAGAGAGCTTTCAGCCTCTTGTTGTTAGCTTCAGTTGTGCCCTTCTTGGCGAATATGGTGCCCTTGCTGGCGGGTATGTTGATAACGGGGAAAGGATGGAACACCGGACTCAACTGTGCCCCTAGTTCATCACTTTGACCATTTTTTGTTTTGGCTTTCTACTAAACAATTTTGACCAACATGAGAGTTAGATTAACATACTTGTTCAACTTTTGATTTGAAATCATGCAAGTCAGGCTATGCGCACTGAAAATTTTCCTTTTTTGGGTGCAAGAAATGGTCCAGTTTTGGAAAATGGAATAATTTTTGAGAAAATTAGTCAACCTCAGTAAAAATTCTGAAAAACTATTTTTGCAAACGGCCACTGCTCAATGAGCACGGAACATACTCTTGAGATGCACAGCCTCAGACCCATAACAATGGAAAATTGCCCCTTGTCTGAAAGGCATTGCACGACAACGGCAAGTTGCCCCTTGTTTGACCGCAACACAATGTATGGCAACGGAAAGTTGCCCCTTGTCTAAATGGCACCGCAGCGCATTGTAATCAGTCCTCAAAGTGACGATCACAACCGAACTCTCGGATACAGAGAAGGCAAAGACGATCAGAACCAATACATGGACACAATCAATTTGGAAGTGTTTATAGCTGGACTTCAGAATGAAGTTGCCTACGCATCCCAAACATGGGAATCAAGCCTTACGTAGTTCGGGGTGGTGGTACACTCGGGTATTAACCTCTCCTTTTGCACTTTAACTTTTGCCAAGGCCGCCCTTTCGGGTTTTCAACCTTGCGAGCTCTGTTTTTCTCTCCTTTTCATTTCTTCTTTTTCTTCATTTTTTCATTTCATTTCTTTTTTCTTTTTTCTTTTTTTTTTTCATTCTTTGCATTTTTTCTTTTGTAATTTTTTTCATTTTCTTTTCTTTTTCTTTTCTTTTTTTCGTTTCTTTTTCTTGCTCTAACTTTTGCCTGGGTCGCCTTTCCGGGTTTTCGGCCCAGTGAGCCTCTCAAGGGTAAAAGTGTAGCTTTGTCTATGTCAAATGGTTCTGAGATCTCGAAGCCATCTAAATCCAGGAGAGTGGCTGTTGTTCGATGATGATGTAGAAATCCATCTAACCGGGTTTGAATTGCCCCTACTGTTGTGGATAGGAACTTTGATTGTCCTTCAGCAATACTTTCTTCTTTCCTCCCTTCTGGGATTTGGCATTCTTGCTGATCTTTGTTAGCTTGAGAAATGTCCCAACCTTGACTCTTCGAGCACATCTGACATTTTTTGCCCCTAGTCTGAGGGGTGTTTCTCACCCAGCTTTGCAAGCTTTCTTTTGATCATATCTGACCTTCTTGCCCCTAGTTCGGGGATTTGCTTCAAATCTAGCCACACAAGCCTCACATTATGGTTGACCGTTGAACATTCTGAATCTAAGTTCAAGGTTTGAAAGTAAGAGGTCGAGTCTTGAGGCTAAGATCGATCCTGGGCTGCACAATCTCAAGAGCGATTCCACACAGGTCTTCGCAAGATGACGCAAAACATTTTTTGAAACCTTTTAAGAAAGTGACTAATCTCTCGCGCTGAAGACAGTGTAGAACCAATCTGGATCAAGCTAGGATCCTTCTCAGTACTCACATTAACAAGCATGATCTTAATCATTAAGGGCTTAGCATGCCTCTCTTTCTCTTAGTTTGATCAAAGTTTTGCAAATCCCAAGGAATTCCTTCCTCTTTGTTTTCCTCACAATGTTCAAAAAGTTTTGAAAAAACTTAGGTCAATGCAATGATTTAAAAGCATAGAAGAAGTAGGTGAAAAGCACTGCCGTTTCATTCAAGTTTCTGGCACAACTGGCTCAAAGCAGAAATAAACTCAAAAGTATGAAAACCACTGTTATTTCATTCAGATCTTCTAGCTCAACTGGCTTCACGGCAGAAACAGACTCAAAAGAGTGGGTGCAAAAGACAAACACAAAACAAGAGAGTGATGTCCGAGGTAACACACCCGACATCACCTGACTCCATCACAATAGGACTGACTCGATACAACAAGACAGACCTGACTGACTCAGTATGAAAAGACTAACTCAATACAAAACGACAAGACTGACCCAATACCCAAGTCAAAAAGCATAAAGACTAACATTCGTAAAATGCTCAAGACAGTGCATGCCATACGTTATATCTGGAATAAATTGAGCACCGCCTGCCGGTGGTTCATCCCCCTGATCACATCACAAATCCCCTAAGTTCAACTATCAAGTGCCGATAGACTTTGCAAGACTAGGCACAGTGATGACCCCGTCGTCAATCAGATCTTGTATTTCGTGGCTAAGACAAAAACACATGTCAGTGCCATGACCGGTTTGTTGATGGAAGGCACAGTACTGGGCAGCATCATGCGTAGCTAAAAGAGGATTCAGGAGAGGTCGAGGGTCAAGGGGTTTGAGATGGCCTTGCCCAACAAGGATTTGGAGAGCTTTGGACAAAGGCATATAGAGGGCATGGAAGACCCTCCGACCTCGGGGTTGGTACTTCAAGGTTTGTGGATTTTTGCTGGATGCACCAGCAAAGGGATTGGCAGGTGCTGGCCTGGTTTGCTGATCTCTTCCGAGTGGAGGATTGGAGCTGACAGGATCGTTTCTAGTACGACGGCCCTTCTCCCGGTTTTTCCCTAGCTTCGAACTGCTCTCATTCTAAGTGACGAAAGTATCCTCCACAATCTTTGCAACAACTGCAATCACTTGCTATTTGTTCAGCTCTTTGGCTCTCAAAGCCTCCACAGCCTGCTGAAGGTGTTCATGGGGACCAATGCCTGCCCTTATATTGTTCTTACCACTGGCCTCCACTTTGCTAAGGGATTGGCATTCTTCCAATGCAACCTGTCCCGAGATTGGGGAGCCTTTTGGCGTGAAATTCCCGGCATGTGGTGTGGTCGATGACGGAGCCAATATCCCGAAGGCTAAATCTACCATAGTTCTTTGAAGATCTTCGATCATTCTCTTCAGCTCAGAAGTAGTGGGCTCACGGGCTTGAGAGGATTGGGGTCCAAGTGCATCCATCATGCATAAGTCCATGTTTTCTAGGATAACCGCCTCAGGCTTGGGTAGATGGACTGGGGTGATGTATACGCTGGGGTCGTAAGGAACGGCCAGTGTCTGGATTAGATTGAGATGTGGATGAAGTACTTGGTCATTGGGGCCTAAAGGTGGAGCTATCGTCCAATTGTCGATGGGATTTTGGACCTCATGACGAAGGCGGTAGCAATGGTGGGTGCCATGACTGCGCTGCTGATGGTACACACAGTACTTGGAGGGGTTATGTCTTGCTGGGAGTGGGTCAGGCAGAGGTTGAGGAATGAGGGGTTTGAGATACCCTCTTTCCATCAAGACTTTTAGTGCCCTAGTCAGGCTCATATAGAGGGGGTTGAAAGTTCTGTCCAGAGCTCGGGTTGGGCTAGCGGTTTGTAGGCTTGGATTGGCAAAAGGGTTGGCTATGGCCACTGTATTGATTTCGGTGGGTTTGGGAATAACGCTACTACCAGCATTAGTACTCCCTGAAATCACCCTCCTTGTCGGTTCACTTGTTCTGGGAATGATCCCACTGTTGAATGCATTCTCGACCTGAACCCCCAGTTCATGCAAACTTTTAAAAGTGAATAGTGGAGCGACTATCAACTTTTGCAACATATCATGCTCAGGGTTTTGCACCACTATCCGCACTTGATCCCTCTTAGAAGGGCAATCTATCATCTGTGCTGCCTTTGCTCTCCACCTTGCAACAAATTCCACAAAGGGCCCTGTTGGGTTCGGGTGGGTTATTTCAAGCTCTTGCATAGTCATTTCAACTGGGTATTGTAAGAATACTGATCGACAAAGGCCTCAGCCATCTCTTCCCTGTTCTGCTTCACTGTATTCTCTAACTTGGCATACCAAGCGGCTACTACACCCGACAAGGTTCTTCCATACAGAGAGAGTTTCTCTGGCTTAGTCAGACCCATCGGCTTCAGGATAACCAAGAAGAGCTGGATATGTACCATAGGATCTCTAGACCCGTCGAAACGGTCAATATATGGCAATTTGAATCTGTCTGGGAGCCGTACGGCAGCCTCGGTGTACCCATCCTCAATCTTGGGAATGGAGTTAAGGCCCTGTGCCTTTTTGAATTGCTTCTCAAGGTTCGCAATTTTCACCGCGGTCGAATCGAGATCAATAGTATCAAGGGGATAAAGCCTTTCAGTCGGCTGCACCAAGGGTCTGAAAACTCGGGCTTGAGCCAACCCTTCTCGAGGATCTGGACCCTGCAAATCTTCAGCCGGCAGAAGTGGGTCAAAGTTTGGCTGGGGTCCCGAAGCTGGATGTGAGGCAGATGCCCCAAATGGGCGTTGCATTTCAGCACTGGTCTCATCCTGCATGGAAGTTCCCTGATTTGACGCTGCTATCATGGCCACAAATTCTTCCGAACCCTATGCCATCACGGGTCTGCTGATGATGTGACTGGTGGCTGTCGGATCAGATGAGCCAATGAGCCCTGTTTGGCCCTTCTTTGCCTTACCACTGTCGAAGGAAACACTGTTTGCCCTTGAACTGAATCTCTGACCTGAGAAAGTCTATCAGCACAAGTTCAATGTACCCGGGGGATGTCGGAGCCTTCTGAGGCTATAGTTCCAGGACTACCTAGCAAAAGAGAAAACAGGCAGCATCTCAGCCTGATTTACAAGAACAGATTTGAGCAAAGCTGAATGACTGTGCTCTCTACTGAACTCTGCCCCAAATTTTGCCTGTAAACTGATACCCTCAGGTAAAACTGATTCCTCACATTCTGATACCCGCAGTCATGATACCCAGACTTGCAGACTGATACATGCATTCCTATAGAGGCACACTCTAAAAGCACATAGCAAGCAAATGAGAGCCAAAACACCCCTATGGAGGGGTAGGGTTTCCCTGTCCTGGTTTCGTCAAGAACTAGGGTTTCACTATGCACACAACGGTTTCAAACAACCTACAATCGGGTAAGCAACCTATCCTAGTTTGGAATAGTCACTATGGATTCCGATATGCACTAGGTCGAATGGTCAAAATGGTGCCCCGGTAACAACTGGGGTTTGTGTTCCCGTCGTGGCAGAGCCCGTAACCGATCAGCCTTATGGCACGCTTCTCAAAGCGAGCCTCTGGCAAACCATTCAGGAATAACAGATGGCAAACACGGTGTCCTAGGTGCACCAATGCCAATGCAATGCAAAGAAACACATAAGTGTAATCAAAACAAGATATCATGAGTTCGAGTCAAGTTCTCTAAATCCCCAGTAGAGTCACCAGAAACTGTAGAAGGGCCCCGAGGGCCTCATGCTACAGCTCGGACTCAAATATCATGGTTCTGAATCTAATCTCGCAAAGTGCAATGCAAGACCGATAAATCACCAAAGAGTCCAAATCTGGCAAATCGTTTTGAAAAATTGATTTTTAGAAAGAAGTGCCAAACATGGACTGCTTCGCCAGATACAAAGTCACCACCTAAATATTTTATTTGGGGAAATTTAGGAAACCCTGACTCGTGCCTAAGGCCACGTGTCCGTCGTCACTAAAGTGGCCTCTACTCGGGAACTTGGGTACGAGAGGGGAAGGTCATGCAATGAGCACCCCCACTCGCCCGATCAAAGATCAGCCTTTACTAACATGATACCTTTTTTTTGAAAACACATGTGTTCTTATTCCGGTTATTAGCTTAGAATTACTATGTGATACACACAACACACAAGTATAGACTAGATCGCCTAAGTTGGAACAAAGCATCGCGTATCCGTTTGTTTGGGCAATGGTTTGAAGTTTGCTACTCGCAAGTAGGCTAAAATGCGAATTTGCCACCCTCAGGTGGGCTTAGAAAACATGATTTTGCCACTCTCAAGGGGGCTCAAAACTCGCATTCAATGAATTGTTCCAATTCAAGTAACCCAACCTTCACCCACAGGCATTCAGGCAGTTACATCACATAAGCAGTTAGCCTCATGGCAAGCATGCTATCATGGCAGTTACTCACACACATGCAAGGATGCTAAAGCATAAGTACTTACCGAGTACTCCGAGCCAAAACAAAAGCTATGTTAGAAATTAATGCATGATCCTAGCTATGTCAAGAATGCCTAATACAACACATACAAAATGCAACTAAGATAGGCTCGGCTATTCTAAAATGTCATGCGAAATGTAATTTGATACATGTATTCAAACAGGAATTGAAATATAATGAAGTTAGTATGATGTGCCGAGCCCGGTGCATGCGAGACAAATGAATGGATGCAAACGTGCGAGCATAAGGATGCTAATTAAAACATGCCCTAAAACTAACCATCGTAAGCTGGTAAAATAAAAGGGAGAAAGAAATGGGGGTTGGAAGACATGTATCACACACATGCACACTTATCTACAAAAGTTGTGCCCTCTCGACGAAGGGTCCAAATGAATAATACAGAACCAACTAGCTAATCTAAGCTAATCTAATTAAACTAGTTATTACACAACAGAATGAATAACAAGCTACAGCTAATTATTACACAACTCTAACTAATTAACGAATTAACTAAATTAGCAATTAAATAAGCATATAAACTATATGATGTAGGTTGCCTCAGCTCTCCTTTGGATGACAAAGGATGCATGCATGCTCAGGTCGCCTTGTTCGGAAATCCCTCGCGACACCCCGATTTGCCTCTGTTTGCAATTGATCTCAGAAACTTGCACAAGCTCCAGAGAGATGAAACTCCACCTTGGGAATCTGTGGGGATGTTGCTGACCAGATATTGGCCTTGGAGACCACCTACCGACCACTTTTTGTGGTGAAAACCAGAAAAAGTGGTCGGCCAACCACTTTATCTGGTCGGCCGACCAGTTTTTGCTACTGGTTTCTGGTTTTCTGCAACAGAGGGCAAGAAAGGGGTATGGCAAAGTATTTGCAACACATGTATGCGCGACCACCCTCCCTATCATTACATAAGCTCAAGGGAGTGTAGGTCTGGACCCTCGGGCCACCAATCATGCATCCCGATGCATGATGGCCCAGGGGCCGAATTGTGCAACTCAATATGGAATGAATGCACATACAAACACCTAAAGCCTAGAACTCTGTCATGCATAGTCAAGAGTGTCGGTGACCGGGAATCGAGGTACGTTTCATCACTTCAAGTATGAAACGTCCCTCATTTCTCGTGTTTGGACTAACGCCTATTCCAAACACAATGCAACAAACATGACATGCACAATGCGACTCAATCATGCAACTTAATGCAACACAACTTAGACATGCAAGCATGCAAGGGATGATCATGAAAACATGCAAACTAGCATACACGATGCTATGAACTATATGGCATACACAACGCTCATGACACTAACATACACAACGCACGTGGTAACCAACATACATAATGCAATGAAAATGGCATGCACAAGTGCAATGATCAATCATGCAACATGGCATGCTCAATGCTACGAACTACATGACATACTCAATGTGCAATGGACATAAACAGAAATGAATAGGCCTCAGCCATGTCCAAATCAGCGGCCATTGATGATGAAATCAAGGCACCAAAACACACACAAACATGTATAATGCAAATGGCCCAAGCTTAAGGCACAAAATACAACTCTCCAAGAGCATTGAAAAGATGAAACATGGAATATAATGGCATGTGTTCTAGCACTGAAATGACATACAAAATGACTTCAAATCATGCAAACAACTCACGTAATGCATGTTGAAATGCTTAAGTATCGAAAGCTAGTGAAGCATATTACGCTAAAGACATGCAAGGCGATGCTCAAATGACTAAACCAACCCCAAACAGACCCTATGCAGGCCAAAATAGTAGCAAAATGAGTTGGGATAATGGATTTGAAAGGCACAAAAATGGGGCTCATGCAATGGCTCACAAATAGGGCATAAAAGCATAACTCTAAAGAGCACTTAAAGAGTGGAAAATATGGAAGTACAACAGCCCTACATGCTCTGAAATAACATTTCCAATGATGCCAAAACACGCAAATATCTCAAGTTAAGCATGCAAGACACCTCAAAACTTAAAGCTAGTCAAGGCTATTACACAACAAGCATGAATGGCAAGCATCATTTGACCAAGAGGCCTCAAAACTAAGCTAAGGCAGCCCAAAATATGAACAAAACCATGTTGGAGCAAAGCCAAAATGTGCAAGAATAAAGAGCCAAAACATCATGCGAACCAAGCTAGTAAACAAGATTTACACTACAAGCATATGGAGCATATGAGAGGTTACCAAACCAGCCAAAAAAAGAGCCATGACATGTCAAATGATGACCAAAAACCCACTGAAATGGAGCTAAAACATGCTAGATTGACATGCTACCTTGATGAGCCATGAATGGGAATACACTACACATATGAGAAGCATGCCAAGGGTGACCAAACCAACCATGGACAGAGTCTAGACAGGCCCTAAAAGTCACCAAAAAGTGCCTGAACCAGGCCTTGAAAGTATGAAATTGTATGCTCCTTTGATAGGCCAAAAATGCAAGTAAACAAAAGCTTAAAAGGGAGAAAAGAGGTTACCCTTGAAGCTCAGCAAAACCAGCATATTTTCTGAACCAAAAACCAACTCTTGAGCCCTCTCAAAACCCTCCAGCAACTCAGTAACAAGGTAAGAGTGTTTGGCTATGAGGTTGTGTGCACAAGTGTGAAGCAAAACACCAATATAGAGTGAGAAAGAGAGGGATATATGCCTATGCCTTAGACAAAATTTCAGAACCTCTCCCATGGAGAGGGAGAGCCTCTCTTATAGAAAAACAAAGGGTTCAAGCTTCTTGGAGAAGCTAAAACTTGGATGCAATCCCTCCATACACGTGTATGGAGGATACAGTCTGTGCCGTCCAGTCGGCACAGCTGGCATCCATTCAGTCTGACAAAATAGGGGGAGAGCTGCCGACCACTTAAAGTGGTTGGCCTACTACTTACAGTGGTCGGCCGACCACTTCAAGTGGCCTCCTAGGAAACAAAGTTGTCGGCAGGGGGAATTGGTGGTCTCCACACTGAAAGCAAGCCAATGGTGTGGTGGGAAACCAGCAAATGTGGCCCAAAGACCAAGAAAACTAGTTTCCTGACCAAAAAAATGGCTGGTGAGAGGAAAAGTGGTCTCCAAGGGGAAAAAGTGGTATCCCACCCTTGTACCACCTTCCAAACAAGGGAAACAAGGTTTGTGCCAAAAACAAACCAACACGGATGCAAAACGAGAGTTCAGGAGGCAAAGCACGTAGCCGGGAGCCTCGAAAAATGGCTGTTGAGCACCAAAAGTGGTATGCAACCACAAAAGTGGTCTCCCGGACCATAGTGTCCCTCTAGATAGAGGAAACAAGGTGTGGTCCAAAAACCAAGCCAAACGGAGAACGTTAAGTGGTCCCGAGACAAGGCTCATGGTCGAAGGCTCCGAAAATCGAAAACTAATCTCCAAACGGGAATAGTGGTGTACGACCGCGAAGAGTGGTGTACGACCACAAAGAGATGGTCTGCCAGACCTCTCCCTCCCTCCAGGAAGGGAAACAAGGCTTGGTCCGCAAACCAAGCTGAAGCATAAAGAGTTCAAAGGCCTGGAGGCAAGGCTCTCAGCCAAAACTCCGAAACCTCTAAACGAGCACAACATGCACCATCACCGGGCGCTCAATCGATGACGTCTGAGTCTTAAGGTCGGTCAAAAATGGGGTGTCTACACCTGGCATGCCGGGCAATGCTGTGGCATGGCATGCTGGCCAGGGCAATGGCATGGCATGCTTGCCAAGGCGATGACATGGCATGCTTGGCATGGCCGTGGCGTGGCATGTTGGCCAAGGCTAAGGCATGGCAGTGGCATGGCATCCTGGCCGTGGCGGTGGCATGGAAGGTTGGCCAAGGCTAAGGCATGGCACGCTGGGCAATGCTATGGCATGGCATGTTGGGCAAAGCCGTGGCAAGGCATGCGGGCCGAGGCCGTGGCACGACATGCCCACCTTGGCATGCTGGGCAACGTCATGGCTTGGCATGCCAGCCACGACTGTGGCATGGCATGTCGACCTTGGAATGCTGGGCAACGCTGTGGCAAGGCATGCTGGCCAGGGCAATGGCGTGGAATGCTTGCCAAGGCGGTGCCACGGCATGCTTGGCATGGCCGTGGTGTGGCATGCTGGCCAAGGCAGGTTGGCTAAGGCGGTGGAATGGCATTCTGGCCAAGGCGGTGGCATGGCATGTTGGCCAAGGCTAAGGCATGGCACGCTGGGCAACACCGTGGCAAGGCATGCGGGCTGAGGCCATGGCATTGCATGCTAGCCGAGGCCATGGCATGGCATGCCCGCCTTGGTATGCTGGGCAACGCTGTGGTTGGCTTTGACTTGCCTACGAGTTGCCTGGGCTCTCCTAGTGGAAGCTCCTTGCGAAAATTTATGTCCCTCGGTTGGTATCCATCCGGTTGCCTTTCACTTGCCTACAAGCTAGTTGCCTGCGCTTCCCCAGTGGAAGGTGCCCTTGCGAAAAGCATGTCCCTCGGGTAATTGCCATTTCGTTGGCTTTGACTTGCGAACGAGCTGCCTATGCTTTCCAAGTGGAAGCTTGTTGCGAAAAGTATGTCCCTCGGAA
>NC_138972.1:1777500-1795000 GCF_055761805.1 Camellia sinensis | reverse complement strand
CCATGCCACGGCCCGCAGGTCTTGCCACGGCGTTGCCAAACATGCCACGGCACGGCCTCGGCCCGCATGCCTTGCGACGGCGTCGCCCAACATGCCATGCCACGGCCACGGCCCGCATGCCTTGCCACGGCCTCGGCCCGCATGCCATGCCACGGCCTCGGCCCGCATGACATGCCACGGCCTCGGACCGCATGCCTTGCTACGGCGTCGCCCAACATGCCATGCCACGGCCTCGGCCCGCATGCCATGCCACGGCCTCGGCGCGCATGCCTTGCTACGACGTTGCCCAACATGGCATCCCACGGCCCCGGCCCGCATGCCTTGCCACCGCGTTGCCCAGCATGCCATGCGACCGCGTTGCCCGGCGTGCCATGCCTTAGCCTTGGCCAACATGGCGTGCCACGGCCTCGGCCCGCATGCCATGCCATGTAACGGCACGCATTTCTTGCCACGGCGTTGCCAAACATGCCATGCCACGGCCTCGGCCCGCATGACATGCCACGGCCTCGGACCGCATGCCTTGCTACGGCGTCGCCCAACATGCCATGCCACGGCCTCGGCCCGCATGCCTTGCCACTGCCTCGGCCCGCATGCCTGCGACGACGTTGCCCAACATGCCATGCCACGGCCCCGGCCCGCATGCCTTGCCACCGCGTTGCCCAGCATGCCATGCGACCGCATTGCCCGGCGTGCCATGCCTTAGCCTTGGCCAACATGTCGTGCCACGGCCTCGGCCCGCATGCCATGCCATGTAACGGCACGCATGTCTTGCCACGGCGTTGCCAAACATGCCATGCCACGGCCTCGGCCCGCATGACATGCCACGGCCTCGGACCGCATGCCTTGCTACGGCGTCGCCCAACATGCCATGCCACGGCCTCGGCCCGCATGCCTTGCCACTGCCTCGGCCCGCATGCCTGCGACGACGTTGCCCAACATGCCATGCCACGGCCCCGGCCCGCATGCCTTGCCACCGCGTTGCCCAGCATGCCATGCCACCGCGTTGCCCGGCGTGCCATGCCTTAGCCTTGGCCAACAAGTCGTGCCACGGCGTCGGCCCGCATGCCATGCCATGCCACGGCCCGCATGTCTTGCCACGGCGTTGCCAAACATGCCATGCCACGGCCTCGCCCCGCATGACGTGCCACGGCCTCGGCCCGCATGCCTTGCTACGGCGTCGCCCAACATGCCATGCCACGACCTCGGCCCGCATGCCATGCCACGGCCTCGGCCCGCATGACGTGCCACGGCCTCGGCCCGCATGACGTGCCACGGCCTCGGACCGCATGCCTTGCTACGCCGTCGCCCAACGTGCCATGCCACGGCCTCGGCCCGCATGCCATGCCACGGCCTCGGCCCGCATGCCTTGCTACGACGTTGCCCAACATGCCATGCCACGGCCCCGGCCCGCATGCCTTGCCACCACGTTGCCCAGCATGCCATGCCACCTCGTTGCCCGGCGTGCCATGCCGTAGGCCTGGCCAACATGTCGTGCCACGGCCTCGGCCCGCATGCCATGCCATGCCACGGCCCGCATGTCTTGCCACGGCGTTGCCAAACATGCCATGCCACGGCCTCGGCCCGCATGACATGCCACGGCCTCGGACCGCATGCCTTGCTACGGCGTCGCCCAACATGCCATGCCACGGGCTCGGCCCGCATGCCATGCCACGGCCTCAGCCCGCATGCCTTGCTACGGCGTCGCCCAACATGCCACGCCACGGCCTCGGCCCGCATGCCATGCCACGGCCTCGGCCCGCATGCCATGCCACGGCCTCGGCCCGCATGCCATGCCACGGCCTCAGCCCGCATGCCATGCCAAGGCCGCGGCCCACATTCCTTGCCACGGCGTTGCCCAGCTTGCCACGCCACCGCGTTGCCTAGCGGGCCATGCCATGGCCTTGGCCAACATGCCTTGCCACGGCCACAGCCCGCATGCCATGCCACAGCGTTGCCCCTCATGCCAAGGACGGAATGCCATGCCACGGCCTTGGCTAGCATGCCATGCCACGGGATCGGCCGGCGTGCCATGCCACGGCCTCGGCCCGCATGCCATGCCACGGGCTCGGCCCGCGTGCCATGCCACGGGCTCGGCCCGCATGCCTTGCAAAGTCGTTGCTCAACATGCCATGCCACGGCCTCGGCCCGCATGCCCTGCCACGGCCTCGGCCCGCATGCCATGCCACGGCCTCGGCCCGCATGCCTCGCCAAGGAGTTGCCTAACATGCCACGGCCTCGGCCCGCATGTCATGCCATGGCCTCGCCCCGCATGTCTTGCCACGGCGTTGCCCAACATGCCATGCCACGACCTCGGCCCGCAAGCCATGCCACGCCACGGCCCGCATGTCTTGCCACGGCGTTGCCAAACATGCCATGCCACGGCCTCGCCCCGCATGCCAGGCCACGGACGGCCTCGGCCCGCATGCCATGCCATGGCCTCGGCCCGCATGTCTTGCCACGGTGTTGCCCAACATGCCATGCCACGGCCTCGGCCCTCATGCCTTACCACCGCGTTGCCCAGCATGCCAATGTACCGCGTTGCCCGGCGTGCCATGCCTTAGCCTTGGCCAACATGCCACGCCACGGCCTCGGCCCGCATGGCTTGCCAGGGCATTGCCCAACATGCCATGCCACGGCCTCGGCCTCGGCCCGCATGCCATGCCACGACCTCAGCCCGCATCTCTTGCCACGGCGTTGCCCAACATGCCATGCCATGCCATGCCACGGCCTCGGCACGCATGCCATGCCACGGCCTCGACCCGCATGCCTTGCCACGGCCTCGGCCCGCATGCCATGCCACGGCCTCGGCCAGCATGCCATGCCAAGGCCTCGGCCAGCATGCCATGCCAAGGCCTCGGCCCGCATGCCTTGCCACGGCGTTGCCCAGCATGCCATGCCACCGCGTTGCCCAGCGGGCCGTTCCACGGCCTCGTCCCGCATGCCATGCCACGGCCTCGGCCCGCATGCCTTGCGACTGCCTTGGCCAGCGTGCCATGCCACAGCGTGCCATGCCTTAGCCTTGGCCAACATGCCATGCCACTGCCTTGGCCAGCATGTCGTGCCACCACCACGGCCAGCATGCCATGCCGGTCCGTTGCCCAGCATGCCACGGCCGTGGCGGCATGGCAAGCCACGGCCTCGGCCAGCATGCCATGGCACGGCCTCGGCCAGCATGCCATGGCACGGCCTCGGCCAGCATGCCATGGCACTGTCTTGGTCAGCATGCCATGCCATGGCACCGCCTTGTCCAGCACGCCGTGCCGCAGCGTTGGCCAGCATGCCTTGGCCGGCATGCCATGCCAATGCCTTGGGCCAACATGGCGTGCCACGGGCTGGGCCATGCCGGTCCGTTGCCCGGCATGCCACGGCCGTGGCGGCATGGCAAGCCACGGCGTCGGCCAGCATGCCATGCCACGGCCTCGCCCAGCATGCCATGGCACGGTCTTGGTCAGCATGCCATGCCATGGCACCGCCTTGTGCAGCGTTGGCCAGCATGCCTTGGCCGGCATGCCATGCCAATGCCTTGGGCCAACATGGCGTGCCACGGGCTGGGCGAGCATGGCATGCCACGGGCTGGGCGAGCATGCCACGCCACGGCCTTTGCTAGCAGCAAGGCATGCCACGGCCTCGGCGAGCATGCCATGCCAAGGCCAAGGCCAAGGCCAAGGCAGTGGGCAAGGCCAAGTCCCTGTGCAAGGCATGGCCAAGGCCGCGGGCAAAGGCCAAGGCCAAGGCCATGGCATGCCACCGCCTTGATCGATCTTTTTGAACATGATTCTTTTATAATCTTACCCAAACCGTGCAACACAATTAAAAATGCACTACAATCAATTTTAAATGTCATTCCCTATTTTTTTGCAATTTTTATTGAGCTTTTCGAATTTTTGAAGCCCTTATTTGGCAAAAAAAATCAAAATAAAATAAAAAAAATGAAAAAAATAATTTAATAATTTCTATAATTACTAGTGAATCATCCTTTAATTATTGGAATTTTTCCATAATTTTTTGACCATTTTTATTAATTTTTATTATTTTTTAAGTATTAAAATCGAAATAAATTAAAATAAAATATTTCCGGTACCAAAATTTTTTTTTTAATTTTTTTTATGGTGTATTAAATTATTTCCTACAACTTTCATGTTGAAAGTTTTGGCAAAAAACCATTACTTTTTAAAAAAACCCCATTATGACTCCTCGAACATGGTTGATGTTTCCTCCTGCCAGATTCAAAAGGGCTTAACAGGCAATTATAAGTGGGGGGCACCTCCCTTGCCCAGGGCAAGGCAGTGGCAGGTACGCCCCATGTTGGGCGCGGCCTGGGCTGCGGCCTTGGGTTACATGCACTGCGGCTCGACCGCGGCCTGGGCTGCGGCCTTGGGCGGCTCGGCCGTGGCCTTGGGCGGCCTGGACCGCGGCCTTGGGCGGTCGTGGCGCGGCCTTGGGCGGCCTGGGCGCAGCCTGGATGCGGCCTTGGGCTGCCTGGGCGCGGCCTTGGGCGGCCTGGACGCGGCCTTGGGCGGCTCGGGCGCGGCCTTGGGCGGCCTGGACCGCGGCCTTGAGCAGCATGGCGTGGCATGCGTGCGGGCGTGGGCGGCCTGGCATGCGCGCGGCATGGGCAGCACGACATGGCCTGCGCACGGCCTGGGCGGCCTGGCATGCAGCCGGCCTGGCATGCCCGCGGCGTGGGCAGCACGGCATGGCATGCGCACGGCCTGGGCGACCTGGCATGCAGCCGGCGTGGCATGCCCGCGGCGTGGGCAGCACGGCATGGCATGCGCACGGCCTGGGCGGCCTGGCATGCAGCCGGCCTGGGCAGCACGGCATGGCATGCGCACGGCCTGGGCGGCCTGGCATGCAGCCGGCCAGGGCAGCCTGGCCTGGCATGCCCGCGGCGTGGGCAGCGTGGCCTGTGCGAATACCGCGCGCGTGGTCTTTTGACCACGGTGCGCTTGTTGCGCGCATGGTCGCGCACGCCTTTGCACGCCTTCGTACGCAACGCACGTCTAGTGATAAGAACCGCAGCCGAGGCAGCCCAGCCCCAAGGCCAAGGCCAGCAGCATGCCATGCCAAGGCCAAGGCCAGCAGCATGCCATGCCACGACCAAGGTAGCCCAGCCAAAGCCAGCAGCATGCCATGCCAAGGCCAAGGCCAGCAGCATGCCATGCCACGGCCAAGGCAGCCCAGCCAAAGCCAGCAGCATGCCATCCCAAGGCCAAGGCCAGCAGCACGCTATGCCAAGGCCAAGGCAGCCCAGCCCAAGCCAGCAGCATGCCATGCCATGCCATGGCCAAGGCCAGAAGCATGCCATGCCACGGCCAAGGCAGCCCAGCCAAAGCCAGCAGTATGCCATGCCAAGGCCAAGGCCAGCTGCATGCCATGCCACGGCCAAAGCAGCCCAGCCAAAGCCAGCAGCATGCCATGCCAAGGCCAAGGCCAGCAGCATGCCATGCTACGGCCAAGGCAGCCCAGCCAAAGCCAGCAGCATGCCATGCCAAGGCAATGGCCAGCAGCATGCCGTGCCAAGGCCAAGGCAGCCCAGCCCAAGCCAGCCGCATGCCACGCCAAGGCCAATGCCAGCAGCATGCCCTGCCACGGCCAAGGCAGCCCAGCCAAAGCCAGCAGCATGCCTTGCCAAGGCCAAGGCCAGCAGCATGCCATGCCACGGCCAAGGCAGCCCAGCCAAAGCCAGCAGCATGCCATGCCAAGGCCAAGGCCAGCAGCATGCCATGCCAAGGCCAAGGCAGCCCAGCCCAAGCCACCAACATGCCATGCCATGCCATGGCCAAGGACAGCAGCATGCCATGCCACGGCCAAGGCAGCCCAGGCAAAGCCAGCAGCATGCCATGCCAAGGCCAAGGCCAGCAGCATGCCATGCCACGGCCAAGGCAGCCCAGCAAAAGCCAGCAGCATGCCATGCCAAGGCCAAGGCCAGCAGCATGCCATGCCACGGCCAAGGCAGCCCAGCCAAAGCCAGCATCATGCCATTCCAAGGCCAAGGCCAGCAGCAAGCCATGCCAAAGCCAAGGCAGCCCAGCCCAAGCCAGCAGCATGCCATGCCATGCCATGGCCAAGGCCAGCAGAATGCCATGCCACGGCCAAGGCAGCCCAGCCAAAGCCAGCAGCATGCCATGCCAAGGCCTAGGCCAGCAGCATGCCATGCCACGGCCAAGGCAGCCTAGCCAAAGCCAGCAGCATGTCATGCGAAGGCCAAGGCCAGCAACATGCCATGCCACGGCCAAGGCAGCCCAGCCAAAGCCAGCAGCATGCCATGCCAAGGCCAAGGCCAGCAGCATGCCATGCCAAGGCCAAGGCAGCCGAGCCCAAGCCAGCACCATGCCAAGCCATGCCATGGCCAAGGCCAGCAGCATGCCATGCCACGGCCAAGGCAGCCCAGCCAAAGCCAGCAGCATGCCATGCCAAGGCCTAGGCCAGCAGCATGCCATGCCACGGCTAAGGCAGCCCAGCCAAAGCCAGCAGCAGGCCATGCCAAGGCCAAGGCCAGCAGCATGCCATGGCACGGCCAAGGCAGCCCAGCCAAAGCCAGCTGCACGCCATGCCAAGGCCAAGGCCAGCAGCATGCCATGCCAAGGCCAAGGCAGCCCGGCCCAAGCCAGCAGCATGCCATGCCAAGGCCAATGCCAGCGGCATGCCATGCCACAGCCAAGGCAGCCTAGCCAAAGCCAGCAGCATGCCATGCCAAGGCCAAGGCCAGCGGCATGCCATGCCACGGCCAAGGGAGCCCAGCCAAAGCCAGCAGCATGCCATGCCAAGGCCAAGGCAGCCCAGCCCAAGCCAGCAGCATGCCATGCCATGCAATGGCCAAGGCCAACAGCATGCCATGCCACGGCCAAGGCAGCCCAGCCCAAGCCAGCAGCATGCCATGCCAAGACCAAGGCCAGCAGCATGCCATGCCACGGCCAAGGCAGCCCAGCCAAAGCCAGCAGCATGCCATGCCAAGGCCAAGGCCAGCAGCATGCCATGCCAAGGCCAAGGCAGCCCTGCCCAAGCCAGCAGCATGCCATGCCATGCCATGGCCAAGGCCAGCAGCATGCCATGCCACGGCCAAGGCAGCCCAGCCCAAGCCAGCAGCATGCCATGCCAAGGCCATCGCCAGCAGCATGCCATGCCACGGCCAAGGCAGCCCAGCCAAAGCCAGCAGCATGCCATGCCACGGCCAAGGCAGCCCAGCCAAAGCCAGCAGCATGCCATGCCAAGGCCAAGGCCAGCAGCATGCCATGCCAAGGCCAAGGCCAGCAGCATGCCATGCCAAGGCCAAGGCAGCCCAGCCCAAGCCAGCAGCATGCCATGCCATGCCATGGCCAAGGCCAGCAGCATGGCATGCCACGGCCAAGGCAGCCCAGCCAAAGCCAGCAGCATGCCATGCCAAGGCCTAGGCCAGCAGCATGCCACGCCACGGCCAAGGCAGCCCATCCAAAGCTAGCAGCATGCCTTGCCAAGGCCAAGGCCAGTAGCATGCCATGCCACGGCGAAGGCAGCCCAGCCAAAGCCAGCAGCATGCCATGCCAAGGCCAAGGCCAGCGGCATGCCATGCCAAGGCCAAGGAAGCCCAGCCCAAGCCAGCAGCATGCCATGCCATGCCATGGCCAAGGCCAGCAGCATGCCATGCCACGGCCAAAGGCAGCCCAGCCAAAGCCAGCAGCATGCCATGCCAAGGCGAAGGCCAGCAGCATGCCATGCCAAGGCGAAGGCAGCCCAGCCCAAGCCAGCAGCATGCCATGCCAAGGCCAATGCCAGCGGCATGCCATGCCACGGCCAAGGCAGCCCAGCCAAAGCCAGCAGCATGCCATGCCAAGGCCAAGGCCAGCGGCATGCCATGCCACGGCCAAGGGAGCCCAGCCAAAGCCAGCAGCATGCCATGCCAAGGCCAAGGCCAGCGGCATGCCATGCCAAGGCCAAGGCAGCCCAGCCCAAGCCAGCAGCATGCCATGCCATGCCATGGCCAAGGCCAGCAGCATGCCATGCCACAGCCAAAGGCAGCCCAGCCAAAGCCAGCAGCATGCCATGCCAAGGCCAAGGCCAGCAGCATGCCATGGCAAGGCGAAGGCAGCCCAGCCCAAGCCAGCAGCATGCCATGCCAAGGCCAATGCCAGCGGCAAGCCATGCCACGGCCAAGGCAGCCCAGCCAAAGCCAGCAGCATGCCATGCCAAGGCCAAGGCTAGCGGCATTGCATGCCACGGCCAAGGGAGCCCAGCCAAAGCCAGCAGCATGGCATGCCAAGGCCAAGGCCAGCGGCATGCCATGCCAAGGCCAAGGCCAGCGGCATGCCATGCCAAGGCCAAGGCAGCCCAGCCCAAGCCAGCAGCATGCCATGCCATGCCATGGCCAAGGCCAGCAGCATGCCATGCCACGGCCAAAGGCAGCCCAGCCAAAGCCAGCAGCATGCCATGCCAAGGCCAAGGCCAGCAGCATGCCATGCCAAGGCGAAGGCAGCCCAGCCCAAGCCAGCAGCATGCCATGCCAAGGCCAATGCCAGCGGCATGCCATGCCACGGCCAAGGCAGCCCAGCCAAAGCCAGCAGCATGCCATGCCAAGGCCAAGGCCAGCGGCATGCCATGCCACGGCCAAGGCCAGCGGCATGCCATGCCACGGCCAAGGGAGCCCAGCCAAAGCCAGCAGCATGCCATGCCAAGGCCAAGGCCAGCGGCATGCCATGCCAAGGCCAAGGCAGCCCAGCCCAAGCCAGCAGCATGCCATGCCATGCCATGGCCAAGGCCAGCAGCATGCCATGCCACGGCCAAGGCAGCCCAGCCCAAGCCAGCAGTATGCCGTGCCAAGGCCATCGCCAGCAGCATGCCATGCGACGGCCAAGGCAGCCCAGCCAAAGCCAGCAGCATGCCATGCCCAGGCCAAGGCCAGCAGCATGCCATGCCACGGCCAAGGCAGCCCAGCCAAAGCCAGCAGCATGCCATGCCAAGGCCAAGGCCAGCAGCATGCCATGCCAAGGCCAAGGCCAGCAGCATGCCATGCCAAGGCCAAGGCAGCCCAGCCCAAGCCAGCAGCATGCCATGCCATGCCATGGCCAAGGCCAGCAGCATGGCATGCCACGGCCAAGGCAGCCCAGCCAAAGCCAGCAGCATGCCATGCCAAGGCCTAGGCCAGCAGCATGCCATGCCACGGCCAAGGCAGCCCAGCCAAAGCCCGCAGCATGCCATGCGAAGGCCAAGGCCAGCAACATGCCATGCCACGGCCAAGGCAGCCCAGCCAAAGCCAGCAGCATGCCATGCCAAGGCCAAGGCCAGCAGCATGCCATACCAAGGCCAAGGCAGCCGAGCCCAAGCCAGCACCATGCCAAGCCATGCCATGGCCAAGGCCAGCAGCATGCCATGCCACGGCCAAGGCAGCCCAGCCAAAGCCAGCAGCATGCCATGCCAAGGCCTAGGCCAGCAGCATGCCATGCCACGGCCAAGGCAGCCCAGCCAAAGCCAGCAGCAGGCCATGCCAAGGCCAAGCCCAGCAGCATGCCATGGCACGGCCTAGGCAGCCCAGCCAAAGCCAGCTGCACGCCATGCCAAGGCCAAGGCCAGCAGCATGCCATGCCAAGGCCAAGGCAGCCCAGCCCAAGCCAGCAGCATGCCATGCCAAGGCCAATGCCAGCGGCATGCCATGCCACAGCCAAGGCAGCCCAGCCAAAGCCAGCAGCATGCCATGCCAAGGCCAAGGCCAGCGGCATGCCATGCCACGGCCAAGGGAGCCCAGCCAAAGCCAGCAGCATGCCATGCCAAGGTCAAGGCCAGCGGCATGCCATGCCAAGGCCAAGGCAGCCCAGCCCAAGCCAGCAGCATGCCATGCCATGCCATGGCCAAGGCCAACAGCATGCCATGCCACGGCCAAGGCAGCCCAGCCCAAGCCAGCAGCATGCCATGCCAAGACCAAGGCCAGCAGCATGCCATGCCACGGCCAAGGCAGCCCAGCCAAAGCCAGCAGCATGCCATGCCAAGGCCAAGGCCAGCAGCATGCCATGCCAAGGCCAAGGCAGCCCTGCCCAAGCCAGCAGCATGCCATGCCATGCCATGGCCAAGGCCAGCAGCATGCCATGCCACGGCCAAGGCAGCCCAGCCCAAGCCAGCAGCATGCCATGCCAAGGCCATCGCCAGCAGCATGCCATGCCACGGCCAAGGCAGCCCAGTCAAAGCCAGCAGCATGCCATGCCCAGGCCAAGGCCAGCAGCATGCCATGCCACGGCCAAGGCAGCCCAGCCAAAGCCAGCAGCATGCCATGCCAAGGCCAAGGCCAGCAGCATGCCATGCCAAGGCCAAGGCCAGCAGCATGCCATGCCAAGGCCAAGGCAGCCCAGCCCAAGCCAGCAGCATGCCATGCCATGCCATGGCCAAGGCCAGCAGCATGGCATGCCACGGCCAAGGCAGCCCAGCCAAAGCCAGCAGCATGCCATGCCAAGGCCTAGGCCAGCAGCATGCCACGCCACGGCCAAGGCAGCCCATCCAAAGCCAGCAGCATGCCTTGCCAAGGCTAAGGCCAGTAGCATGCCATGCCACGGCGAAGGCAGCCCAGCCAAAGCCAGCAGCATGCCATGCCAAGGCCAAGGCCAGCGGCATGCCATGCCAAGGCCAAGGAAGCCCAGCCCAAGCCAGCAGCATGCCATGCCATGCCATGGCCAAGGCCAGCAGCATGCCATGCCACGGCCAAAGGCAGCCCAGCCAAAGCCAGCAGCATGCCATGCCATGGCGAAGGCCAGCAGCATGCCATGCCAAGGCGAAGGCAGCCCAGCCCAAGCCAGCAGCATGCCATGCCAAGGCCAATGCCAGCGGCATGCCATGCCACGGCCAAGGCAGCCCAGCCAAAGCCAGCAGCATGCCATGCCAAGGCCAAGGCCAGCGGCATGCCATGCCACGGCCAAGGGAGCCCAGCCAAAGCCAGCAGCATGCCATGCCAAGGCCAAGGCCAGCGGCATGCCATGCCAAGGCCAAGGCAGCCCAGCCCAAGCCAGCAGCATGCCATGCCATGCCATGGCCAAGGCCAGCAGCATGCCATGCCACGGCCAAAGGCAGCCCAGCCAAAGCCAGCAGCATGCCATGCCAAGGCCAAGGCCAGCAGCATGCCATGCCAAGGCGAAGGCAGCCCAGCCCAAGCCAGCAGCATGCCATGCCAAGGCCAATGCCAGCGGCATGCCATGCCACGGCCAAGGCAGCCCAGCCAAAGCCAGCAGCATGCCATGCCAAGGCCAAGGCCAGCGGCATGCCATGCCATGGCCAAGGGAGCCCAGCCAAAGCCAGCAGCATGCCATGCCAAGGCCAAGGCCAGCGGCATGCCATGCCAAGGCCAAGGCCAGCGGCATGCCATGCCAAGGCCAAGGCAGCCCAGCCCAAGCCAGCAGCATGCCATGCCATGCCATGGCCAAGGCCAGCAGCATGCCATGCCACGGCCAAAGGCAGCCCAGCCAAAGCCAGCAGCATGCCATGCCAAGGCCAAGGCCAGCAGCATGCCATGCCAAGGCCAAGGCAGCCCAGCCCAAGCCAGCAGCATGCCATGCCAAGGCCAATGCCAGCGGCATGCCATGCCACGGCCAAGGCAGCCCAGCCAAAGCCAGCAGCATGCCATGCCAAGGCCAAGGCCAGCGGCATGCCATGCCAAGGCCAAGGCAGCCCAGCCCAAGCCAGCAGCATGCCTTGCCATGCCATGGCCAAGGCCAGCAGCATGCCATGCCACGGCCAAGGCAGCCCAGCCCAAGCCAGCAGCATGCCATGCCAAGGCCATCGCCAGCAGCATGCCATGCCACGGCCAAGGCAGCCCAGCCAAAGCCAGCAGCATGCCATGCCCAGGCCAAGGCCAGCAGCATGCCATGCCACGGCCAAGGCAGCCCAGTCAAAGCCAGCAGCATGCCATGCCAAGGCCAAGGCCAGCAGCATGCCATGCCAAGGCCAAGGCAGCCCAGCCCAAGCCAGCAGCATGGCAAGCCACGGCCAAGGCAGCCCAGCCCAAGCCAGCAGCATGCCATGCCAAGGCCATCGCCAGCAGCATGCCATGCGACGGCCAAGGCAGCCCAGCCAAAGCCAGCAGCATGCCATGCCCAGGCCAAGGCCAGCAGCATGCCATGCCACGGCCAAGGCAGCCCAGCCAAAGCCAGCAGCATGCCATGCCAAGGCCAAGGCCAGCAGCATGCCATGCCAAGGCCAAGGCCAGCAGCATGCCATGCCAAGGCCAAGGCAGCCCAGCCCAAGCCAGCAGCATGCCATGCCATGCCATGGCCAAGGCCAGCAGCATGGCATGCCACGGCCAACGCAGCCCAGCCAAAGCCAGCAGCATGCCATGCCAAGGCCTAGGCCAGCAGCATGCCATGCCACGGCCAAGGCAGCCCAGCCAAAGCCAGCAGCATGCCATGCGAAGGCCAAGGCCAGCAACATGCCATGCCACGGCCAAGGCAGCCCAGCCAAAGCCAGCAGCATGCCATGCCAAGGCCAAGGCCAGCAGCATGCCATGCCAAGGCCAAGGCAGCCGAGCCCAAGCCAGCACCATGCCAAGCCATGCCATGGCCAAGGCCAGCAGCATGCCATGCCACAGCCAAGGCAGCCCAGCCAAAGCCAGCAGCATGCCATGCCAAGGCCTAGGCCAGCAGCATGCCATGCCACGGCCAAGGCAGCCCAGCCAAAGCCAGCAGCAGGCCATGCCAAGGCCAAGCCCAGCACCATGCCATGGCATGGCCAAGGCAGCCCAGCCAAAGCCAGCTGCACGCCATGCCAAGGTCAAGGCCAGGAGCATGCCATGCCAAGGCCAAGGCAGCCCAGCCCAAGCCAGCAGCATGCCATGCCAAGGCCAATGCCAGCGGCATGCCATGCCACAGCCAAGGCAGCCCAGCCAAAGCCAGCAGCATGCCATGCCAAGGCCAAGGCCAGCGGCATGCCATGCCACGGCCAAGGGAGCCCAGCCAAAGCCAGCAGCATGCCATGCCAAGGTCAAGGCCAGCGGCATGCCATGCCAAGGCCAAGGCAGCCCAGCCCAAGCCAGCAGCATGCCATGCCATGCTATGGCCAAGGCCAACAGCATGCCATGCCACGGCCAAGGCAGCCCAGCCCAAGCCAGCAGCATGCCATGCCAAGACCAAGGCCAGCAGCATGCCATGCCATGGCCAAGGCAGTCCAGCCAAAGCCAGCAGCAT
Source organism: Camellia sinensis (assembly GCF_055761805.1). Lineage (NCBI taxonomy): Eukaryota > Viridiplantae > Streptophyta > Magnoliopsida > Ericales > Theaceae > Camellia > Camellia sinensis. The sequence continues at coordinate 1,781,867 of NC_138972.1, read as the reverse complement.
GCCATGCCAAGGCCAAGGCCAGCAGCATGCCATGCCAAGGCCAAGGCAGCCCTGCCCAAGCCAGCAGCATGCCATGCCATGCCATGGCCAAGGCCAGCAGCATGCCATGCCACGGCCAAGGCAGCCCAGCCCAAGCCAGCAGCATGCCATGCCAAGGCCATCGCCAGCAGCATGCCATGCCACGGCCAAGGCAGCCCAGCCAAAGCCAGCAGCATGCCATGCCCAGGCCAAGGCCAGCAGCATGCCATGCCACGGCCAAGGCAGCCCAGCCAAAGCCAGCAGCATGCCATGCCAAGGCCAAGGCCAGCGGCATGCCATGCCAAGGCCAAGGCCAGCAGCATGCCATGCCAAGGCCAAGGCAGCCCAGCCCAAGCCAGCAGCATGCCATGCCATGCCATGGCCAAGGCCAGCAGCATGGCATGCCACGGCCAAGGCAGCCCAGCCAAAGCCAGCAGCATGCCATGCCAAGGCCTAGGCCAGCAGCATGCCACGCCACGGCCAAGGCAGCCCATCCAAAGCCAGCAGCATGCCTTGCCAAGGCCAAGGCCAGTAGCATGCCATGCCACGGCGAAGGCAGCACAGCCAAAGCCAGCAGCATGCCATGCCAAGGCCAAGGCCAGCGGCATGCCATGCCAAGGCCAAGGAAGCCCAGCCCAAGCCAGCAGCATGCCATGCCATGCCATGGCCAAGGCCAGCAGCATGCCATGCCACGGCCAAAGGCAGCCCAGCCAAAGCCAGCAGCATGCCATGCCAAGGCGAAGGCCAGCAGCATGCCATGCCAAGGCGAAGGCAGCCCAGCCCAAGCCAGCAGCATGCCATGCCAAGGCCAATGCCAGCGGCATGCCATGCCACGGCCAAGGCAGCCCAGCCAAAGCCAGCAGCATGCCATGCCAAGGCCAAGGCCAGCGGCATGCCATGCCACGGCCAAGGGAGCCCAGCCAAAGCCAGCAGCATGCCATGCCAAGGCCAAGGCCAGCGGCATGCCATGCCAAGGCCAAGGCAGCCCAGGCCAAGCCAGCAGCATGCCATGCCATGCCATGGCCAAGGCCAGCAGCATGCCATGCCAAGGCCAAGGCAGCCCAGCCAAAGCCAGCAGCATGCCATGCCAAGGCCAGCAGCATGCCATGCCACGGCAAAGGCTGCCCAGCCAAAGCCAGCGGCATGCCATGCCAAGGCCAAGGCCAGCAGCATGCTATGCCCAGGCCAAGGCCGCCCAGCCCAAGCCGGCAGCTTTCCATGCCATGCCAAGGCCAAGCCAGCAGCATGCCATGCCACGGCCAAGGCAGCCCAGCCAAAGCCAGCAGCACGCAATGCCAAGGCCAAGGCCGGCCGCATGTCTTTCCACGGCCCTGTCCCGCAGCGTGGCCTGCCTTGGCCTTGTCCTAGAACATCGCATGCCACGCCCTTGGCAAGCAATCCTGTCCCTCGTGTAATTGCCATTTGGTTTGGCTCTGACTTACGTATAAGTTGCCCTGTGAAATGCATGTCCCTCAGGTAATAGCCATTTGGTTGCCTTTGACTTGCGAACAAGTTGCTAGTGCTTTCCCCAGTGGAAGCTTGTTGCGAAAAGTATGTCCCTCGGAAGTTGCCTGTTGCGTTTGTTATTTGCATTCGAATTGTTGCGAAAAGTATGTCCCTCGGAAGTTGCCTGTTGCGTTTGTTATTTGCATTCGAGCTATCCGATGCTTGCTCGGTTTCTCTAAGAGTTTTTGCACGTTCGTCGGGCTTTTTAATTATTTATTTTCTCATAAAAATTATAATAAAATAAATAAAAAAATAAAAAAATAATTAAAAAAATTACTATAATTACGAGTGCCTCATCTTATAATTGTTGGAATTTTCCAAGAATTTTTTGAATATTTTTAGTAATTTTTATTATTTTTTAAGTATTAAAATTGAAATAAATTAAAATAAAATATTCCGGCGGCCAAATATTTTTTTTAAATTCTTTTATTGTGTCTTTAATTATTTCCTTCAACTTTTATGTTGAAAATTCTTGCAAAAAAGCGTTACTTTTTAAAAAAACCCCATTATGACTACTCGAGCATAGGTGATGTTTCCTCCTGCCAGATGAAAAAGGGCTTAATAGGCTACTATAAGGGGGGGGCACCTCCCTTAAGGCTGGCCAGCATGGCCAGGCCACAGGCCACGCCTATGCCTAGGCGGGCGCTTGGTACATGCCATCGCTTGGCTTGTGGCATCGAAACTACATAGCCAAGCACGGGATGTGTCGAGTGGCGGCCCGCGGTGGTGGCGTTGGCACGTTGGCCTAGGCCAGCATGCCATGCCACAGCCTTGGCCAGCAACATGGCATGCCAAAGCCTTGGCCAGCAGCATGCCATGCCCCGGCCTTGGCAAGCATGTCATGCCACGGCCTTGGCCAGCAGCATGCCATGCCACGGCCTTGGCCAGCAGCATGACCATGCCACCGCCTTGGCCACCAGCATGCCATGCCCCGGCCTTGGCCAGCATGTCATGCCACGGCCTTGGCCAGCAGCATGCCATGCCACGGCCTTGGCCAGCAACTTGGCATGCCAAAGCCTTGGCCAACAGCATGCCATGCCCCGGCCTTGGCAAGCTTGTCATGCCACGGCCTTGGCCAGCATCATGCCATGCCCCGGCCTTGGCCAACATGTCATGCCACGGCCTTGGCCAGCAGCGTGCCATGCCACGGCCTTGGCCAGCAGCGTGCCATGCCCCGGCCTTGGCCAGCATGTCATGCCACGGCCTTGGCCAGCAGCGTGTCATGCCCCGGTCTTGGCCAGCAGCATGCCATGCCACAGCCTTGGCCAGCAACATGGCATGCCAAAGCCTTGGGCAGCAGCATGCCATGCCCCAGCCTTGGCAAGCATGTCATGCCACGGCCTTGGCCAGCAGCATGCCGTGCCGCGGCCTTGGCCAACAAGCATGCCATGCCGCGGCCTTGGCCCGCAAGCATGCCATGCCAAAGCCTTGTCCGGCAGCATGCCATGCCCAACCTTGGCTAACATGTCATGCCACGGCCTTGGCCAGCAGCACGATGCCACGGCCATGGCCAGCAGCACCATGCCATGCCTAGTCGTTGGCCAGCAGCATGCCGTGCTATGCCATGCGACGGCCTTGGCCAGCAACAAGCCATGCCAAAGCCTTTGCCAGCAGCATGGCAAGCCCAAGCCTTGGTCAGCAGCAGCATGCCATGCCAACGCCTGGGCCAGCAGCATGGCATGCCATGCCACGGCCTCGGCCATCAGCATGCCTTGCCACGGCCTTGTCCAGCAGCATGGCATGCCCCGGCCTTGGCCCGCAGTATATCATGCCGCGGCCTTGGCAAGCATGCCAAGCCACGGCCTTGGCAAGCATGCCATGTCCCTCGGGTAATTGTACAAGTTGCCTTGCGAAATGCATGCCCTCGGTTAAATTGCCATTTGGTTGGCTTTGGCGTGCGAACGAGTTGCCTGTGCTTTCCTTGTGGAAGCTTGTTGCGAGAAGTATGTCCCTCGAAAGTTGCCTGTTGCGTTTGTTATTTGCATTCACGCTAACCGGTGCTTGCTCGGCTTCTCTAAATGTTTTTGCGCGTTCGTCAGGCTTCTTAGTCCTTCGGGGGGTGATTCGTTTTGGGGGGCTGGTGCATAGTGTACGTCGTGGCGCGTGAGTTGTGCTTGGTTTGTGCGAGTTGGACGGATCCCTGCCTGTGCAGCGAACTCCACTGGTGCATTCCTCCATGTCCCTCGGGTGATCGCCTTTAGGTTGTCTTCGACTTGCCTTCGGGTTGCCTGTGCTTCCCTAGTGGAAGGTGCCTTGCGAAAAGCGTGTCCCTCGGGTAATTGCCATTTGGTTGGCTTTGACGTTCGAACGAGTTGCCTATGCTTTCCTAGTGGAAGCTTGTTGCGAAAAGTATGTCCCTCGAAAGTTGCCTGTTGCGCTTGTTATTTGCGTTCGCGCTAACCGGTGCTTGCTCGGCCTCTCTAAATGTTTTCGCGCGTTCGTCGGGCTTCTTGGTCCTTCGGGGGGTGATTCGTTTTGGGGGGCTGGTGCATAGTGTACGTCGTGGCGCGTGAGTTGTGTTCGGTTTGTGCGAGTTGGACGAATCCCTGCCCGTGCAGCGAACTCCACTGGTGCATTCCTCCATGTCCCTCGGGTAAATGCCTTTAGGTTGTCTTTGACTCGCCTTCAAGTTGCCTGCGCTTCCCTAGTGGAAGGTGCCTTGCGAAAAGCGTGTCCCTCGGTTAATTGCCATTTGGTTGGCTTTGACTTACGAGCGAGTTGCCTGCGATTTCCCAGTGGAAGTTTGTCGTGAAAGTTATGTCCCCCGGAAGTTGCCTGTTGCCTTTTGTTATTTGCAGTCGCGCTAACCGGTGCTTGCTCGGCTTCTCTAAATGTTTTCCCAC
>NC_138972.1:1755000-1767500 GCF_055761805.1 Camellia sinensis | reverse complement strand
TTTTGCAATTTTTCTGGAGCTTTTCGAATTTTTAAAGCCCTTATTTGGCATAAAAAATCAAAATAAAATAAAAAAAATGAAAAACATAATTTAATAATTTCTATAATTACTAGTGAATCATCCTTTAATTATGGGAATTTTTCCATAATTTTTTGACCATTTTTATTAATTTTTATTATTTTTTAAGTATTAATATCGAAATAAATTAAAATAAAATATTTTCGGTAAAAAAATATTTTTTTTAATATTTTTATGGTGTATTAAATTATTTCCTACAACTTTCATGTTGAAAGTTTTGGCAAAAAACCATTACTTTTAAAAAAAACCCCATTATGACTTCTCGAACATGGTTGATGTTTCCTGCTGCCAGATTGAAAAGGGCTTAACAGGCTATTATAAGGGGGGGGCACCTCCCTTGCCCAGGGCCAGGCAGTGGCAGGTACGCCCCATGTTGGGCGCGGCCTGGGCTGTGGCCTTGGGTTACATGCACTGCGGCTCGACCGCGGCCTGGGCTGCGGCCTTGGGCGGCTCGGCCGCGGCCTTGGGCGGCCTGGACCGCGGCCTTGGGCGGCCTGGGCGCGGCCTTGCGCGGCCTGGGCGCGGCCTTGGGCGGCCTGGGGGCGGCCTTGCGCGGCTTGGGCGCGGCCTTGCGCGGCCTGGGCGCGGCCTTGGGCGGCCTGGACCGCGGCCTTGGGCGCGGCCTTGGGCAGCATGGCGTGGCATGCGTGCGGGCGTGGGCGGCCTGGCATGCGCGCGGCATGGGCAGCACGGCATGGCATGCGCACGGCCTGGGCGGCCTGGCATGCAGCCGGCCTGGCATGCCCGCGGCGTGGGCAGCACGGCATGGAATGCGCACGGCCTGGGCGGCCTGGCATGCAGCCGGCCTGGCATGCCCGCGGCGTGGCATGCAGCCGGCCTGGGCAGCACGGCATGGCATGCGCACGGCCTGGGCGGCCTGGCATGCAGGCGGCCTGGGCATCCTGGCCTGGCATGCCCGCGGCGTGGGCAGCGTGGCCTGTGCGAATACCGCGCGCGTGGTCTTTTGACCACGGTGCGCGTGTTGCGCGCATGGTCGCGCACGCCTTTGCACGCCTTCGCACGCAACGCACGTCTAGTGATAAGAACCGCAGCCAAGGCAGCCCAGCCCCAAGGCCAAGGCCAGCAGCATGGCATGCCACGGCGAAGGCAGCCCAGCCAAAGCCAGCAGCATGCCATGCCAAGGCCAAGGCCAGCAGCATGCCATGCCAAGGCCAAGGCCAGCTGCATGTGATGCCACGGGCAAGGCAGGCCAGCCAAAGCCAGTAGCATGCCATGCCAAGGCCTAGGCCAGCAGCATGGCATGCCACGGCCAAGGCAGGCCAGCCCAAGCCAGCAGCATGCCATGCCAAGGCCAAGGCCAGCAGCATGCCATGCCACGGCCAAGGCAGCCCAGCCAAAGCCAGCAGCATGCCATGCCAAGGCCAAGGCCCGCAGCATGCGATGCCACGGGCAAGGCAGGCCAGCCAAAGCCAGCAGCATGCCATGCCAAGGCCAAAGCCAGCAGCATGCCATGCCAAGGCCTAGGCCAGCAGCATGCCATGCCACGGCCAAGGCAGCCCAGCCCAAGCCAGCAGCATGCCATGCCATGGCAAAGGCCAGCAGCATGCCATGCCACGGCCAAGGCAGCCAAGCCAATGCCAGCAGCATGCCATGCCAAGGCCAAGGCCAGCAGCATGCCATGCCACGGCCAAGGCAGGCCAGCCCAAGCCAGCAGCATGCCATGCCGTGGCCAAGGCCAGCAGCATGCCATGCCACGGCCAAGGCTGCCCAGCCAAAGCCAGCAGCATGCCATGCCCAGGCGAAGGCCAGGAGCATGCCATGCCACGGCCAAGGCAGGCCAACCAAAGGCCGCAGCATGCCATGCCAAGGCCAAGGCCAGCAGCATGCCATGCCACGGCCAAGGCAGCCCAGCCAAAGCCAGCAGCATGCCATGCCATGGCCAAGGCCAGCAGCATGCCATGCCACGGCAAAGGCAGCCAAGCCAAAGCCAGCAGCATGCCATGCCAAGGCCAAGGCCAGCAGCATGCCATGCCACGGCGAAGGCAGCCCAGCCAAAGCCAGCAGCATGCCATGCCAAGGCCTAGGCCAGCAGCATGCCATGCCACGGCCAAGGCAGCCCAGCCCAAGCCAGCAGCATGCCATGCCATGGCCAAGGCCAGCAGCATGCCATGCCACGGCCAAGGCAGCCCAGCCAAAGCCGGCAGCATGCCATGCCAAGGCCAAGGCCAGCAGCATGCCATGCCACGGCCAAGGCAGGCCAGCCAAAGCCCGCAGCATGCCATGCCAAGGCCAAGGCCAGCAGCATGCAATGCCACGGCCAAGGCAGCCCAGCCAAAGCCAGCAGCATGCCATGCCAAGGCCTAGGCCAGCAGCATGCCATGCCACGGCCAAGGCAGCCCAGCCCAAGCCAGCAGCATCCCATGCCATGGCCAAGGCCAGCAGAATGCCATGCCACGGCCAAGGCAGCCCAGCCAAAGCCAGCAGCATGCCTTGCCAAGGCCAAGGCCAGCAGCATGCCATGCCACGGCCAAGGATGCCCAGCCAAAGCCAGCAGCATGCCATGCCAAGGCCAAGGCCAGCAGCATGCCATGCCAAGGCCAAGGCCAGCAGCATGCCATGCCAAGGCCAAGGCAGCCCAGCCAAAGCCAGCAGCATGCCATGCCAAGGCCAAGGCCAGCAGCATGCCATCCCTCGGCCAAGTCAGCACAGCCAAAGCCAGCAGCATGCCATGCCAAGGCCAAGGCCAGCAGCATGCCATGCCACGGCCAAGGCAGGCCACCCAAAGCCAGCATCATGCCTTGCCAAGGCCAAGGCCAGCAGCATGCCATGCCACGGCCAAGGCAGCCCAGCCAAAGCCAGCAGCATGCCATGCCAAGGCCAAGGCCAGCAGCATGCCATGCCACGGCCAAGGCAGGACAGCCAAAGCCAGCAGCATGCCATGCCAAGGCCAAGGCCAGCAGCATGCCATGCCACGGCCAAGGCAGGCCAGCCAAAGCCAGCAGCATGCCATGCCAAGGCCTAGGCCAGCAGCATGCCATGCCACGGCCAAGGCAGCCCAGCCAAAGCCAACAGCATGCCATGCCAAGGCCAAGGCCAGCAGCATGCCATGCCACGGCCAAGGCAGGCCAGCCAAAGCCAGCAGCATGCCATGCCAAGGCCAAGGCCAGCAGCATGCCATGCCACGGCCAAGGCAGGCCAGCCAAAGCCAGCAGCATGCCATGCCAAGGCCAAGGCCAGCAGCATGCCATGCCACGGCCAAGGCAGGCCAGCCAAAGCCAGCAGCATGCCATACCAAGGCCAAGGCCAGCCACATGCGATGCCACGGCCAAGGCAGCCCAGCCAAAGCCAGCACCATGCCATGCCAAGGCCAAGGCCAGCACCATGCCATGCCACGACCAAGGCAGCCCAGCCAAAGCCAGCAGCATGGCATGCCAAGGCCTAGGCCAGCAGCATGCCATGCCACGGCCAAGGCAGCCCAGCCAAAGCCAGCAGCATGCCATGCCAAGGCCAAGGCCAGCAGCATGCCATGCCACGGCCAAGGCAGCCCAGCCAAAGCCAGCAGCATGCCATGCCAAGGCCTAGGCCAGCAGCATGCCATGCCACGGCCAAGGCAGCCCAGCCCAAGCCAGCAGCATGCCATGCCATGGCCAAGGCCAGCAGCATGCCATGCCACGGTGTCACGGGTTGCCTTGCAAGGCTAACTCCGTGACGTTTCGCTCGCAGTGGTGTGGCCATTTGAGTGCTCAAGAGTGGCCATTGGAAGTGCCCCAACGTGGCCTAACATTGGCCCCAAGTAGCCCAAGGCATGTATGCCACCAATAGCCAACACAAGACAAAGCCACAGCCTATATAAGTCATTATGACTCCTCAGACATGTATGATGTTTCCTCCTTCCAGATGAAGAAGGGCTTAACAAGCTACTATAAGGAAGTATGGTGTGCTGCCTACCAACCTCCCCGTCCAAACTGGACTTGAAGTGAGCAACCTTGGGGCAACTCAAGGGCGGGCTGTAGGCATCCAGAGGGGTGTCTAGAGTCTCCATGTGGGTTTGGGAGCCCCGTGGACGGTGCGAAGATGTAGGCACTGCGCGTCTCTCCCGAGGGAGAGGTCCACTACGTTGTTTCCATTATGCCACGCAATATGGTATCTTTGGGACTCGTCTTGGACCGAATGGGCTATCGAGGCACCACTAGAGGCCTCGTGTGCCAACTCTAGTGCTTGGTTTGGGTTCGACCTTGCACGAGGGGATCCCGTGGCTTAAGCTAAGCGGTTGGAAGGTGACACCGCATGTGTGGGCTATCAAATGAAGGCATCAAGCTATGCAACGACTACGTCCATTGAAGGACTACATTATGCTACGAGCAAGCTACGGATTGAGACGTCGCCTTACTCATGCTACACGTTGGTGCAACGCTAAGGTGCGCAATGGCCTTAGGCGGAATCTAGCACGCGTGTTGGCACGAGGACTACGCCGTGGGCAAGAGATTGACCCTCGGTGGCTTGTGGGCTTCGCATGACCAAGTGGCCACCTAATACGCATCTATTGAGGCATGCTTGACCCAGCGACACGTCGAGACGCTGTTAAATACCCAACCGGCAACGTTGTCTTGTCGGCTAAGTTGAGGACCTTCGCTAGCACATTGTTGTGTGGCTAGGTGCCTTGATGACATGAACCTAAGTTGGGCGAGCACCTCGCTTGAAGTAAGCTTGGCGCTATGAAGCAACTTATGCCGTGCTTGGTGCACTTGAGGCGTCAGGCCTACTTGTGACATCCGGGTGAAGACGGAGCTTCCTTGTGAAGTTGTTTTGCTTCACAAAGCATTGGGACCTAATGTTCAAACGGGTGAGATCATCAACACTCGATTTGTCAACGAGCAATGGCGGGCTTAAACTTGGTGGAGTTTGAGCGCCACACAGGCAAAAATTGATCCGCTGCGCCTCTAAAGGAGTCGGCCTGTGACAGTTGGTATCAGAGCTAGATCACTCATTTGGGGTGAGTTCGATCTAGAGCGGACATGCAGCTATTGTGATATCATTCTTCCGTGGACCCCGATGCAGCTGTCTGAAGGAGTATGCATGAAACTCATCCTGGGGGACGTGCTTGACATCCTAGACTCTAAACAAGACCGCCGTTGGTTTTCTGGTCAGGTTTGAACTGTGGGAGCTGATTGGTGATGTCTTGGGGTATCCATGCCTATTGTGCTATTCTTCAGCGATGCCTTAAACGCAGCAACCGTTCTCGAGGGTGCGAATTGAGCAGCATTGTGGCAGCTAGTGTTTCCTTGCTAACTTGGTGTCTCCCTCTCGCTTTGTGGACTTGGTGAGCATTTCTACACTGTGGGCACACTGTGGCGCGAGTAAGCTACATTTGTGGATGGGTTGCTTCCTAACTAGCAGGGTTGGCATAATTGTGTTACTTTGTTGGCTACATGGGGATTTCTACCGCAGTTTGGACTTGTGGAATGCTTGTATCAGATTGTGGGATGCGATCTTCAGCTATTGAGCCTTAGAGACGGATTTTCGTTGGCAGCCGTGCACGTGCTATGGCATTATCACTGGTTTGCTTCAGGGGGCCTATGTTTCGACCGTTCGTGGTGGCATTTGCAACTGGTGCTTGTCAGTGGTTTTGCATCTTCAGACGCATGGTTGTTACTTCTTAAAGGGTTCGTTCGGAAAAATATTCAAGACAAAATTTGAGATCTTGACTCCCGTGTGCAGAGGCACCGAGTGTACATGCTTGCTAGAGAGCAGGGTGATGGATGAAATCATCGTTGTTGGAGGACAACCATGTAGCGGGATAGTAAAGTCAGGACATGAGTTTGGTGCCAGGATCAGCGCACCATTTTGAGCAGCTTCGTTGAGATGGCTAGTTTTGTGGGTGGCAGGAGCGGAGAGCCATTGAAAGGCGAAATCATTGAGCTTGATCGAGATAGCTGACTCGAGTGAAGGCAGTGGCCGAGATACTGGGCAGCATGAGTTAAATTCTAGCCAGAAGACATAAGTAGAGCCAGAGGGCTTGCCAGAGGGCACGAGCATGAGATTCAGCCGGTGGGCTACACTTTGCCAGAAGGCACGAGTTGAGCAAAGCCAGTGGGCTTCATTTCAGCCGGAGGGCTACACTTCTAATAGAGTATTGAAGTATTGAGTTATAAGAGCATATTCAGCCAATGGGCTACACTTTGCCAGAGGGCACGAGTTGAGCAAAGCCAATGGGCTTCATTTCAGCCAGAGGGCTACACTTCTATAAGAGCATTGAAGTTTTGGGTTATAAGTAAATATCCAGCCAGAGGGTTACCCATTGCCAGAGGGCACGAGTTTGAGTTCAGCCAGAGGGCTTCATCTTGCTAGAGAGCATGAGAAAATTTAGGCTTGCAAAGAATGCATTAGCCAGAGGGCTTCATTTTGCTAGAGGGCAACAGCCAGAGGGCTTCAGAGTTTGAGTTTGCTAGAGAGCAACAGCCAGAGGGCTTCGAAGTTTGAGTTTGCCAGAGGGCAACAGCCAAGAGGGCTTTAGAGACTGAGTTTGCCAGAGGGCATCAGCCAGAAGGCTTCAGAGACATGAGCTTGCTAATGAGCAGCAGCCAGAGGGCTTTCATTTTGCCAGAGGGCACAGTATAGAGATACTTCAGCGTATTGAAGATATTAGCTAGAGGGCTTTGAGCTTGCCAGAGGGCTTTGAGCAATTGATGATTTGCATTGAGTCGACGAGGGCGTCGACAACTCGAGTGGAGGAGGAAGTCGCGATGCGACAACCCACTGTGAGTTTGCTCAGAGGAGCTTGAGTTTGCTCGGAGGAGCATTGGCAGAGAGGCCATTTTGAGATTGCTCGGAGGAGCATTGGCAGAGAGGCCATTTTGAGTTTGCTCGGAGGAGCATTGGCAGAGAGGCCATTGGAGAAGAGGGCTTGGCATTTCAAGAGTATTGGCAAAGGGCAGAGTTTAGAGACGCTCAGAGGAGCTTTGGCAGAGGCCATTTGAGAGAAGTCACCAGCAGAGGGTGCAACCAGCAGAGGGTGCAACAGGTGGAGTGCAGTTCAGCTGGGTTTGAGTAGAGAACAATGAGGGGAGCTTGGCTAAGAGAGTTAGACGTTGAAGGTAGGCAATCCACACAGAGGTGTTGGACAGATCAGAGGAGCCGGTACACGCACTGCAGCATCAGCTTTGTGCTACATCAACGAGGACGTTGATGGTTGAAGTGGAGGAGAGTGTCACGGGTTGCCTTGCAAGGCTAACTCCGTGACGTTTCGCTCGCAGTGGTGTGGCCATTAGAGTGCTCAAGAGTGGCCATTGGAAGTGCCCCAACGTGGCCTAACATTGGCCCCAAGTAGCCCAAGGCATGTATGCCACCAATAGCCAACACAAGACAAAGCCACAGCCTATATAAGTCATTATGACTCCTCAGACATGTATGATGTTTCCTCCTTCCAGATGAAGAAGGGCATAACAAGCTACTATAAGGGGGTATGGTGTGCTGCCTACCAACCTCCCCGTCCAAACTGGACTTGAAGTGAGCAACCTTGGGGCAACTCAAGGGCGGGCTGTAGGCATCCAGAGGGGTGTCTAGAGTCTCCATGTGGGTTTGGGAGCCCCGTGGACGGTGCGAAGATGTAGGCACTGCGCGTCTCTCCCGAGGGAGAGGTCCACTACGTTGTTTCCATTATGCCACGCAATATGGTATCTTTGGGACTCGTCTTGGACCGAATGGGCTATCGAGGCACCACTAGAGGCCTCGTGTGCCAACTCTAGTGCTTGGTTTGGGTTCGACTTTGCACGAGGGGATCCCGTGGCTTAAGCTAAGCGGTTGGAAGGCGACACCGCATGTGTGGGCTATCAAATGAAGGCATCAAGCTATGCAACGACTACGTCCATTGAGGGACTACATTATGCTACGAGCAAGCTACGGATTGAGACGTCGCCTTACTCATGCTACACGTTGGTGCAACGCTAAGGTGCGCAATGGCCTTAGGCGGAATCTAGCACGCGTGTTGGCACGAGGACTACGCCGTGGGCAAGAGATTGACCCTCGGTGGCTTGTGGGCTTCTCATGACCAAGTGGCCACCTAATACGCATCTATTGAGGCATGCTTGACCCAGCGACACGTCGAGACGCTGTTAAATACCCAACCGGCAACGTTGGCTTGTCGGCTAAGTTGAGGACCTTCGCTAGCACATTGTTGTGTGGCTAGGTGCCTTGATGACATGAACCTAAGTTGGGCGAGCACCTCGCTTGAAGTAAGCTTGGCGCTATGAAGCGACTTATGCCGTGCTTGGTGCACTTGAGGCGTCAGGCCTACTTGTGACATCCGGGTGAAGACGGAGCTTCCTTGTGAAGTTGTTTTGCTTGACAAAGCATTGGGACCTAATGTTCAAACGGGTGAGATCATCAACACTCGATTTGTCAACGAGCAATGGCGGGCTTAAACTTGGTGGAGTTTGAGCGCCACACAGGCAAAAATTGATCCGCTGCGCCTCTAAAGGAGTCGACCTGTGACACAAGGCCAAGGCCAGCAGCATGCCATGCCACGGCCAAGGCAGGCCAGCCAAAGCCAGCAGCATGCCATGCCAAGGCCTAGGCCAGCAGCATGCCATGCCAAGGCCTAGGCCAGCAGCATGCCATGCCAAGGCCAAGGCTAGCAGCATGCCATGCCACGGCCAAGGCAGCCCAGCCAAAGCCAGCAGCATGCCATGCCAAGGCCTAGGCCAGCAGCATGCCATGCCACGGCCAAGGCAGCCCAGCCCAAGCCAGCAGCATGCCATGCCATGGCCAAGGCCAGCAGCATGCCATGCCACGGCCAAGGCAGCCCAGCCAAAGCCGGCAGCATGCCATGCCAAGGCCAAGGCCAGCAACATGCCATGCCACGGCCAAGGCAGGCCAGCCAAAGCCGGCAGCATGCCATGCCAAGGCCAAGGCCAGCAGCATGCCATGCCACGGCCAAGGCAGCCCAGCCAAAGCCAGCGGCATGCCATGCCAAGGCCTAGGCCAGCAGCATGCCATGCCACGGCCAAGGCAGCCCAGCCCAAGCCAGCAGCATCCCATGCCATGGCCAAGGCCAGCAGCATGCCATGCCACGGCCAAGGCAGCCCAGCCAAAGCCAGCAGCATGCCATGCCAAGGCCAAGGCCAGCAGCATGCCATGCCACGGCCAAGGCAGCCCAGCCCAAGCCAGCAGCATCCCATGCCATGGCCAAGGCCAGCAGCATGCCATGCCACGGCCAAGGCAGCCCAGCCAAAGCCAGCAGCATGCCATGCCAAGGCCAAGGCCAGCAGCATGCCATGCCAAGGCCAAGGCCAGCAGCATGCCATGCCACGGCCAAGGCAGCCCAGCCAAAGCCAGCAGCATGCCATGCCAAGGCCAAGGCCAGCAGCATGCCATGCCACGGCCAAGGCAGGCCAGCCAAAGCCAGCAGCTTGCCATGCCAAGGCCAAGGCCAGCAGTATGCCATGCCACGGCCTAGGCCAGCAGCATGCCATTCCAAGGCCAAGGCAGCCCATCCGAAGCCAGCAACATTCCATGCCAAGGCCAACGCAGCCCAGCCAAAGCCAGCGGCATGCCATGCCAAGGCCAAGGCCAGCCGCATGTCTTGCCACGGCCTTGTCCCGCAGCGTGGCGTGCCTTGGCCTTGGGCTAGAACATCGCATGCCACGCCCTTGGCAAGCAATCCTGTCCCTCGTGTAATTGCCATTTGGTTTGGCTTTGACTTACGTATATGTTGCCTTGCGAAATGCATGTCCCTCGGGTAATAGCCGTTTGGTTGCCTTTGACTTGCGAACACGTTGCTAGTGCTTTCCCCAGTGGAAGCTTGTTGGGTAAAGTATGTCCCTCGGAAGTTGCCTGTTGCGTTTGTTATTTGCATTCGAGCTATCCGATGCTTGCTCGGTTTCTCTAAGAGTTTTTGCACGTTCGTCGGGCTTTTTAATTATTTATTTACTCATAAAAATTATAATAAAATAAATAAAAAATAAAAAAATAATTAAAAAAATTACTATAATTACTAGTGCCTCATCTTATAATTGTTGGCATTCTTCTAGAATTTTTTGAGTATTTTTAGTAATTTTTATTTTTTTTTAAGTATTAAAATCGAAATAAATTAAAATAAAATATTTCCGGTGGCCAAATATTTTTTTATAATTTTTTTTATGGTGTATTAAATTATTTCCTACAACTTTCATGTTGAAAGTTTTGGCAAAAAACCGTTACTTTTTAAAAAAACCCCATTATGACTCCTCGAACATGGTTGATGTTTCCTCCTGCCAGATTGAAAAGGGCTTAACAGGCTATTATAAGGGGGGGGGGCACCTCCCTTAAGGCTGGCCAGCATGGCCAGGCCACAGGCCACGCCTATGCCTAGGCGGGCGCTTGGCACATGCCATCGCTTGGCTTGTGGCATCGAAACTACATAGCCAAGCACGGGATCCGTCGAGTGGCTGCCCGCGGTGGTGGCGGTGGCACGTTGGCCTAGGCCAGCATGCCATGCCACAGCCTTGGCCAGCAACATGGCATGCCAAAGCCTTTGCCAGCAGCATGCCATGCCCTGGCCTTGGCAAGCATGTCATGCCACGGCCTTGGCCAGCAGCATGCCATGCCACGGCCTTGGCCGGCAGCATGCCATGCCCCGGCCTTGGCCAGCAGCATGCCATGCCACGGCCTTGGCCAGCAGCATGCCATGCCAAAGCCTTGGCCAGCAGCATGCCATGCCCCGACCTTGGCAAGCTTGGCATACCACGGCCATGGCCAGCAGCGTGCCATGCCCCGGCCTTGGCCAGCAGCGTGCCATGCCACGACCTTGGCCAGCAGCTTGCCATGCCCCGGCCTTGGCCAGCATGCCATGCCACGGCCTTGGCCAGCAGCATGGCATGCCAAAGCCTTGGCCAGCAGCATGCCATGCCCCGGCCTTGGCCAGCAGCATGCCATGCCAAAGCCTTGGCCAGCAGCATGCCATGCCCCGGCCTTGGCAAGCTTGGCATGCCACGGCCATGGCGAGCAGCGTACCATGCCCCGGCCTTGGCCAGCAGCGTGCCATGCCCCGGCCTTGGCCAGCAGCGTGCCATGCCACGACCTTGGCCAGCAGCTTGCCATGCCCCGGCCTTGGCCAGCATGTCATGCCACGGCCTTGGCCAGCAGCATGCCATGCCACGGCCTTGCCCAGCAACATGGCATGCCAAAGCCTTGGCCAGCAGCATGCCATGCCGCGGCCTTGGCCGGCAGCATGCCATGCCGCGGCCTTGGCCGGCAGCATGGCAAGCCCAAGCCTTGGTCAGCAGCAGCATGCCATGCCAACGCCTTGGCCAGCAGCATGCCTTGCCACGGCCTTGTCCAGCACCATGGCGTGCCATGCCACGGCCTCGGCCATCAGCATGCCTTGCCACGTCCTCGGCCATCAGCATGCCTTGCCACGGCCTCGGCCAGCAGCATGTCATGCCACGGCCTTGGCAAGCATGCCATGTCCCTCGGGTAATTGTACAAGTTGCCTTGCGAAATGCATGTCCCTCGGTTAAATTGCCATTTGGTTGGCTTTGGCGTGCGAACGAGTTGCCTGTGCTTTCCTTGTGGAAGCTTGTTGCGAGAAGTATGTCCCTCGAAAGTTGCCTGTTGCGTTTGTTATTTGCATTCGCGCTAACCGGTGCTTGCTCGGCTTCTCTAAACGTTTTCGTGCGTTCGTCGGGCTTCTTAGTCCTTCGGGGGGCGATTCGTTTTGGGGGGCTGGTGCATAGTGTACGTCGTGGCGCGTGAGTTGTGCTTGGTTTGTGCGAGTTGGACGGATCCCTGCCTGTGCAGCGAACTGCACTGGTGCATTCCTCCATGTCCCTCGGGTGATGCCTTTAGGTTGTCTTCGACTTGCCTTCGGGTTGCCTGCGCATCCCTAGTGGAAGGTGCCTTGCGAAAAGCGTGTCCCTCGGGCAATTGCCATTTGGTTGGCTTTGACGTTCGGACGAGTTGCCTATGCTTTCCTAGTGGAAGCTTGTTGCGAAAAGTATGTCCCTCGAAAGTTGCCTGTTGCGCTTGTTATTTGCATTCGCGCTAACCGGTGCTTGCTCGGCCTCTCTAAATGTTTTCGCGCGTTCGTCGGGCTTCTTAGTCCTTCGGGGGGTGATTCGTTTTGGGGGGCTGGTGCACAGTGTACGTCGTGGCGCGTGAGTTGTGTTCGGTTTGTGCGAGTTGGACGGATCCCTGCCTGTGCAGCGAACTCCACTGGTGCATTCCTCCATGTCCCTCGGGTGATCGCCTTTAGGTTGTCTTCGACTCCCCTTCGGGTTGTCTGTGCTTCCCTAGTGGAAGGTGCCTTGCGAGAAGCATGTCCCTCGGGTAATTGCCATTTGGTTGGCTTTGACGTTCGAACGAGTTGCCTGTGCTTTCCTAGTGGAAGCTTGTTGCGAAAAGTATGTCCCTCGAAAGTTGCCTGTTGCGCTTGTTATTTGCGTTCGCGCTAACCGGTTCTTGCTCGGCCTCTCTAAATGTTTTCG
>NC_138972.1:1735000-1745000 GCF_055761805.1 Camellia sinensis | reverse complement strand
CCGCATGCTATGCCACGGCCTCAGCTTGCATGACATGCCACGGCCTCGGCCGGCATGCCTTGCTACGGGGTCGCCCAACATGCCATGCCACGGCCTCGGCCTGCATGCCAAGCCACGACCTCGGCCCGCATGACATGCCACGGCCTCGGCCCGCATGCCTTCCTACGGGGTCGCCCAACATGCCATGCCACGGCCTCGGCCCGCATGCCATGCCACGGCCTCGGACATAATGCCTTGTTACGGCATCGCCCAACATGCCATGCCACGGCCTCGGCCCGCATGCCTTGCTACGACGTTGCCCAACATGCCATGCCACGGCCCCGGCCCGCATGCCTTGCCACCGCGTTGCCCAGCATGCCATGGCACCGCGTTGGCCGGCGTGCCATGCCTTTGCCTTGGCCAACATGTCGTGCCACGGCCTCGGCCCGTATGCCATGCCATGCCACGGCCCGCATGTCTTGCCACGGCGTTGCCAAACATGCCATGCCACGGCCTCGGCCCGCATGCCATGCCACGGCCTCGGCCCGCATGCCTTGCTGCGGCGTCGCCCAACTTGCCATGCCACGGCCTCGGCCCGCATGCCTTGCTGCGGCGTCGCCCAACTTGCCATGCCACGGCCTCGGCCCGCATGCCATGCCACGGCCTTGGCCCGCATGCCATGCCACGGCCTCGGCCCGCATGCCTTGCTGCGGCGTCGCCCAACATGCCATGGCACGGCCTCGGCCCGCATGCCATGGCACGGCGTCGGCCCGCATGACACGCCACGGCCTCGGACCGCATGCCTTGCTCCGGCGTCGCCCAACATGCCATGCCACGGCCTCGGCCCGCATGCCATGCCACGGCCTCGGCCCGCGTGCCTTGCTACGACGTTGCCCAACATGCCACGCCACGGCCCCGGCACGCATGCCTTGCCACCGCGTTGCCCAGCATGCCATGCCACCGCGTTGCTCGGCGTGCCATGCCTTAGCCTTGGCCAACTTGTCGTGCCACGGCCTCGGCCCTCATGCCATGCCATGCCACGGCCCGCATGTCTTGCCACGGTGTTGCCAAACATGCCATGCCACGGCCTCGGCCCGCATGACATGCCACGGCCTCGGCCCGCATGCCTTGCTACGGCGTCGCCCAACATGCCATGCGACGGCCTCGGCCCGCACGCCATGCCACGGCCTCGGCCTGCATGCCTTGCTACGGCGTCGCCCAACATGCCATGCCACGGCCTCGGCCCGCATGCCATGCCACGGCCTCGGCCCGCGCGACATGCCACGGCCTCGGCCCGCATGCCTTGCCACGACGTCGCCCAACTTGCCATGCCACGGCCTCGGCCCGCATGCCATGCCACGGCCTCGGCTCGCATGACATGCCACGGCCTCGGCCCGCATGCCTTGCTACGGCGTCGCCCAACATGCCATGCCACGGCCTCGGCCCGCATGCCATGCCACGGCCTCGGCCCGCATGACATGCCACGGCCTCGGACCGCATGCCTTGCTACGGCGTCGCCCAACATGCCATGCCACGGCCCCGGCCCGCATGCCTTGCCACCGCGTTGCCCAGCATGCCATGCCACCGCATTGCCCGGCGTGCCATGCCTTAGCCTTGGCCAATATGTCGTGCCACGGCCTCGGCCCGCATGCCATGCCGTGCCACGGCCCGCAGGTCTTGCCACGGCGTTGCCAAACATGCCATGCCACGGCCTCGGCCCGCATGCCTTGCCACGGCCTCGGCCAACATGCCATGCCACAGCCCGCATGCCATGCCACGGCCTCGGCCCGCATGACATGCCACGGCCTCGGCCCGCATGCCTTGCTACGGCGTCGCCCAACATGCCATGCCATGGCCTCGGCCCGCATGCCCTTCTACGGCGTTGCCCAACATGCCATGCCACGGCCTCGGCCCGCATGCCTTGTCACCGCATTGCCCAGCATGCCATGCCACCGCGTTGCCCGGCGTGCCATGCCTTAGCCTTGGCCAACATGTCGTGCCACGGCCTCGGCCCGCATGCCATGCCATGCCACGGCCCGCATGTCTTGCCACGGCGTTGCCAAACATGCCATGCCATGGCCTCGGCCCGCATGACATGCCACGGCCTCGGCCCGCATGCCTTGCAACGGCGTCGCCCAACATGCCATGCCACGGCCTCGGCCCGCATGCCTTGCCACGACGTCGCCCAACTTGCCATGCCACGGCCTCGGCCCGCATGCCATGCCACGGCCTCGGCCCGCATGACATGGCACGGCCTCGGACCGCATGCCTTGCTACGGCGTCGCCCAACTTGCCATGCCACGGCCTCGGCCCGCATGCCTTGCTTCGACGTTGCCCAACATGCCATGCCACGGCCCCGGCCCGCATGCCTTGCCACCGCGATGCCCAGCGTGCCATGCTTAGCCTTGGCCAACATGTCGTGCCACGGCCTCGGCCCGCATGCCATGCCATGCCACGGCCCGCATGTCTTGCCACGGCGTTGCCAAACATGCCATGCCACGGACTCGGCCCGCATGACATGCCACGGCCTCGACCCGCATGCCTTGCAACGGCGTCGCCCAACATGCCATGCCACGGCCTCGGCCCGCATGCCATGACACGGCCTCGGCCCGCATGCCATGCCACGGCCTCGGCCCGCATGACATGCCACGGCCTCGGCCCGCATGCCTTGCTACGACGTCGCCCAACTTGCCATGCCACGGCCTCGGCCTGCATGCCATGCCAAGGCCTCGGCTCGCATGACTTGCCACGGCCTCGGCCCGCATGCCATGCCACGGCCTCGGCCCGCATGACATGCCACGGCCTCGGCCCGCATGCCTTGCTACGACGTCGCCCAACTTGCCATGCCACGGCCTCGGCCTGCATGCCATGCCAAGGCCTCGGCTCGCATGACTTGCCACGGCCTCGGCCCGCATGCCATGCCACGGCCTCGGCCCGCATGCCTTGCTACGACGTTGCCCAACATGCCATGCCACGGCCCCGGCCTGCATGCCTTGCCACCGCGTTGCCCAGCATGCCATGCCACTGCGTTGCCCGGCGTGCCATGCCTTAGCCTTGGCCAACATGTCGTGCCACGGCCTCGGCCCGCGTGCCATGCCATGCCACGGCCCGCATGTCTTGCCATGGCGTTGCCAACACATGCCATGCCACGGCCTCGGCCCGCACGACAAGCCACGGCCTCGGCCCGCATGCCTTGCTACGGCGTCGCCCAACATGCCATGCCACGGCCTCGGCCCGCATGCCATGCCACGGCCTCGGCCCGCATGCCCTTCTACGGCGTTGCCCAACATGCCATGCCACGGCCTCGGCCCGCATGCCTTGCCACCGCGTTGCCCAGCATGCCATGCCACCGCGATGCCCGGCGTGCCATGCCTTAGCCTTGGCCAACATGTCGTGCCATGGCCTCGGCCCGCATGCCATGCCACGGACGGCCTCGGCCCGCATGCCATGCCACGGCCTCGGCCCGCATGTCTTGCCACGGCGTTGCCCAACATGCCATGCCACGACCTCGGCCCCCATGTCTTGCCACCGCGCTGCCCAGCATGCCAATGCACCGCGTTGCCCGGCGTGCCATGCCTTAGCCTTGGCCAACATGCCACGCCACGGCCTCAGCCCGCATGGCTTGCCAGGGCGTTGCCCAACATGCCATGCCACGGCCTCGGCCTCGGCCCGCATGCCATGCCACGGCCTCGCCCCGCATGTCTTGCCACGGCGTTGCCCAACATGCCATGCCATGCCACGCCACGGCCTCGGCCCGCATGCCATGCCACGGCCGTGGCGGCATGGCAAGCCACGGCCTCAGCCAGCATGCCATGCCACGGCCTCGCCCAGCATGCCATGGCACGGTCTTGGTCAGCATGCCATGCCATGGCACCGCCTTGCGCAGCGTTGGCCAGCATGCCTTGGCCGGCATGCCATGCCAATGCCTTGGGCCAACATGGCGTGCCACGGGCTGGGCGAGCATGGCATGCCACGGGCTGGGCGAGCATGCCACGCCACGGCCTTGGCTAGCAGCAAGGCATGCCACGGCCTCGGCGAGCATGCCATGCCAAGGCCAAGGCCAAGGCAGTGGGCAAGGCCAAGTCCCTGTGCAAGGCATGGCCAAGGCCAAGGCCATGGCATGCCACCGCCTTGATCGATCTTTTTGAACATGATTCTTTTATAATCTTACCCAAACCGTGCAACACAATTAAAAATGCACTACAATCAATTTTAAATGTCATTCCCTATTTTTTTGCAATTTTTCTTGAGCTTTTCGAATTTTTAAAGCCCTTATTTGGCAAAAAAAAATCAAAATAAAAAAAAATGAAAAAAATAATTTAATAATTTCTATAATTACTAGTGAATCATCCTTTAATTATTGGAATTTTTCCATAATTTTTTGACCATTTTTATTAATTTTTATATTTTTTAAGTATTAAAATCGAAATAAATTAAAATAAAATATTTTCGGTAACAAAATATTTTTTTTAATTTTTTTTATGGTGTATTAAATTATTTCCTACAACTTTCATGTTGAAAGTTTTGGCAAAAAACCATTACTTTTTAAAAAAACCCCATTATGACTCCTCGAACATGCTTGATGTTTCCTCCTGCCAGATTGAAAAGGGCTTAACAGGCTATTATAAGGGGGGGGGCACCTCCCTTGCCCAGGGCAAGGCAGTGGCAGGTGCGCCCCATGTTGGGCGCGGCCTGGGCTGCGACCTTGGGTTACATGCACTGCGGCTCGACCGCGGCCTGGGCTGCGGCCTTGGGCGGCTCGGCCGCGGCCTTGGGCGGCCTGGACCGCGGCCTTGGGCGGCCTGGACCGCGGCCTTGCGCGGCCTGGGCACGGCCTTGGGCGGCCTGGGCGCGGCCTTGGGCGGCTCGGGCGCGGCCTTGGGCGGCCTGGGCGCGGCCTTGGGCGGCCTGGGCGCGGCCTTGGGCGGATCGGGCGCGGCCTTGGACGGCCTGGGCCCGGCCTTGGGCGGCCTGGGCGCGGCCTTAGGCGGCTCGGGAGCGGCCTTGGGCTGCCTGGGCGCGGCCTTTGGCGGCTCGGGCGCGGCCTTGGGCGGCCTTGGGCGGCCTGGACCGCGGCCTTGGGCGCGGCCTTGAGCAGCATGGCGTGGCATGCGCGCGGGCGTGGGCGGCCTGGCATGCGCGCGGCATGGGCAGCACGGCATGGCATGCGCACGGCCTGGGCGGCCTGGCATGCAGCCGGCCTGGCATGCCCGCGGCGTGGGCAGCACGGCATGGCATGCGCACGGCCTGGGCGGCCTATCATGCAGCCGGCCTGGGCAGCACGGCATGGCATGCGCACGGCCTGGGCGGCCTGGCATGCAGCCGGCCAGGGCAGCCTGGCCTGGCATGCCCGCGGCGTGGGCAGCGTGGCCTGTGCGAATACCGCGCGCGTGGTCTTTTGACCACGGTGCGCGTGTTGCGCGCATGGTCGCGCACGCCTTTGCACGCAACGCACGTCTAGTGATAAGAACCGCAGCCAAGGCAGCCCAGCCCCAAGGCCATGGCCAGCAGCATGGCATGCCACGGCCAAGGCAGCCCGGCCAAAGCCAGCAGCATGCCATGCTAAGGCCAAGGCCAGCAGCATGCCATGCCACGGCCAAGGCAGCCCCGCCAAAGCCAGCAGCATGCCATGCCAAGGCCAAGGCCAGCAGCATGCCATGCCACGGCCAAGGCTGGCCAGCCAAAGCCAGCAGCATGCCATGCCAAGGCCAAGGCAGCCCAGCCAAAGCCAGCAGCATGCCATGCCAAGGCCAAGGCCAGGAGCATGCCATGCCACGGCCAAGGCAGCCCAGCCAAAGCCAGCAGCATGCCATGCCAAGGCCAAGGCCAGTAGCATGCCATGCCACGGCCAAGGCTGCCCAGCCAATGCCAGCAGCATGCCATGCCAAGGCCAAGGCCAGCAGCATGCCATGCCAAGGCCAAGGCAGCCCAGCCAAAGCCAGCAGCATGCCATGCCAAGGCCAAGGCCAGCAGCATGCCATGCCACGGCCAAGGCAGGCCGGCCAAAGCCAGCAGCATGCCATGCCATGGCCAAGGCCAGCAGCATGCCATGCCACGGCCAAGGCAGCCCAGCCAAAGCCAGCAGCATGCCATGCCAAGGCCAAGGCCTGCAGCATGCCATGCCACGGCCAAGGCAGCCCAGCCAAAGCCAGCAGCATGCCATGCCAAGGCCAAGGCCAGCAGCATGCCATGCCAAGGCCAAGGCAGCCCAGCCAAAGCCAGCAGCATGCCATGCCAAGGCCAAGGCCAGCTGCATGCCATGCCAAGGCCAAGGCCAGCAGCATGCCATGCCACGGCCAAGGCAGGCCAGCCAAAGCCAGCAGCATGCCATGCCAAGGCCAAGGCCGGCTGCATGCCATGCCACGGCCAAGGCTGCCCAGCCAAAGCCAGCAGCATGCCATGCCAAGGCCATGGCCTGCAGCATGCCATGCCACGGCCAAGGCAGCCTAGCCAGAGCCAGCAGCATGCCATGCCAAGGCCAAGGCCAGCAGCATGCCATGCCAAGGCCAAAGCCAGCAGCATGCCATGCCAAGGCCAAGGCCAGCAGCATGCTATGCCACGGCCAAGGCAGCCCAGCCAAAGCCAGCAGCATGCCATGCCCAGGCCAAGGCCAGCAGCATGCCAAGGCCAAGGCCAAGGCCAGCAGCATGCCATGCCAAGGCCATGGCCAAGGCCTAGGCAGCCCATCCGAAGCCAGCAACATTCCATGCCAAGGCCAACGCTGCCCATCCGAAGCCAGCGGCATGCCATGCCAAGGCCAAGGCCAGCCGCATGTCTTGCCACGGCCTTGTCCCGCAGCGTGGCGTGCCTTGGCCTTGGGCTAGAACATCGCATGCCACGCCCTTGGCAAGCAATCCCGTCCCTCGTGTAATTGCCATTTGGTTTGGCTTTGACTTACGTATATGTTGCCCTGCGAAATGCATGTCCCTCGGGTAATAGCCGTTTGGTTGCCTTTGACTTTCGAACACGTTGCTAGTGCTTTCCCCCCTGGAAGCTTGTTGGGAAAAGTATGTCCCTCGGAAGTTGCCTGTTGCGTTTGTTATTTGCATTCGAGCTATCCGATGCTTGCTCGGTTTCTCTAAGAGTTTTTGCACGTTCGTCGGGCTTTTTAATTATTTATTTACTCATAAAAATTATAATAAAATAAATAAAAAATAAAAAAATAATTAAAAAAATTACTATAATTACTAGTGCCTCATCTTATAATTGTTGGAATTTTTCTAGAATTTTTTGAGTATTTTTAGTAATTTTTATTATTTTTTAAGTATTAAAATTGAAATAAATTAAAATAAAATATTCCGGTGGCCAAATATTTTTTTATAATTTTTTTATGGTGTATTAAATTATTTCATACAACTTTCATGTTGAAAGTTTTGGCAAAAAACCATTACTTTTTAAAAAAACCCCATTATGACTCCTCGAACATGGTTGATGTTTCCTCCTGCCAGATTGAAAAGGGCTTAACATGCTATTATAAGGGGGGGGCACCTCCCTTAAGGCTGGCCAGCATGGCCAGGCCACAGGCCACGCCTATGCCTAGGCGGGCGCTTGGCACATGCCATCGCTTGGCTTGTGGCATTGGCTTGTGGCATCGAAACTACATAGCCAAGCACGGGATGCGTCGAGTGGCGGCCCGCGGTGGTGGCGGTGGCACGTTGGCCTAGGCCAGCATGCCATGCCACAGCCTTGGCCAGCAACATGGCATGCCAAAGCCTTGGCCAGCAGCATGCCATGCCCTGGCCTTGGCAAGCATGTCATGCCACGGCCTTGGCCAGCAGCATGCCATGCCACGGCCTTGGCCAGCAGCATGCCATGCCCCGGCCTTGGCCAGCATGTCATGCCACCGCCTTGGCCAGCAGCATGCCATGCCACAGCCTTGGCCAGCAACATGGCATGCCAAAGCCTTGGCCAGCAGCACGCCATGCCCCGGCCTTGGCAAGCTTGTCATGGCACGGCCATGGCCAGCAGCGTGCCATGCCCCGGCCTTGGCCAGTAGCGTGCCATGCCACGACCTTGGCCAGCAGCTTGCCATGCCCCGGCCTTGGCCAGCATGTCATGCCACGGCCTTGGCCAGCAGCATGCCATGCCACGGCCTTGGCCAGCAGCATGCCATGCCACGGCCTTGGCCAGCAACATGGCATGCCAAAGCCTTGGCCAGCAGCATGCCCTGCCCCGGCCTTGGCCGGCAGCATGCCATGCCGTGGCCTTTGCCAGCAGCATGGCAAGCCCAAGCCTTGGTCAGTAGCAGCATGCCATGCCAACGCCTTGGCCAGCAGCATGCCTTGCCACGGCCTCGTCCAGCAGCATGGCATGCCACGCCACGGCCTCGGCCATCAGCATGCCTTGCCACGGCCTCGGCCATCAGCATGCCTTGCCACGGCCACGGCCATCAGCATGGCATGCCCCGGCCTCGGCCAGCAGCATGTCATGCCACGGCCTTGGCAAGCATGCCAAGCCACGGCCTTGGCAAGCATGCCATGTCCCTCGGGTAATTGTACAAGTTGCCTTGCGAAATGCATGTCCCTCGGTTAAATTGCCATTTGGTTAGCTTTGGCGTGCGAACGAGTTGCCTGTGCTTTCCTTGTGGAAGCTTGTTGCGAGAAGTATGTCCCTCGAAAGTTGCCTGTTGCGTTTGTTATTTGCATTCGCGCTAACCGGTGCTTGCTCGGCCTCTCTAAATGTTTTCGCGCGTTCGTCGGGCTTCTTAGTCCTTCGGGGGGTGATTCGTTTTGGGGGGCTGGTGCACAGTGTACGTCGTGGCGCGGGAGTTGTGTTCGGTTTGTGCGAGTTGGACGGATCCCTGCCTGTGCAGCGAACTCCACTGGTGCATTCCTCCATGTCCCTCGGGTGATGCCTTTAGGTTGTCTTCGACTCGCCTTCGGGTTGCCTGCGCTTCCCTAGTGGAAGGTGCCTTGCGAAAAGCGTGTCCCTCGGGTAATTGCCATTTGGTTGGCTTTGACGTTCGAACGAGTTGCCTATGCTTTCCTAGTGGAAGC
This sequence comes from Camellia sinensis, assembly GCF_055761805.1. Lineage (NCBI taxonomy): Eukaryota > Viridiplantae > Streptophyta > Magnoliopsida > Ericales > Theaceae > Camellia > Camellia sinensis. Next base: position 1,736,025 of record NC_138972.1, on the reverse strand, counting down.
TTGTTGCGAAAAGTATGTCCCTCGAAAGTTGCCTGTTGCGCTTGTTATTTGCATTCGCGCTAACCGGTGCTTGCTCGGCCTCTCTAAATGTTCTCGCGCGTTCGTCGGGCTTCTTAGTCCTTCGGGGGGTGATTCGTTTTGGGGGGCTGGTGCACAGTGTACGTCGTGGCGCGTGAGTTGTGTTCGGTTTGTGCGAGTTGGACGGATCCCTGCCTGTGCAGCGAACTCCACTGGTGCATTCCTCCATGTCCCTCGGGTGTTGCCTTTAGGTTGTCTTCGACTCGCCTTCGGGTTGCCTGCGCTTCCCTAGTGGAAGGTGCCTTGCGAAAAGCGTGTCCCTCGGGTAATTTCCATTTGGTTGGCTTTGACGTTCGAACGTGTTGCCTGTGCTTTCCTAGTGGAAGCTTGTTGCGAAAAGTATGTCCCTCGAAAGTTGCCTGTTGCGCTTGTTATTTGCGTTCGCGCTAACCGGTGCTTGCTCGGCCTCTCTAAATGTTTTCGCGCGTTCGTCGGGCTTCTTGGTCTTTCGGGGGGCAATTCGTTTTGGGGGGCTGGTGCATAGTGTACGTCGTGGCGCGTGAGTTGTGTTCGGTTTGTGCGAGTTGGACGAATCCCTGCCTGTGCAGCGAACTCCACTGGTGCATTCCTCCATGTCCCTCGGGTAATTGCCTTAAGGTCGTCTTCGACTCGCCTTCGAGTTGCCTGCGCTTCCCTAGTGGAAGGTGCCTTGCGAAAAGCGTGTCCCTCGGTTAATTGCCATTTGGATGGCTTTGACTTACGAGCGAGTTGCCTGCGGTTTCCCAGTGGAAGGTTGTCGTGAAAGTTATGTCCCCCTTAAGTTGCCTGTTGCCTTTTGTTATTTGCAGTCGCGCTAACCGGTGCTTGCTCGGCTTCTCTAAATGTTTTCCCACGTTCGTCGGGCTTCTTAGTCCTGCGGGGTGTGATTCGTTTCGGGCGGCTGGTGCGTAGTGTACGTCGTGGCGCGTGAGTTGTGTTTGGTTTGTGCGAGTTGGATGGATCCCTGC
>NC_138972.1:1717500-1725000 GCF_055761805.1 Camellia sinensis | reverse complement strand
ATGCCATGCCACGGCCTCGGCCCGCATGACATGCCACGGCCTCGGACCGCATGCCTTGCTACGACGTCGCCCAACATGCCATGCCACGGCCCCGGCCCGCATGCCTTGCCACCGCGTTGCCCAGCATGCCATGCCACCGCGTTGCCCGGCGTGCCATGCCTTAGCCTTGGCCAACATGTCGTGCCACGGCCTCGGCCCGCATGCCATGCCATGCCACGGCCCGCATGTCTTGCCACGGCGTTGCCAAACATGCCTAGCCACGGCCTCGGCCCGCATGCCTAGCCACGGCCTCGGCCAACATGCCTTGCCACGGCCTCGGCCCGCATGCCATGCCACGGCCTCGGCCCGCATGACATGCCACGGCCTCGGCCCGCATGCCTTGGTACGACGTCGCCCAACTTGCCATGCCACGGCCTCGGCCCGCATGCCATGCCACGGCCTCGGCCCTCATGACATGCCACGGCCTCGGACCGCATGCCTTGCTACGACGTCGCCCAACATGCAATGCCACGGCCCCGGCCCGCATGCCTTGCCACCGCGTTGCCCAGCATGCCATGCCACCGCGTTGCCCGGCGTGCCATGCCTTAGCCTTGGCCAACATGTCGTGCCACGGCCTCGGCCCGCATGCCATGCCATGCCACGGCCCGCATGTCTTGCCACGGCGTTGCCAAACATGCCATGCCACGGCCTCGGCCCGCATGCCTAGCCACGGCCTCGGCCAACATGCCATGCCACGGCCTCGGCCCGCATGCCATGCCACGGCCTCAGCCCGCATGCCTTGCCACCGCGTTGCCCAGCATGCCATGCCTTAGCCTTGGCCAACATGTCGTGCCACGGCCTCGGCCCGCATGCCATGCCATGCCACGGCCAGCATGTCTTGCCACGGCGTGGCCAAAATGCCATGCCACTGCCTCGGCCCGCATGCCTTGCTACGGCGTCGCCCAACAGGCCATGCCACGGCCTCGGCCCGCATGCCTTGCTACGGCGTCGCCCAACATGCCATGCCACGGCCTCGACCCGCATGCCATGCCACGGCCTCGGCCCGCACGACAAGCCACGGCCTCGGCCCGCATGCCTTGCTACGGCGTCGCCCAACATGCCATGCCACGGCCTCGGCCCGCATGCCATGCCACGGCCTCGGCCCGCATGCCCTTCTACGGCGTTGCCCAACATGCCATGCCACGGCCTCGGCCCGCATGCCTTGCCACCGCGTTGCCCAGCATGCCATGCCACCGCGATGCCCGGCGTGCCATGCCTTAGCCTTGGCCAACATGTCGTGCCACGGCCTCGGCCCGCATGCCTTGTTACTGCGTCGCCCAACAGGCCATGCCACGGCCTCGACCCGCATGCCTTGCTACGGCGTCGCCCAACATGCCATGCCACGGCCTCGACCCGCATGCCATGCCACGGCCTCGGCCCGCACGACAAGCCACGGCCTCGGCCCGCATGCCTTGCTACGGCGTCGCCCAACATGCCATGCCACGGCCTCGGCCCGCATGCCATGCCACGGCCTCGGCCCGCATGCCCTTCTTCGGCGTTGCCCAACCTGCCGTGCCACGGCCTCGGCCCGCAAGCCTTGCCACCGCGTTGCCCAGCATGCCATGCCACCGCGATGCCCGGCGTGCCATGCCTTAGCCTTGGCCAACATGTCGTGCCACGGCCTCGGCCCGCATGCCATGCCACGGACGGCCTCGGCCCGCATGCCATGCCACGGCCTTGGCCCGCATGTCTTGCCACGGCGTTGCCCAACATGCCATGCCATGCCACGGCCTCGGCCCGCATGCCATGCCATGCCACGGCCTCGGTCCGCATGCCTTGCCACGGCGTTGCCCAGCATGCCATGCCACCGCGTTGCCCAGCGGGCCGTGCCACGGCCTCGGCCCGCATGCCATGCCATGCCACGGCCTCGGCCCGCATGCCTTGCGACTGCCTTGGCCAGCGTGCCATGCCACAGCGTGCCATGCCTTAGCCTTGGCCAACATGCCATGCCACTGCCTCGGCCAGCATGTCGTGCCACCGCCACGGCCAGGATGCCATGCCGGTCCGTTGCCCAGCATGCCACGGCCGTGGCGGCATGGCAAGCCACGGCCTCGGCCAGCATTCCCTGCCACGGCCTCGGCCAGCATGCCATGCCACGGCCTCGGCCAGCATGCCATGGCACTGTCTTGGTCAGCATGCCATGCCATGGCACCGCCTTGTCCAGCACGCCGTGCCGCAGCGTTGGCCAGCATGCCTTGGCCGGCATGCCATGCCAATGCCTTGGGCCAACATGGCGTGCCACGGGCTGGGCCATGCCGGTCCGTTGCCCGGCATGCCACGGCCGTGGCGGCATGGCAAGCCACGGCCTCGGCCAGCATGCCATGCCCCGGCCTCGCCTAGCATGCCATGGCACGGTCTTGGTCAGCATGCCATGCCATGGCACCGCCTTGTGCAGCGTTGGCCAGCATGCCTTGGTCGGCATGCCATGCCAATGGCTTGGGCCAACATGCCGTGCCACGGGCTGGGCGAGCATGGCATGCCACGGGCTGGGCGAGCATGCCACGCCACGGCCTTGGCTAGCAGCAAGGCATGCCACGGCCTCGGCGAGCATGCCATGCCATGCCATGCCATGCCAAGGCCAAGGCCAAAGCCAAGGCCAAGGCAGTGGGCAAGGCCAAGTCCCTGTGCAAGGCATGGCCAAGGCCAAGGCCGCGGGCAAAGGCCAAGGCCAAGGCCATGGCATGCCACCGCCTCGATCGATCTTTTTGAACATGATTCTTTTATAATCTTACCCAAACCGTGCAACACAATTAAAAATGCACTACAATCAATTTTAAATGTCATTCCCTATTTTTTTGCAATTTTTCTGGAGCTTTTCGAATTTTTAAAACCCTTATTTGGCATAAAAAAATCAAAATAAAATAAAAAAAATGAAAAAAATAATTTAATAATTTCTATAATTACTAGTGAATCATCCTTTAATTATGGTAATTTTTCCATAATTTTTTGACCATTTTTATTAATTTTTATTATTTTTTAAGTATTAATATCGAAATAAATTAAAATAAAATATTTTCGGTAAAAAAATATATTTTTTAATTTTTTTAATGGTGTATTAAATTATTTCCTACAACTTTCATGTTGAAAGTTTTGGCAAAAAACCATTACTTTTTAAAAAAACCCCATTATGACTCCTCGAACATGGTTGATGTTTCCTCTTGCCAGATTGAAAAGGGCTTAACAGGCTATTATAAGGGGGGGGCACCTCCCTTGCCCAGGGCAAGGCAGTGGCAGGTACGCCCCATGTTGGGCGCGGCCTGGGCTGCGGCCTTGGGTTACATGCACTGCGGCTCGACCGCGGCCTGGGCTGCGGCCTTGGGCGGCTCGGACCGCGGCCTGGGCTGCGGCCTTGGGCGGCCTGGACCGCGGCCTTGGGCGGCCTGGACCGCGGCCTTGGGCGGCCTTGGGCGGCCTGGGCGCGGCCTTGCGCGGCCTGGGCGCGGCCTTGGGCGGCCTGGGCGCGGCCTTGGGCGGCTCGGGCGCGGCCTTGGGCGGCCTGGGCGCGGCCTTGCGCGGCCTGGGCGCGGCCTTGGGCAGCATGGCGTGGCATGCGCGCGGGCGTGGGCGGCCTGGCATGCGCGCGGCATGGGCAGCACGGCATGGCATGCGCACGGCCTGGGCGGCCTGGCATGCAGCCGGCCTGGCATGCCCGCGGCGTGGGCAGCACGGCATGGCATGCGCACGGCCTGGGCGGCCTGGCATGCAGCCGGCCTGGCATGCCCGCGGCGTGGGCAGCACGGCATGGCATGCGCACGGCCTGGGCAGCACGGCATGGCATGCGCACGGCCTGGGCGGCCTGGCATGCAGCCGGCCAGGGCAGCCTGGCATGGCATGCCCGCGGCGTGGGCAGCGTGGCCTGTGCGAATACCGCACGCGTGGTCTTTTGACCACGGTGCGCGTGTTGCGCGCATGGTCGCGCACGCCTTTGCACGCCTTCGCACGCAACGCACGTCTAGTGATAAGAACCGCAGCCAAGGCCAGCAGCATGGCATGCCACGGCCAAGGCAGCCCAGCCAAAGCCAGCAGCATGGCATGCCAAGGCCAAGGCCAGCAGCATGCCATGCCACGGCCAAGGCAGGCCAGCCAAAGCCAGCAGCATGCCATGCCCTGGCCAAGGCCAGCAGCATGCCATGCCACGGCCAAGGCAGCCCAGCCAAAGCCCGCAGCATGCCATGCCAAGGCCAAGGCCAGCAGCATGCCATGCCAACGCCAAGGCCAGCAGCATGCCATGCCACGCCCAAGGCGGCCCAGCCAAAGCCAGCAGCATGCCATGCCAAGGCCTAGGCCAGCAGCATGCCATGCCACGGCCAAGGCAGGCCAGCCAACGCCAGCAGCATGCCATGCCAAGGCCTGGCCAGCAGCATGCCATGCCACAGCCAAGGCAGCCCAGCCAAAGCCAGCAGCATGCCATGCCAAGGCCAAGGCCAGCAGCATGCCATGCCACGGCCAAGGCAGGCCAGCCAACGCCAGCAGCATGCCATGCCAAGGCCTGGCCAGCAGCATGCCATGCCACGGCCAAGGCAGCCCAGCCAACGCCAGCAGCATGCCATGCCAAGGCCAAGGCCAGCAGCATGCCATGCCACGGCCAAGGCAGCCCAGCCAAAGCCAGCAGCATGCCATGCCAAGGCCAAGGCCAGCAGCATGCCATGCCACGGCCAAGGCAGGCCAGCCAAAGCCAGCAGCATGCCATGCCAAGGCCAAGGCCAGCAGCATGCCATGCCAAGGCCAAGGCAGCCCAGCCAAAGCCAGCAGCATGCCATGCCAAGGCCAAGGCCAGCAGCATGCCATGCCACGGCCAAGGCAGCCCAGCCAAAGCCAGCAGCATGCCATGCCAAGGCCAAGGCCAGCAGCATGCCATGCCACGGCCAAGGCAGCCCAGCCAAAGCCAGCAGCATGCCATGCCAAGGCCAAGGCCAGCAGCATGCCATGCCACGGCCAAGGCAGGCCAGCCAAAGCCAGCAGCATGCCATGCCAAGGCCAAGGCCAGCAGCATGCCATGCCAAGGCCAAGGCAGCCCAGCCAAAGCCAGCAGCATGCCATGCCAAGGCCAAGGCCAGCAGCATGCCATGCCACGGCCAAGGCAGCCCAGCCAAAGCCAGCAGCATGCCATGCCAAGGCCAAGGCCAGCAGCATGCCATGCCACGGCCAAGGCAGGCCAGCCAAAGCCAGCAGCATGCCATGCCAAGGCCAAGGCCAGCAGCATGCCATGCCACGGCCAAGGCAGGCCAGCCAAAGCCAGCAGCATGCCATGCCAGGCCAAGGCCAAGGCCAGCAGCATGCCATGCCACGGCCAAGGCAGGCCTGCCAAAGCCAGCAGCATGCCATGCCAAGGCCAAGGCCAGCAGCATGCCATGCCACGGCCAAGGCAGCCCAGCCAAAGCCAGCAGCATGCCATGCCAAGGCCAAGGCCAGCAGCATGCCATGCCACGGCCAAGGCGGCCCAGCCAAAGCCAGCAGCATGCCATGCCAAGGCCTAGGCCAGCAGCATGCCATGCCACGGCCAAGGCAGGCCAGCCAAAGCCAGCAGCATGCCATGCCAAGGCCTAGGCCAGCAGCATGCCATGCCACGGCCAAGGCAGCCCAGCCAAAGCCAGCAGCATGCCATGCCAAGGCCAAGGCCAGCAGCATGCCATGCCACGGCCAAGGCAGCCCAGCCAAAGCCAGCAGCATGCCATGCCAAGGCCAAGGCCAGCAGCATGCCATGCCACGGCCAAGGCAGCCCAGCCAAAGCCAGCAGCATGCCATGCCAAGGCCTAGGCCAGCAGCATGCCATGCCACGGCCAAGGCAGGCCAGCCAAAGCCAGCAGCATTCCATGCCAAGGCCAAGGCCAGCAGCATGCCATGCCACGGCCAAGGCAGCCCAGCCAAAGCCAGCAGCATGCCATGCCAAGGCCAAGGCCAGCAGCATGCCATGCCACGGCCAAGGCAGCCCAGCCAAAGCCAGCAGCATGCCATGCCAAGGCCAAGGCCAGCAGCATGCCATGCCACGGCCAAGGCGGCCCAGCCAAAGCCAGCAGCATGCCATGCCAAGGCCTAGGCCAGCAGCATGCCATGCCACGGCCAAGGCAGGCCAGCCAAAGCCAGCAGCATGCCATGCCAAGGCCTAGGCCAGCAGCATGCCATGCCACGGCCAAGGCAGCCCAGCCAAAGCCAGCAGCATGCCATGCCAAGGCCAAGGCCAGCAGCATGCCATGCCACGGCCAAGGCAGCCCAGCCAAAGCCAGCAGCATGCCATGCCAAGGCCTAGGCCAGCAGCATGCCATGCCACGACCAAGGCAGCCCAGCCAAAGCCAGCAGCATGCCATGCCAAGGCCAAGGCCAGCAGCATGCCATGCCACGGCCAAGGCAGCCCAGCCAAAGCCAGCAGCATGCCATGCCAAGGCCAAGGCCAGCAGCATGCCATGCCACGGCCAAGGCAGGCCAGCCAAAGCCAGCAGCATGCCATGCCAAGGCCAAGGCCAGCAGCATGTCATGCCACGGCCAAGGCCAAGGCCAAGGCAGCCCATCCGAAGCCAGCAACATTCCATGCCAAGGCCAACGCAGCCCAGCCAAAGCCAGCGGCATGCCATGCCAAGGCCAAGGCCAGCCGCATGTCTTGCCACGGCCTTGTCCCGCAGCGTGGCGTGCCTTGGCCTTGGGCTAGAACATCGCATGCCACGCCCTTGGCAAGCAATCCTGTCCCTCGTGTAATTGCCATTTGGTTTGGCTTTGACTTACGTATATGTTGCCCTGCGAAATGCTTGTCCCTCGGGTAATAGCCGTTTGGTTGCCTTTGACTTGCGAACACGTTGCTAGTGCTTTCCCCAGTGGAAGCTTGTTGGGAAAAGTATGTCCCTCGGAAGTTGCCTGTTGCGTTTCTTATTTGCATTCGAGCTATCCGATGCTTGCTCGGTTTCTCTAAGAGTTTTTGCACGTTCGTCGGGCTTTTTAATTATTTATTTACTCATAAAAATTATAATAAAATAAATTAAAAATAAAAAAATAATTAAAAAAATTACTATAATTACTAGTTCCTCATCTTATAATTGTTGGAATTTTTCTAGAATTTTTTGAGTATTTTTAGTAATTTTTATTATTTTTTAAGTATTAAAATTGAAATAAATTAAAATAAAATATTCCGGTGGCCAAATATTTTTTTATAATTTTTTTTATGGTGTATTAAATTATTTCATACAACTTTCATGTTGAAAGTTTTGGCAAAAAACCATTACTTTTTAAAAAAACCCCATTATGACTCCTCGAACATGGTTGATGTTTCCTCCTGCCAGATTGAAAAGGGCTTAACAGGCTATTATAAGGGGGGGGGCACCTCCCTTAAGGCTGGCCAGCATGGCCAGGCCACAGGCCACGCCTATGCCTAGGCGGGCGCTTGGCACATGCCATCGCTTGGCTTGTGGCATCGAAACTACATAGCCAAGCACGGGATGCGTCGAGTGGCGGCCCGCGGTGGTGGCGGTGGCA
>NC_138972.1:1692500-1707500 GCF_055761805.1 Camellia sinensis | reverse complement strand
CCCGCATGCCATGCCACGGCCTCGGCCCGCATGCCTTGCGACGGGGTCGCCCAACATGCCATGCCACGGCCTCGGCCCGCATGCCAAGCCACGACCTCGGCCCGCATGACATGCCACGGCCTCGGCCCGCATGCCCTGCTACGGGGTCGCCCAACATGCCATGCCACGGCCTCGGCCCGCATGCCATGCCACGGCCTCGGACCGCATGCCTTGTTACGGCGTCACCCAACATGCCTTGCCACGGCCTCGGCCTGCATGCCTTGCTACGACGTTGCCCAACATGCCATGCCACGGCCCCGGCCCGCATGCCTTGCCACCGCGTTGCCCAGCATGCCATGGCACCGCGTTGCCCGGCGTGCCATGCCTTTGCCTTGGCCAACATGTCGTGCCACGGCCTCGGCCCGTATGCCATGCCATGCCATGGCCCGCATGTCTTGCCATGGCGTTGCCAAACATGCCATGCCACGGCCTCGGCCCGCATGCCTTGCGACGGCGTCGCCCAACATGCCATGCCATGGCCTCGGCCCGCATGACATGCCACGGCCTCGGCCCGCATGCCTTGCCACGACGTCGCCCAACTTGCCATGCCACGGCCTCGGCCCGCATGCCATGCCACGGCCTTGGCTTGCATGACATGCCACGGCCTCGGCCCGCATGCCTTGCCACGGGGTCGCCCAACATGCCATGCCACGGCCTCGGCCCGCATGCCAAGCCACGACCTCGGCCCGCATGACATGCCACGGCCTCGGCCCGCATGCCTTGCTACGGGGTCGCCCAACATGCCATGCCACGGCCTCGGCCCGCATGCCATGCCACGGCCTCGGCCCGCATGACATGCCACGGCCTCGGACCGCATGCCTTGTTACGGCGTCGCCCAACATGCCATGCCACGGCCTCGGCCCGCATGCCTTGCTACGACGTTGCCCAACATGCCATGCCACGGCCCCGGCCCGCATGCCTTGCCACCTCGTTGCCCAGCATGCCATGGCACCGCGTTGCCCGGCGTGCCATGCCTTTGCCTTGGCCAACATGTCGTGCCACGGCCTCGGCCCGTATGCCATGCCATGCCACGGCCCGCATGTCTTGCCACGGCGTTGCCAAACATGCCATGCCACGGCCTCGGCCCGCGTGCCTTGCGACGGCGTCGCCCAACATGCCATGCCACGGCCTCGGCCCGCATGCCCTGCCCCGGCCTCGGCCCGCGTGCCTTGCTACGACGTTGCCCAACATGCCACGCCACGGCCCCGGCCCGCATGCCTTGCCACCGCGTTGCCCAGCATGCCATGCCACCGCGTTGCCCGGCGTGCCATGCCTTAGCCTTGGCCAACTTGTCGTGCCACGGCCTCGGCCCGCATGCCATGCCATGCCACGGCCCGCATGTCTTGCCACGGCGTTGCCAAACATGCCATGCCATGGCCACGGCCCGCATGACATGCCACGGCCTCGGCCCGCATGACATGCCACGGCCTCGGCCCGCATGCCCTGCTACGGCGTCGCCCAACATGCCATGCCACGGCCTCGGCCTGCATGCCATGCCACGGCCTCGGCCCGCATGCCTTGCTACGGTGTCGCCCAACATGCCATGCCATGGCCTCGGCCCGCATGCCATGCCACGGCCTCGGCCCGCGTGACATGCCACGGCCTCGGCCCGCATGCCTTGCCACGACGTCGCCCAACTTGCCATGCCACGGCCTCGGCCCGCATGACATGCCACGGCCTCGGCCCGCATGCCTTGCTACGGCGTCGCCCAACATGCCATGCCACGGCCTCGGCCCGCATGCCATGCCACGGCCTCGGCCCGCATGACATGCCACGGCCTCGGACCGCATGCCTTGCTACGACGTCGCCCAACATGCCATGCCACGGCCCCGGCCCGCATGCCTTGCCACCGCGTTGCCCAGCATGCCATGCCACCGCGTTGCCCGGCGTGCCATGCCTTAGCCTTGGCCAACATGTCGTGCCACGGCCTCGGCCCGCATGCCTTGCTACGGCGTCGCCCAACATGCCATGGCACGGCCTCGGCCCGCATGCCATGCCACGGCCTCGGCCCGCATGACATGCCACGGCCTCGGCCCGCATGCCATGCCACGGCCTCGGCCCGCATGCCTTGCCACGGCGTTGCCCAACATGCCACGCCACGGCCTCGGCCCGCATGCCATGCCATGCCACGGCCCGCATGTCTTGCCACGGCGTTGCCAAACATGCCATGCCACGGCCTCGGCCCGCATGCCATGCCACGGCGTCGCCCAACATGCCATGCCACGGCCACGGCCCGCATGCCATGCCACGGCCTCGGCCCGCATGCCTTGATACGGCGTTGCCCAACATGCCATGCCACGGCCTCGGCCCGCATGCCTTGCCACCGCGTTGCCCAGCATGCCATGCCACCGCGTTGCCCGTCGTGCCATGCCTTAGCCTTGGCCAACATGTCGAGCCACGGCCTCGGCCCGCATGCCATGCTACGGCGTCGCCCAACATGCCATGCCACGGCCTCGGCCCGCATGCCTTGCTACGGCGTCGCCCAACATGCCATGCCACGGCCTCGGCCCGCATGCCATGCCACGGCCTCGGCCCGCATGCCATGCCACGGCCTCGGCCCGCATGACATGCCACGGCCTCGGCCCGCATGCCATGCCACGGCCTCGGCCCGCATGCCCTGCCACGGCGTTGCCCAACATGCCATGCCACGGCCTCGGCCCGCATGCCATGCCATGCCACGGCCCGCATGTCTTGCCACGGCGTTGCCAAACATGCCATGCCACGGCCTCGGCCCGCATGCCATGCCACGGCGTCGCCCAACATGCCATGCCACGGCCACAGCCCGCATGCCATGCCACGGCCTCGGCCCGCATGCCTTGCTACGGCGTTGCCCGACATGCCACGCCACGGCCTCGGCCCGCATGCCTTTCCACCGCGTTGCCCAGCATGCCATGCCACCGCGTTGCCCGGCGTGCCATGCCTTAGCCTTGGCCAACATGTCGAGCCACGGCCTCGGCCCGCATGCCTTGCTACGGCGTCGCCCAACATGCCATGGCACGGCCTCGGCCCGCATGCCATGCCACGGCCTCGGCCCGTATGCCTTGCTACGGCGTCGCCCAACATGCCATGCCACGGCCTCGGCCCGCATTACATGCCACGGCCTCGGCCCGCATTACATGCCACGGCCTCGGCCCGCATGACAAGCCACGGCCTCGGCCCGCATGCCATGCCACGGCCTCGGCCCGCATGCCATGCCATGCCACGGCCCGCATGTCTTGCCACGGCGTTGCCAAACATGCCATGCCACGGCCTCGGCCCGCATGCCATGCCACGGCGTCGCCCAACATGCCATGCCACGGCCACGGCCCGCATGCCATGCCATGGCCTCGGCCCGCATGCCTTGATACGGCGTTGCCCAACATGCCATGCCACGGCCTCGGCCCGCATGCCTTGCCACCGCGTTGCCCAGCATGCCATGCCACCGCGTTGCCCGTCGTGCCATGCCTTAGCCTTGGCCAACATGTCGAGCCACGGCCTCGGCCCGCATGCCATGCTACGGCGTCGCCCAACATGCCATGCCACGGCCTCGGCCCGCATGCCTTGCTACGGCGTCGCCCAACATGCCATGCCACGGCCTCGGCCCGCATGCCATGCCACGGCCTCGGCCCGCATGACATGCCACGGCCTCGGCCCGCATGCCATGCCACGGCCTCGGCCCGCATGCCCTGCCACGGCGTTGCCCAACATGCCATGCCACGGCCTCGGCCCGCATGCCATGCCATGCCACGGCCCGCATGTCTTGCCACGGCGTTGCCAAACATGCCATGCCACGGCCTCGGCCCGCATGCCATGCCACGGCGTCGCCCAACATGCCATGCCACGGCCACGGCCCGCATGCCATGCCACGGCCTCGGCCCGCATGCCTTGCTACGGCGTTGCCCGACATGCCATGCCACGGCCTCGGCCCGCATGCCTTGCCACCGCGTTGCCCAGCATGCCATGCCACCGCGTTGCCCGGCGTGCCATGCCTTAGCCTTGGCCAACATGTCGAGCCACGGCCTCGGCCCGCATGCCTTGCTACGGCGTCGCCCAACATGCCATGGCACGGCCTCGGCCCGCATGCCATGCCACGGCCTCGGCCCGCATGCCTTGCTATGGCGTCGCCCAACATGCCATGCCAAGGCCTCGGCCCGCATTACATGCCACGGCCTCGGCCCGCATTACATGCCACGGCCTCGGCCCGCATTACATGCCACGGCCTCGGCCCGCATGACAAGCCACGGCCTCGGCCCGTATGCCATGCCACGGCCTCGGCCCGCATGCCATGCCATGCCACGGCCCGCATGTCTTGCCACGGCGTTGCCAAACATGCCATGCCACGGCCTCGGCCCGCATGCCATGCCACGGCGTCGCCCAACATGCCATGCCACGGCCACGGCCCGCATGCCATGCCATGGTCTCGGCCCGCATGCCTTGCTACGGCGTTGCCCAACATGCCATGCCACGGCCTCGGCCCGCATGCCTTGCCACCGCGTTGCCCAGCATGCCATGCCACCGCGTTGACCGGCGTGCCATGCCTTAGCCTTGGCCAACATGTCGAGCCACGGCCTGGGCCAAACATGCCATGACACAGCGTCGGCCCGCATGCCATGCCACGGCCTCGGCCCGCATGACATGCCACGGCCTCGGCCCGCATGACATGCCACGGCCTCGGCCCGCATGACATGCCACGGCCTCGGCCCGCATGCCTTGGTACGGCGTCGCCCAACATTCCATGCCACGGCCTCGGCCCGCATGCCAAGCCAAGGCCTCGGCCCGCAAGACATGCCACGGCCTCGGCCCGCATGCCTTGCCACGACGTCGCCCAACTTTCCATGCCACGGCCTCGGCCCACATGCCATGCCACGGCCTCGGCTCGCATGACATGCCACGGCCTCGGTCCGCATGCCTTGCTACGGCATCGCCCAACATGCCATGCCACGGCCTCGGCCCGCATGCCATGCCACGGCCTCGGCCCGCATGACATGCCACGGCCTCGGACCGCATGCCTTGCTACGGCGTTGCCCAACATGCCATGCCAAGGCCCCGGCCCGCATGCCTTGCCACCGCGTTGCCCGGCATGCCATGCCACCGCGTTGCCCGGCGTGCCATGCCTTAGCCTTGGCCAACATGTCGTGCCACGGCCTCGGCCTGCATGCCATGCCATGCCACGGCCCGCATGTCTTGCCACGGCGTTGCCAAACATGCCATGCCACGGCCTCGGCCCGCATGCCATGCCACGGCCTCGGCCCGCATGACATGCCACGGCCTCGGACCGCATGCCTTGCCACGACGTCGCCCAACTTGCCATGCCACGGCCTCGGCCCGCATGCCATGCCACGGCCTCGGCTCGCATGACATGCCACGGCCTCGGCCCGCATGCCTTGCTACGGGGTCGCCCAACATGCCATGCCACGGCCTCGGCCCGCATGCCATGCCACGGCCTCGGCCCGCATGACATGCCACGGCCTCGGCCCGCATGCCTTGCCACGACGTCGCCCAACTTGCCATGCCACGGCCTCGGCACGCATGCCATGCCACGGCCTCGGCTCGCATGACATGCCACGGCCTCGGCCCGCATGCCTTGCTACGGGGTCGCCCAACATGCCATGCCACGGCCTCGGCCCGCATGGCATGCCACGGCCTCGGCCCGCATGCCTTGCTACAGGGTCGCCCAACATGCCATGACACGGACTCGGCCCGCATGCCATGCCACGGCCACGGCCCGCATGACATGCCACGGCCTCGGCCCGCATGCCTTGCCACGACGTCGCCCAACTTGCCATGCCACGGCCTCGGCCCGTATGCCATGCCACAGCCTCGGCTCGCATGACATGCCACGGCCTCGGCCCGCATGCCTTGCTACGGGGTCGGCCAACATGCCATGCCACGGCCTCGGCCCGCATGCCATGCCACGGCCTCGGCCCGCATGCCTTGCTACAGGGTCGCCCAACATGCCATGCTACGGCCTCGGCCCGCATGCCATGCCACGGCATCGGCCCGCATGACATGCCACGGCCTCGGACCGCATGCCTTGCGACGGCGTCGCCCAACATGCCATGCCACGGCCTCGGCCCGCATGCCTTGCTACGACGTTGCCCAACAAGCCATGCCACGGCCCCGGCCCGCATGCCTTGCCACCGCGTTGCCCAGCATGCCATGCCACCGCGTTGCCCGGCGTGCCATGCCTTAGCCTTGGCCAACATGCCGTGCCACGGCCTCGGCCCGCAAGCCATGCCATGCCACGGCCCGCATGTCTTGCCACGGCGTTGCCAAACATGCCACGCCACGGCCTCGGCCCGCATGACATGCCACGGCCTCGGACCGCATGCCTTGCTACGGCGTCGCCCAACTTGCCATGCCACGGCCTCGGCCCGCATGCCTTGCTACGACGTTGCCCAACATGCCATGCCACGGCCCCGGCCCGCATGCCTTGCCACCGCGTTGCCCAGCATGCCATGCCACCGCGTTGCCCGGCGTGCCATGCCTTTGCCTTGGCCAACATGTCGTGCCACGGCCTCGGCCCGCAAGCCATGCCATGCCACGGCCCGCATGTCTTGCCACGGCGTTGCCAAACATGCCATGCCACGGCCTCGGCCCGCATGCCTCGCGACGGCGTCGCCCAACATGCCATGCCACGTCCTCGGCCCGCATGACATGCCACGGCCTCGGCCCGCATGCCTTGCTACGACGTCGCCCAACTTGCCATGCCACGGCCTCGGCGCGCATGACATGCCACGGCCTCGGCCCGCATGCCTTGCTGCGGCGTCGCCCAACATGCCATGGCACGGCCTCGGCCCGCATGCCATGGCACGGCCTCGGCCCGCATGACATGCCACGGCCTCGGACCGCATGCCTTGCTACGGCGTCGCCCAACATGCCATGCCAAGGCCTCAGCCCGCATGCCATGCCACGGCCTCGGCCCGCGTGCCTTGCTACGACGTTGCCCAAAATGCCACGCCACGGCCCCGGCCCGCATGCCTTGCCACCGCGTTGCCCAGCATGCGATGCCACCGCGTTGCCCGGCGTGCCATGCCTTAGCCTTGGCCAACTTGTCGTGCCACGGCCTCGGCCCGCATGCCATGCCATGCCACGGCCCGCATGTCTTGCCACGGCGTTGCCAAACATGGCATGCCACGGCCTCGGCCCGCATGCCTTGCTACGGCGTCGCCCAACATGCCATGCCACGGCCTCGGCCCGCACGCCATGCCACGGCCTCGGCCCGCATGCCTTGCTACGGCGTCGCCCAACATGCCATGCCACGGCCTCGGCCCGCATGCCATGCCACGGCCTCGGCCCGCGTGACATGCCACGGCCTCGGCCCGCATGCCTTGCCACGACGTCGCCCAACTTGCCATGCCACGGCCTCGGCCCGCATGCCATGCCACGGCCTCGGCTCGCATGACATGCCACGGCCTCGGCCCGCATGCCTTGCTACGGCGTCGCCCAACATGCCATGCCACGGCCTCGGCCCGCATGCCATGCCACGGCCTCGGCCCGCATGACATGCCACGGCCTCGGACCGCATGCCTTGCTACGGCGTCGCCCAACATGCCATGCCACGGCCCCGGCCCGCATGCCTTGCCACCGCGTTGCCCGGCATGCCATGCCACCGCGTTGCCCGGCGTGCCATGCCTTAGCCTTGGCCAACATGTCGTGCCACGGCCTCGGCCCGCATGCCATGCCATGCCACGGCCCGCATGTCTTGCCACGGCGTTGCCAAACATGCCATGCCACGGCCTCGGCCCGCATGCCTTGCCACGGCCTCGGCCAACATGCCATGCCACGGCCTCGGCCCGCATGCCATGCCACGGCCTCGGCCCGCATGCCTTGCTACGGCGTCGCCCAACATGCCATGCCACGGCCACGGCCCGCATGCCATGCCACGGCCTCGGCCCGCATGCCTTGCCACCGCGTTGCCCAGCATGCCATGCCACCGCGTTGCCCGGCGTGCCATGCCTTAGCCTTGGCCAACATGTCGTGCCACGGCCTCGGCCCGCATGCCATGCCATGCCACGGCCCGCATGTCTTGCCACGGCGTTGCCAAACATGCCATGCCACGGCCTCGGCCCGCATGCCTTGCAACGGCGTCGCCCAACATGCCATGCCACGGCCTCGGCCCGCATGCCTTGCCACGACGTCGCCCAACTTGCCATGCCACGGCCTCGGCCCGCATGCCATGCCACGGCCTCGGCCCGCATGACATGGCACGGCCTCGGACCGCATGCCTTGCTACGGCGTCGCCCAACTTGCCATGCCACGGCCTCGGCCCGCATGCCTTGCTTCGACGTTGCCCAACATGCCATGCCACGGCCCCGGCCAGCATGCCTTGCCACCGCGTTGCCCAGCGTGCCATGCCTTAGCCTTGGCCAACATGTCGTGCCACGGTCTCGGCCCGCATGCCATGCCACGGCCTCGGCCCGCATGTCTTGCCACGGCGTAGCCCAACATGCCATGCCATGCCACGCCACGGCCTCGGCCCGCATGCCATGCCACGGCCTCGGCCCGCATGCCATGCCATGCCACGCCCTCGGCCCGCATGCCTTGCCACGGCCTCGGCCCGCATGTCTTGCCACGGCGTAGCCCAACATGCCATGCCATGCCACGCCACGGCCTCGGCCCGCATGCCATGCCACGGCCTCGGCCCGCATGCCATGCCATGCCACGGCCTCGGCCCGCATGCCTTGCCACGGCCTCGGCCAGCATGCCATGCCAAGGCCAAGGCCCGCATGCCTTGCCACGGCGTTGCCCAGCATGCCATGCCACCGCGTTGCCCAGCGGGCCGTGCCGCGGCCTCGGCCCGCATGCCATGCCATGCCACGGCCTCGGCCCGCATGCCTTGCGACTGCCTTGGCCAGCGTGCCATGCCACAGCGTGCCATGCCTTAGCCTTGGCCAACATGCCATGCCACTGCCTTGGCCAGCATGTCGTGCCACCGCCACGGCCAGCATGCCATGCCGGTCCGTTGCCCAGCATGCCACGGCCGTGGCGGCGTGGCAAGCCACGGCCTCGGCCAGCATGCCATGCCACGGCCTCGGCATGCCACCGCCTTGTGCAGCGTTGGCCAGCATGCCTTGGCCGGCATGCCATGCCAATGCCTTGGGCCAACATGGCGTGCCACGGGCTGGGCGAGCATGCCACGCCACGGCCTTGGCTAGCAGCAAGGCATGCCACGGCCTCGGCGAGCATGCCATGCCATGCCAAGGCCAAGGCCAAGGCCAAAGCCAAGGCCAAGGCAGTGGGCAAGGCCAAGTCCCTGTGCAAGGCATGGCCAAGGCCAAGGCCAAGGCCAAGGCCATGGCATGCCACCGCCTCGATCGATCTTTTTGAACATGATTCTTTTATAATCTTACCCAAACCGTGCAACACAATTAAAAATGCACTACAATCAATTTTAAATTTCATTCCCTATTTTTTTGCAATTTTTCTGGAGCTTTTCGAATTTTTAAAGCCCTTATTTGGCATAAAAAAATCAAAATAAAATAAAAAAAATGAAAAAAATAATTTAATAATTTCTATAATTACTAGTGAATCATCCTTTAATTATGGGAATTTTTCCATAATTTTTTGACCATTTTTATTAATTTTTATTATTTTTTTAGTATTAATATCGAAATAAATTAAAATAAAATATTTTCGGTAAAAAAATATTTTTTTAAATTTTTTTTATGGTGTATTAAATTATTTCCAACAACTTTCATGTTGAAAGTTTTGGCAAAAAACCATTACTTTTTAAAAAAACCCCATTATGACTCCTCGAACATGCTTGATGTTTCCTCCTGCCAGATTGAAAAGGGCTTAACAGGCTATTATAAGGGGGGGGGGGGCACCTCCCTTGCCCAGGGCAAGGCAGTGGCAGGTACGCCCCATGTTGGGCGCGGCCTGGGCTGCGGCCTTGGGTTACATGCACTGCGGCTCGACCGCGGCCTGGGCTGCGGCCTTGGGCGGCTCGGCCGCGGCCTTGGGCGGCCTGGACCGCGGCCTTGGGCGGCCTTGCGCGGCCTGGGCGCGGCCTTGGGCGGCCTGGGCGCGGCCTGGGCGCGGCCTAGGCGCGGCCTTGGGCGGCCTGGGCGCGGCCTTGGGCAGCCTGGCGTGGCATGCGCGCGGGCGTGGGCGGCCTGGCATGCGCGCGGTATGGGCAGCACGGCATGGCATGCGCACGGCCTGGGCGGCCTGGGCGCGGCCTTGGGCAGCCTGGCGTGGCATGCGCGCGGGCGTGGGCGGCCTGGCATGCGCGCGGTATGGGCAGCACGGCATGGCATGCGCACGGCCTGGGCGGCCTGGCATGCAGCCGGCCTGGCATGCCCGCGGCGTGGGCAGCACGGCATGGCATGCGCACGGCCTGGGCGGCCTGGCATGCAGCCGGCCTGGCATGCCCGCGGCGTGGGCAGCACGGCATGGCATGCGCACGGCCTGGGCGGCCTGGCATGCAGCCGGCCTGGGCAGCACGGCATGGCATGCGCACGGCCTGGGCGGCCTGGCATGCAGCCGGCCAGGGCAGCCTGGCCTGGCATGCCCGCGGCGTGGGCAGCGTGGCCTGTGCGTATACCGCGCGCGTGGTCTTTTGACCACGGTGCGCGTGTTGCGCGCATGGTCGCGCACGCCTTTGCACGCCTTCGCACGCAACGCACGTCTAGTGATAAGAACCGCAGCCAAGGCAGCTCAGCCCCAAGGCCAAGGCCAGCAGCATGGCATGCCACGGCGAAGGCAGCCCAGCCAAAGCCAACAGCATGCCATGCCAAGGCCTAGGCCAGCAGCATGCCATGCCACGGCCAAGGCAGGCCAGCCAAAGCCAGCAGCATGCCATGCCAAGGCCTAGGCCGGCAGCATGCCATGCCACGGCCAAGGCAGCCCAGCCAAAGCCAGCAGCATGCCATGCCAAGGCCAAGGCCAGCAGCATGCCATGCCAAGGCCTAGGCCAGCAGCATGCCATGCCACGGCCAAGGCAGGCCTGCCAAAGCCAGCAGCATGCCATGCCAAGGCCAAGGCCAGCAGCATGCCATGCCACGGCCAAGGCAGCCCAGCCAAAGCCAGCAGCATGCCATGCCAAGGCCAAGGCCAGCAGCATGCCATGCCACGGCCAAGGCAGCCCAGCCAAAGCCAGCAGCATGCCATGCCAAGGCCTAGGCCAGCAGCATGCCATGCCACGGCCAAGGCAGCCCAGCCCAAGCCAGCAGCATGCCATGCCAAGGCCAAGGACAGCAGCATGCCATGCCACGGCCAAGGTAGGCCAGCCAAAGCCAGCAGCATGCCATGCCAAGGCCAAGGCCAGCAGCATGCCATGCCACGGCCAAGGCAGCCCAGCCAAAGCCAGCAGCATGCCATGCCAAGGCCAAGGCCAGCAGCATGCCATGCCACGGCCAAGGCAGCCCAGCCAAAGCCAGCAGCATGCCATGCCAAGGCCTAGGCCAGCAGCATGCCATGCCACGGCCAAGGCAGGCCAGCCAAAGCCAGCAGCATGCCATGCCAAGGCCTAGGCCAGCAGCATGCCATGCCACGGCCAAGGCAGCCCAGCCGAAGCCAGCAGCATGCCATGCCAAGGCCAAGGCCAGCAGCATGCCATGCCAAGGCCTAGGCCAGCAGCATGCCATGCGACGGCCAAGGCAGGCCTGCCAAAGCCAGCAGCATGCCATGCCAAGGCCAAGGCTAGCAGCATGCCATCCCACGGCCAAGGCAGGCCAGCCAAAGCCAGCAGCATGCCATGCCAAGGCCAAGGCCAGCAGCATGCCATGCCACGGCCAAGGCAGCCCAGCCAAAGCCAGCAGCATGCCATGCCAAGGCCAAGGCCAGCAGCATGCCATGCCAAGGCCAAGGCCAGCAGCATGCCATGCCACGGCCAAGGCAGCCCAGCCAAAGCCAGCAGCATGCCATGCCAAGGCCAAGGCCAGCAGCATGCCATGCCACGGCCAAGGCAGCCCAGCCAAAGCCAGCAGCATGCCATGCCAAGGCCTAGGCCAGCAGCATGCCATGCCACGGCCAAGGCAGCCCAACCCAAGCCAGCAGCATGCCATGCCAAGGCCAAGGACAGCAACATGCCATGCCACGGCCAAGGCAGGCCAGCCAAAGCCAGCAGCATGCCATGCCAAGGCCAAGGCCAGCAGCATGCCATGCCACGGCCAAGGCAGCCCAGCCAAAGCCAGCAGCATGCCATGCCAAGGCCAAGGCCAGCAGCATGCCATGCCACGGCCAAGGCAGCCTAGAAAAAGCCAGCAGCATGCCATGCCAAGGCCTAGGCCAGCAGCATGCCATGCCACGGCCAAGGCAGGCCTGCCAAAGCCAGCAGCATGCCATGCCAAGGCCAAGGCCAGCAGCATGCCATGCCACGGCCAAGGCAGGCCAGCCAAAGCCAGCAGCATGCCATGCCAAGGCCTAGGCCAGCAGCATGCCATGCCACGGCCAAGGCAGGCCAGCCAAAGCCAGCAGCATGCCATGCCAAGGCCTAGGCCAGCAGCATGCCATGCCACGGCCAAGGCAGCCCAGCCAAAGCCAGCAGCATGCCATGCCAAGGCCAAGGCCAGCAGCATGCCATGCCAAGGCCTAGGCCAGCAGCATGCCATGCCACGGCCAAGGCAGGCCTGCCAAAGCCAGCCGCATGCCATGCCAAGGCCAAGGCCAGCAGCATGCCATGCCACGGCCAAGGCAGCCCAGCAAAAGCCAGCAGCATGCCATGCCAAGGCCAAGGCCAGCAGCATGCCATGCCACGGCCAAGGCAGCCCAGCCAAAGCCAGCAGCATGCCATGCCAAGGCCAAGGGCAGCAGCATGCCATGCCACGGCCAAGGCAGGCCAGCCAAAGCCAGCAGCATGCCATGCCAAGGCCAAGGCCAGCAGCATGCCATGCCACGGCCAAGGCAGCCCAGCCAAAGCCAGCAGCATGCCATGCCAAGGACAAGGCCAGCAGCATGCCATGCCAAGGCCAAGGCCAGCAGCATGCCATGCCACGGCCAAGGGAGCCCAGCCAAAGCCAGCAGCATGCCATGCCAAGGCCAAGGCCAGCAGCATGCCATGCCAAGGCCAAGGCCAGCAGCATGCCATGCCACGGCCAAGGCAGCCCAGCCAAAGCCAGCAGCATGCCATGCCAAGGCCAAGGCCAGCAGCATGCCATGCCACGGCCAAGGCAGCCCAGCCAAAGCCAGCAGCATGCCATGCCAAGGCCTAGGCCAGCAGCATGCCATGCCACGGCCAAGGCAGCCCAGCCCAAGCCAGCAGCATGCCATGCCAAGGCCAAGGACAGCAGCATGCCATGCCACGGCCAAGGCAGGCCAGCCAAAGCCAGCAGCATGCCATGCCAAGGCCAAGGCCAGCAGCATGCCATGCCACGGCCAAGGCAGCCCAGCCAAAGCCAGCAGCATGCCATGCCAAGGCCAAGGCCAGCAGCATGCCATGCCACGGCCAAGGAAGGCCAGCCAAAGCCAGCAGCATGCCATGCCAAGGCCTAGGCCAGCAGCATGCCATGCCACGGCCAAGGCAGGGCTGCCAAAGCCAGCAGCATGCCATGCCAAGGCCAAGGCCAGCAGCATGCCATGCCACGGCCAAGGCAGCCCAGCCAAAGCCAGCAGCATGCCATGCCAAGGCCAAGGCCAGCAGCATGCCATGCCACGGCCAAGGTAGCCCAGAAAAAGCCAGCAGCATGCCATGCCAAGGCCTAGGCCAGCAGCATGCCATGCCACGGCAAAGGCAGGCCTGCCAAAGCCAGCAGCATGCCATGCCAAGGCCAAGGCCAGCAGTATGCCATGCCACGGCCAAGGCAGGCCAGCCAAAGCCAG
Organism: Camellia sinensis; assembly: GCF_055761805.1. Classification (NCBI taxonomy): domain Eukaryota; kingdom Viridiplantae; phylum Streptophyta; class Magnoliopsida; order Ericales; family Theaceae; genus Camellia; species Camellia sinensis. The sequence goes on along the minus strand of NC_138972.1, from coordinate 1,693,718 downwards.
CAGCATGCCATGCCAAGGCCTAGGCCAGCAGCATGCCATGCCACGGCCAAGGCAGGCCAGCCAAAGCCAGCAGCATGCCATGCCAAGGCCTAGGCCAGCAGCATGCCATGCCACGGCCAAGGCAGCCCAGCCAAAGCCAGCAGCATGCCATGCCAAGGCCAAGGCCAGCAGCATGCCATGCCAAGGCCTAGGCCAGCAGCATGCCATGCCACGGCCAAGGCAGGCCTGCCAAAGCCAGCAGCATGCCATGCCAAGGCCAAGGCCAGCAGCATGCCATGCCACGGCCAAGGCAGCCCAGCCAAAGCCAGCAGCATGCCATGCCAAGGCCAAGGCCAGCAGCATGCCAAGCCACGGCCAAGGCAGCCCAGCCAAAGCCAGCAGCATGCCATGCCAAGGCCTAGGCAAGCAGCATGCCATGCCACGGCCAAGGCAGGACAGCCAAAGCCAGCAGCATGCAATGCCAAGGCCTAGGCCAGCAGCATGCCATGCCACGGCCAAGGCAGCCCAGCCAAAGCCAGCAGCATGCCATGCCAAGGCCAAGGCCAGCAGCATGCCATGCCAAGGCCTAGGCCGGCAGCATGCCATGCCACGGCCAAGGCAGGCCTGCCAAAGCCAGCAGCATGCCATGCCAAGGCCAAGGCCAGCAGCATGCCATGCCACGGCCAAGGCAGCCCAACCAAAGCCAGCAGCATGCCATGCCAAGGCCAAGGCCAGCAGCATGCCATGCCACGGCCAAGGCAGCCCAGCCAAAGCCAGCAGCATGCCATGCCAAGGCCAAGGCCAGCAGCATGCCATGCCAAGGCCAAGGCCAGCAGCATGCCATGCCACGGCCAAGGCAGCCCAGCCAAAGCCAACAGCATGCCATGCCAAGGCCAAGGCCAGCAGCATGCCATGCCACGGCCAAGGCAGCCCAGCCAAAGCCAGCAGCATGCCATGCCAAGGCCAAGGCCAGCAGCATGCCATGCCAAGGCCAAGGCCAGCAGCATGCCATGCCACGGCCAAGGCAGCCCAGCCAAAGCCAGCAGCATACCATGCCAAGGCCAAGGCCAGCAGCATGCCATGCCACGGCCAAGGCAGCTCAGCCAAAGCCAGCAGCATGCCATGCCACAGCCTTGGCCAGCAACATGGCATGCCAAAGCCTTGGCCAGCAGCATGCCATGCCCTGGCCTTGGCAAGCATGTCATGCCACGGCCTTGGCCAGCAGCATGTCATGCCACG
>NC_138972.1:1677500-1682500 GCF_055761805.1 Camellia sinensis | reverse complement strand
TGTTGCCAAACATGCCATGCCACGGCCTCGGCCCGCATGCCATGCCACGGCGTCGCCCAACATGCCATGCCACGGCCACGGCCCGCATGCCATGCCACGGCCTCAGCCCGCATGCCTTGATACGGCGTTGCCCAACATGCCATGCCACGGCCTCGGCCCGCATGCCTTGCCACCGCGTTGCCCAGCATGCCATGCCACCGCGTTGCCCGTCGTGCCATGCCTTAGCCTTGGCCAACATGTCGAGCCACGGCCTCGGCCCGCATGCCATGCTACGGCGTCGCCCAACATGCCATGCCACGGCCTCGGCCCGCATGCTTGCTACGGCGTCGCCCAACATGCCATGCCACGGCCTCGGCCCGCATGCCATGCCACGGCCTCGGCCCGCATGACATGCCACGGCCTCGGCCCGCATGCCATGCCACGGCCTCGGCCCGCATGCCCTGCCACGGCGTTGCCCAACATGCCATGCCACGGCCTCGGCCCGCATGCCATGCCATGCCACGGCCCGCATGTCTTGCCACGGCGTTGCCAAACATGCCATGCCACGGCCTCGGCCCGCATGCCATGCCACGGCGTCGCCCAACATGCCATGCCACGGCCACGGCCCGCATGCCATGCCACGGCCTCGGCCCGCATGCCTTGCTACGGCGTTGCCCGACATGCCATGCCACGGCCTCGGCCCGCATGCCTTGCCACCGCGTTGCCCAGCATGCCATGCCACCGCGTTGCCCGGCGTGCCATGCCTTAGCCTTGGCCAACATGTCGAGCCGCGGCCTCGGCCCGCATGCCTTGCTACGGCGTCGCCCAACATGCCATGGCACGGCCTCGGCCCGCATGCCATGCCACGGCCTCGGCCCGCATGCCTTGCTACGGCGTCGCCCAACATGCCATGCCACGGCCTCGGCCCGCATTACATGCCACGGCCTCGGCCCGCATGACAAGCCACGGCCTCGGCCCGCATGCCATGCCATGGCCTCGGCCCGCATGCCATGCCATGCCACGGCCCGCATGTCTTGCCACGGCGTTGCCAAACATGCCATGCCACGGCCTCGGCCCGCATGCCATGCCACGGCGTCGCCCAACATGCCATGCCACGGCCACGGCCCGCATGCCATGCCACGGCCTCGGCCCGCATGCCTTGCTACGGCGTTGCCCAACATGCCCTGCCACGGCCTCGGCCCGCATGCCTTGCCACCGCGTTGCCCAGCATGCCATGCCACCGCGTTGACCGGCGTGCCATGCCTTAGCCTTGGCCAACATGTCGAGCCACGGCCTGGGCCAAACATGCCATGACACGGCGTCGGCCCGCATGCCATGCCACGGCCTCGGCCCGCATGACATGCCACGGCCTCGGCCCGCATGACATGCCACGGCCTCGGCCCGCATGCCTTGCTACGGCGTCGCCCAACATTCCATGCCACGGCCTCGGCCCGCATGCCAAGCCAAGGCCTCGGCCCGCATGACATGCCACGGCCTCGGCCCGCATGCCTTGCCACGACGTCGCCCAACGTGCCATGCCACGGCCTCGGCCCGCATGCCATGCCACGGCCTCGGCTCGCATGACATGCCACGGCCTCGGTCCGCATGCCTTGCTACGGCGTCGCCCAACATGCCATGCCACGGCCTCGGCCCGCATGCCATGCCACGGCCTCGGCCCGCATGACATGCCACGGCCTCGGACCGCATGCCTTGCTACGGCGTCGCCCAACATGCCATGCCACGGCCCCGGCCCGCATGCCTTGCCACCGCGTTGCCCGGCATGCCATGCCACCGCGTTGCCCGGCGTGCCATGCCTTAGCCTTGGCCAACATGTCGTGCCACGGCCTCGGCCCGCATGCCATGCCATGCCACGGCCCGCATGTCTTGCCACGGCGTTGCCAAACATGCCATGCCACGGCCTCGGCCCGCATGCCATGCCACGGCCTCGGCCCGCATGACATGCCACGGCCTCGGATCGCATGCCTTGCCACGACGTCGCCCAACTTGCCATGCCACGGCCTCGGGCCGCATGCCATGCCACGGCCTCGGCTCGCATGACATGCCACGGCCTCGGCCCGCATGCCTTGCTACGGGGTCGCCCAACATGCCATGCCACGGCCTCGGCCCGCATGCCCTGCCACGGCCTCGGCCCGCATGCCATGCCACGGCCTCGGCCCGCATGACATGCCACGGCCTCGGCCCGCATGCCTTGCCACGACGTCGCCCAACTTGCCATGCCACGGCCTCGGCCCGCAAGCCATGCCACGGCCTCGGCTCGCATGACATGCCACGGCCTCGGCCCGCATGCCTTGCTACGGGGTCGCCCAACATGCCATGCCACGGCCTCGGCCCGCATGCCATGCCACGGCCTCGACCCGTATGCCTTGCTACAGGGTCGCCCAACATGCCATGACACGGACTCGGCCCGCATGCCATGCCACGGCCACGGCCCGCATGACATGCCACGGCCTCGGCCCGCATGCCTTGCCACGACGTCGCCCAACTTGCCATGCCACGGCCTCGGCCCGCATGCCATGCCACGGCCTCGGCTCGCATGACATGCCACGGCCTCGGCCCGCATGCCTTGCTACGGGGTCGGCCAACATGCCATGCCACGGCCTCGGCCCGCATGCCATGCCACGGCCTCGGCCCGCATGCCTTGCTACAGGGTCGCCCAACATGCCATGCCACGGCCTCGGCCCGCATGCCATGCCACGGCCTCGGCCCGCATGACATGCCACGGCCTCGGACCGCATGCCTTGCGACGGCGTCGCCCAACATGCCATGCCACGGCCTCGGCCCGCATGCCTTGCTACGACGTTGCCCAACAAGCCATGCCACGGCCCCGGCCCGCATGCCTTGTCACCGCGTTGCCCAGCATGCCATGCCACCTCGTTGCCCGGCGTGCCATGCCTTAGCCTTGGCCAACATGCCGTGCCACGGCCTCGGCCCGCAAGCCATGCCATGCCACGGCCCGCATGTCTTGCCACGGCGTTGCCAAACATGCCACGCCACGGCCTCGGCCCGCATGACATGCCACGGCCTCGGACCGCATGCCTTGCTACGGCGTCGCCCAACTTGCCATGCCACGGCCTCGGCCCGCATGCCTTGCTACGACGTTGCCCAACATGCCATGCCACGGCCCCGGCCCGCATGCCTTGCCACCGCGTTGCCCAGCATGCCATGCCACCGCGTTGCCCGGCGTGCCATGCCTTTGCCTTGGCCAACATGTCGTGCCACGGCCTCGGCCCGCATGCCATGAAATGCCACGGCCCGCATGTCTTGCCCCGGCGTTGCCAAACATGCCATGCCACGGCCTCGGCCCGCATGCCTCGCGACGGCGTCGCCCAACATGCCATGCCACGGCCTCGGCCCGCATGACATGCCATGGCCTCGGCCCGCATGCCTTGCTACGACGTCGCCCAACTTGCCATGCCACGGCCTCGGCGCGCATGACATGCCACGGCCTCGGCCCGCATGCCTTGCTGCGGCGTCGCCCAACATGCCATGGCACGGCCTCGGCCCGCATGCCATGGCACGGCCTCGGCCTGCATGACATGCCACGGCCTCGGACCGCATGCCTTGCTACGGCGTCGCCCAACATGCCATGCCAAGGCCTCGGCCCGCATGCCACGCCACGGCCTCGGCCCGCGTGCCTTGCTACGACGTTGCCCAAAATGCCACGCCACGGCCCCGGCCCGCATGACTTGCCACCGCGTTGCCCAGCATGCGATGCCACCGCGTTGCCCGGCGTGCCATGCCTTAGCCTTGGCCAACTTGTCGTGCCACGGCCACGGCCCGCATGCCATGCCATGCCACGGCCCGCATGTCTTGCCACGGCGTTGCCAAACATGGCATGCCACGGCCTCGGCCCGCATGCCTTGCTACGGCGTCGCCCAACATGCCATGCCACGGCCTCGGTCCGCATGCCACGCCACGGCCTCGGCCCGCGTGCCTTGCTACGGCGTCGCCCAACATGCCATGCCACGGCCTCGGCCCGCATGCCATGCCACGGCCTCGGCCCGCGTGACATGCCACGGCCTCGGCCCGCATGCCTTGCCACGACGTCGCCCAACTTGCCATGCCACGGCCTCGGCCCGCATGCCATGCCACGGCCTCGGCTCGCATGACATGCCACGGCCTCGGCCCGCATGCCTTGCTACGGCGTCGCCCAACATGCCATGCCACGGCCTCGGCCCGCATGCCATGCCACGGCCTCGGCCCGCATGACATGCCACGGCCTCGGACCGCATGCCTTGCTACGGCGTCGCCCAACATGCCATGCCACGGCCCCGGCCCGCATGCCTTGCCACCGCGTTGCCCGGCATGCCATGCCACCGCGTTGCCCGGCGTGCCACGCCTTAGCCTTGGCCAACATGTCGTGCCACGGCCTCGGCCCGCATGCCATGCCATGCCACGGCCCGCATGTCTTGCCACGGCGTTGCCAAACATGCCATGCCACGGCCTCGGCCCGCATGCCTTGCCACGGCCTCGGCCAACATGCCATGCCACGGCCTCGGCCCGCATGCCATGCCACGGCCTCGGCCCGCATGCCATGCCACGGCCTCGGCCCGCATGCCTTGCTACGGCGTCGCCCAACATGCCATGCCACGGGCTCGGCCCGCATGCCATGCCACGGCCTCGGCCCGCATGCCCTTCTACGGCGTTGCCCAACATGCCATGCCACGGCCTCGGCCCGCATGCCTTGCCACCGCGTTGCCCAGCATGCCATGCCACCGCGTTGCCCGGCGTGCCATGCCTTAGCCTTGGCCAACATGTCGTGCCACGGCCTCGGCCCGCATGCCATTCCATGCCACGGCCCGCATGTCTTGCCACGGCGTTGCCAAACATGCCATGCCACGGCCTCGGCCCGCATGCCTTGCAACGGCGTCGCCCAACATGCCATGCCACGGCCTCGGCCCGCATGCCTTGCCACGACGTCGCCCAACTTGCCATGCCACGGCCTCGGCCCGCATGCCATGCCACGGCCTCGGCCCGCATGACATGGCACGGCCTCGGAC
>NC_138972.1:1650000-1672500 GCF_055761805.1 Camellia sinensis | reverse complement strand
GCATGTCTTGCCACGGCGTTGCCAAACATGCCATGCCACGGCCTCGGCCCGCATGCCATGCCACGGCGTCGCCCAACATGCCATGCCACGGCCACGGCCCGCATGCCATGCCACGGCCTCGGCCCGCATGCCTTGCTACGGCGTTGCCCGACATGCCATGCCACGGCCTCGGCCCGCATGCCTTGCCACCGCGTTGCCCAGCATGCCATGCCACCACGTTGCCCGGCGTGCCATGCCTTAGCCTTGGCCAACATGTCGAGCCACGTCCTCGGCCCGCATGCCTTGCTACGGCGTCGCCCAACATGCCATGGCACGGCCTCGGCCCGCATGCCATGCCACGGCCTCGGCCCGCATGCCTTGCTACGGCGTCGCCCAACATGCCATGCCACGGCCTCGGCCCGCATTACATGCCACGGCCTCGGCCGCATTACATGCCACGGCCTCGGCCCGCATGACAAGCCACGGCCTCGGCCCGCATGCCATGCCACGGCCTCGGCCCGCATGCCTTGCCACGGCGTTGCCCAACATGCCATGCCACGGCCTTGGCCCGCATGCCATGCCATGCCACGGCCCGCATGTCTTGCCACGGCGTTGCCAAACATGCCATGCCACGGCGTCGCCCAACATGCCATGCCACGGCCACGGCCCAACATGCCATGCCACGGCCACGGCTCGCATGCCATGCCACGGCCTCGGCCCGCATGCCATGCCACGGCCTGGGCCAAACATGCCATGACACGGCCTCGGCCCGCATGCCATGCCACGGCCTCGGCCCGCATGACATGCCACGGCCTCGGCCCGCATGCCTTGCTACGGCGTCGCCCAACATTCCATGCCACGGCCTCGGCCCGCATGCCAAGCCAAGGCCTCGGCCCGCATGACATGCCACGGCCTCGGCCCGCATGCCTTGCCACGACGTCGCCCAACTTGCCATGCCACGGCCTCGGCCCGCATGCCATGCCACGGCCTCGGCTCGCATGACATGCCACGGCCTCGGCCCGCATGCCTTGCTACGGCGTCGCCCAACATGCCATGCCACGGCCTCGGCCCGCATGCCATGCCACGGCCTCGGCCCGCATGACATGCGACGGCCTCGGACCGCATGCCTTGCTACGGCGTCGCCCAACATGCCATGCCACGGCCCCGGCCCGCATGCCTTGCCACCGCGTTGCCCGGCATGCCATGCCACCGCGTTGCCCGGCGTGCCATGCCTTAGCCTTGGCCAACATGTCGTGCCACGGCCTCGGCCCGCATGCCATGCCATGCCACGGCCCGCATGTCTTGCCACGGCGTTGCCAAACATGCCATGCCACGGCCTCGGCCCGCATGCCATGCCACGGCCTCGGCCCGCATGACATGCCACGGCCTCGGACCGCATGCCTTGCCACGACGTCGCCCAACTTGCCATGCCACGGCCTCGGCCCGCATGCCATGCCACGGCCTCGGCTCGCATGACATGCCACGGCCTCGGCCCGCATGCCTTGCTACGAGGTCACCCAACATGCCATGCCACGGCCTCGGCCCGCATGCCATGCCACGGCCTCGGCCCGCATGCCATGCCACGGCCTCGGCCCGCATGACATGCCACGGCCTCGGCCCGCATGACATGCCACGACGTCGCCCAACTTGCCATGCCACGGCCTCGGCCCGCTTGCCATGCCACGGCCTCGGCCCGCATGCCATACCATGCCACGGTCTCGGCCCGCATGCCACGCCACGGCCTCGGCCCGCATGCCTTGCTACAGGGTCGCCCAACATGCCATGACACGGACTCGGCCCGCATGCCATGCCACGGCCACGGCCCGCATGACATGCCACGGCCTCGGCCCGCATGCCTTGCCACGACGTCGCCCAACATGCCATGCCACGGCCTCGGCCCGCATGCCATGCCACGGCCTCGGCTCGCATGACATGCCACGGCCTCGGCACGCATGCCTTGCTACGGGGTCGGCCAACATGCCTTGCCACGGCCTCGGCCCGCATGCCATGCCACGGCCTCGTCCCGCATGCCTTGCTACAGGGTCGCCCAACATGCCATGCCACGGCCTCGGCCCGCATGCCATGCCACGGCCTCGGCCCGCATGACATGCCACGGCCTCGGACCGCATGCCTTGCGACGGCGTCGCCCAACATGCCATGCCACGGCCTCGGCCCGCATGCCTTGCTACGACGTTGCCCAACAAGCCATGCCACGGCCCCGGCCCGCATGCCTTGCCACCGCGTTGCCCAGCATGCCATGCCACCGCGTTGCCCGGCGTGCCATGCCTTAGCCTTGGCCAACATGCCGTGCCACGGCCTCGGCCCGCAAGCCATGCCATGCCACGGCCCGCATGTCATGCCACGGCGTTGCCAAACATGCCACGCCACGGCCTCGGCCCGCATGACATGCCACGGCCTCGGACCGCATGCCTTGCTACGGCGTCGCCCAACATGCCATGCCACGGCCTCGGCCCGCATGCCTTGCTACAACGTTGCCCAACATGCCATGCCACGGCCCCGGCCCGCATGCCTTGCCACCGCGTTGCCCAGCATGCCATGCCACCGCGTTGCCCGGCGTGCCATGCCTTTGCCTTGGCCAACATGTCGTGCCACGGCCTCGGCCCGTGTGCCATGCCATGCCACGGCCCGCATGTCTTGCCACGGCGTTGCCAAACATGCCATGCCACGGCCTCGGCCCGCATGCCTTGCGACGGCGTCGCCCAACATGCCATGCCACGGCCTCGGCCCGCATGACATGCCACGGCCTCCGCCCGCATGCCTTGCTACGACGTCGCCCAACTTGCCATGCCACGGCCTCGGCGCGCATGACAAGCCACGGCCTCGACCCGCATGCCTTGCTGCGGCGTCGCCCAACATGCCATGGCACGGCCTCGGCCCGCATGCCATGGCACGGCCTCGGCCCGCATGACATGCCACGGCCTCGGACCGCATGCCTTGCTACGGCGTCGCCCAACATGCCATGCCACGGCCTCGGCCCGCATGCCATGCCACGGCCTCGGCCCGCGTGCCTTGCTACGACGTTTCCCAAAATGCCACGCCACGGCCCCGGCCCGCATGCCTTGCCACCGCGTTGCCCAGCATGCGATGCCACCGCGTTGTCCGGCGTGCCATGCCTTAGCCTTGGCCAACTTGTCGTGCCACGGCCTCGGCCCGCATGCCATGCCATGCCACGGCCCGCATGTCTTGCCACGGCGTTGCCAAACATGGCATGCCACGGCCTCGGCCCGCATGCCTTGCTACGGCGTCGCCGAACATGCCATGCCACGGCCTCGGCCCGCATGCCATGCCACGGCCTCGGCCCGCATGCCTTGCGACGGCGTCGCCCAACATGCCATGCCACGGCCTCGGCCCGCATGCCATGCCACGGCCTCGGCTCGCGTGACATGCCACGGCCTCGGCCCGCATGCCTTGCCACGACGTCGCCCAACTTGCCATGCCACGGCCTCGGCCCGCATGCCATGCCACGGCCTCGGCTCGCATGACATGCCACGGCCTCGGCCCGCATGCCTTGCTACGGCGTCGCCCAACATGCCATGCCACGGCCTCGGCCCGCATGCCATGCCACGGCCTCGGCCCGCATGACATGCCACGGCCTCGGACCGCATGCCTTGCTACGGCGTCGCCCAACATGCCATGCCACGGCCCCGGCCCGCATGCCTTGCCACCGCGTTGCCCGGCATGCCATGCCACCGCGTTGCCCGGCGTGCCATGCCTTAGCCTTGGCCAACATGTCGTGCCACGGCCTCAGCCCGCATGCCATGCCATGCCACGGCCCGCATGTCTTGCCACGGCGTTGCCAAACATGCCATGCCACGGCCTCGGCCCGCATGCCTTGCCACGGCCTCGGCCAACATGCCATGCCACGGCCTCGGCCCGCATGCCATGCCACGGCCTCGACCCGCATGCCTTGCTACGGCGTCGCCCAACATGCCATGCCACGGCCTCGGCCCGCATGCCATGCCACGGCCTCGGCCCGCATGCCCTTCTACGGCGTTGCCCAACATGCCATGCCACGGCCTCGGTCCGCATGCCATGCCACCGCGTTGCCCAGCATGCCATGCCACCGCGTTGCCCGGCGTGCCATGCCTTAGCCTTGGCCAACATGTCGTGCCACGGCCTCGGCCCGCATGCCATGCCATGCCACGGCCCAAATGTCTTGCCACGGCGTTGCCAAACATGCCATGCCACGGGCTCGGCCCGCGTGCCTTGCAACGGCGTCGCCCAACATGCCATGCCACGGCCTCGGCCCGCATGCCTTGCCACGACGTCGCCCAACTTGCCATGCCACGGCCTCGGCCTGCATGCCACGCCACGGCCTCGGCCCGCATGACATGCCATGGCCTCGGACCGCATGCCTTGCTACGGCGTCGCCCAACTTGCCATGCCACGGCCTCGGCCCGCATGCCTTGCTTCGACGTTGCCCAACATGCCATGCCACGGCCCCGGCCAGCATGCCTTGCCACCGCGTTGCCCAGCGTGCCATGCCTTAGCCTTGGCCAACATGTCGTGCCACGGCCTCGGCCCGCATGCCATGCCATGCCACGGCCCGCATGTCTTGCCACGGCGTTGCCAAACATGCCATGCCACGGCCTCGGCCCGCATGCCTTGCCACGGCCTCGGCCAACAAGCCATGCCACGGCCTCGGCCCGCATGCCATGCCACGGCCTCGGCCCGCATGACATGCCACGGCCTCGGCCCGCATGCCTTGCTACGGCGTCGCCCAACATGCCAAGCCACGGCCTCGGCCCGCATGCCATGCCACGGCCTCGGCCCGCATGCCCTTCTACGGCGTTGCCCAACATGCCATGCCACGGCCTCGGCCCGCATGCCTTGCCACCGCGTTGCCCAGCATGCCATGCCACCGCGTTACCCGGCGTGCCATGCCTTAGCCTTGGCCAACATGTCGTGCCACGGCCTCGGCCCGCATGCCATGCCATGCCACGGCCCGCATGTCTTGCCACGGCGTTGCCAAACATGCCATGCCACGGCCTCGGCCCGCATGCCTTGCAACGGCGTCGCCCAACATGCCATGCCACGGCCTCGGCCCGCATGCCTTGCCACGACGTCGCCCAACTTGCCATGCCACGGCCTCGGCCCGCATGCCATGCCACGGCCTCGGCCAGCATGACATGGCACGGCCTCGGACCGCATGCCTTGCTACGGCGTCGCCCAACTTTCCATGCCACGGCCTCGGCCCGCATGCCTTGCTTCGACGTTGCCCAACATGCCATGCCACGGCCCCGGCCAGCATGCCTTGCCACCGCGTTGCCCAGCGTGCCATGCCTTAGCCTTGGCCAACATGTCCTGCCACGGCCTCGGCCCGCCTGTCATGCCATGCCACGGCCCGCATGTCTTGCCACGGCGTTGCCAAACATGCCATGCCACGGACTCGGCCCGCATGCCTTGCCACGGCCTCGGCCAACATGCCATGCCACGGCCTCGGCCCGCATGCCATGTCACGGCCTCGGCCCGCATGCCATGCCACGGCCTCGGCCCGCAACACATGCCACGGCCTCGGCCCGCATGCCTTGCCACGACGTCGCCCAACTTGCCATGCCACGGCCTCGGCCCGCATGCCATGCCACGGCCTCGGCGCGCATGACATGCCACGGCCTCGGCCCGCATGCCTTGCTACGGCGTCGCCCAACATGCCATGCCACGGCCTCGGCCCGCATGCCATGCCACGGCCTCGGCCCGCATGACATGCCACGGCCTCGGACCGCATGCCTCGCTACGGCGTCGCCCAACATGCCATGCCACGGCCTCGGCCCGCGTGCCATGCCACGGCCTCGGCCCGCATGTCTTGCCACGGCGTTGCCGAACATGCCATGCCACGGCCTCGGCCCCCATGCCTTGCCACCGCGCTGCCCAGCATGCCAATGCACCGCGTTGCCCGGCGTGCCATGCCTTAGCCTTGGCCAACATGCCACGCCACGGCCTCGGCCCGCATGGCTTGCCAGGGCGTTGCCCAACATGCCATGCCACGGCCTCGGCCCGCATGTCTTGCCACGGCGTAGCCCAACATGCCATGCCATGCCACGCCACGGCCTCGGCCCGCATGCCATGCCACGGCCTCGGCCCGCATGCCATGCCATGCCACGGCCTCGGCCCGCATGCCATGCCACGGCCTCGGCCCGCATGCCTTGCCACGGCCTCGGCCCGCATGCCATGCCACGGCCTCGGCCAGCATGCCATGCCAAGGCCAAGGCCCGCATGCCTTGCCACGGCGTTGCCCAGCATGCCATGCCACCGCGTTGCCCAGCGGGCCGTGCCGCGGCCTCGGCCCGCATGCCATACCATGCCACGGCCTCGGCCCGCATGCCTTGCGACTGCCTTGGCCAGCGTGCCATGCCACAGCGTGCCATGCCTTAGCCTTGGCCAACATGCCATGCCACCGCCTTGGCCAGCATGTCGTGCCACCGCCACGGCCAGCATGCCATGCCGGTCCGTTGCCCAGCATGCCACGGCCGTGGCGGCGTGGCAAGCCACGGCCTCGACCAGCATGCCATGCCACGGCCTCGGCATGCCACCGCCTTGTGCAGCGTTGGCCAGCATGCCTTGGCCGGCATGCCATGCCAATGCCTTGGGCCAACATGGCGTGCCACGGGCTGGGCGAGCATGCCACGCCACGGCCTTGGCTAGCAGCAAGGCATGCCACGGCCTCGGCGAGCATGCCATGCCATGCCAAGGCCAAGGCCAAGGCCAAAGCCAAGGCCAAGGCCAAGGCAGTGGGCAAGGCCAAGTCCCTGTGCAAGGCAAGGCCAAGGCCAAGGCCAAGGCCATGGCATGCCACCGCCTCGATCGATCTTTTTGAACATGATTCTTTTATAATCTTACCCAAACCGTGCAACACAATTAAAAATGCACTACAATCAATTTTAAATGTCATTCCCTATTTTTTTGCAATTTTTCTGGAGCTTTTCGAATTTTTAAAGCCCTTATTTGGCATAAAAAAATCAAAATAAAATAAAATAAATGAAAAAAATAATTTAATAATTTATATAATTACTAGTGAATCATCCTTTAATTATGGGAATTTTTCCATAATTTTTTGACCATTTTTATTAATTTTTATTATTTTTTAAGTATTAATATCGAAATAAATTAAAATAAAATATTTTCGGTAAAAAAATATTTTTTTAAATTTTTTTTATGGTGTATTAAATTATTTCCAACAACTTTCATGTTGAAAGTTTTGGCAAAAAACCATTACTTTTTAAAAAAACCCCATTATGACTCCTCGAACATGCTTGATGTTTCCTCCTGCCAGATTGAAAAGGGCTTAACAGGCTATTATAAGGGGGGGGCACCTCCCTTGCCCAGGGCAAGGCAGTGGCAGGTACGCCCCATGTTGGGTGCGGCCTGGGCTGCGGCCTTGGGTTACATGCACTACGGCTCGACCGCGGCCTGGGCTGCGGCCTTGGGCGGCTCGGCCGCGGCCTTGGGCGGCCTGGGCGCGGCCTTGCGCGGCCTGGGCGCGGCCTTGCGCGGCCTGGCCGCGGCCTTGGGCAGCATGGCGTGGCATGTGCGCGGGCGTGGGCGGCCTGGCATGCGCGCGGCATGGGCAGCACGGCATGGCATGCGCACGGCCTGGGCGGCCTGGCATGCAGCCGGCCTGGCATGCCCGCGGCATGGGCAGCACGGCATGGCATGCGCACGGCCTGGGCGGCCTGGCATGCAGCCGGCCTGGCATGCCCGCGGCGTGGGCAGCACGGCATGGCATGCGCACGGCCTGGGCGGCCTGGCATGCAGCCGGCCTGGGCAGCACGGCATGGCATGCGCACGGCCTGGGCGGCCTGGCATGCGGCCGGCCAGGGCAGCCTGGCCTGGCATGCCCGCGGCGTGGGCAGCATGGCCTGTGCGTATACCGCGCACGTGGTCTTTTGACCACGGTGCGCGTGTTACGCGCATGGTCGCGCACGCCTTTGCACGCCTTCGCACGCAACGCACGTCTAGTGATAAGAACCGCAGCCAAGGCAGCCCAGCCCCAAGGCCAAGGCCAGCAGCATGGCATGCCACGGCGAAGGCAGCCCAGCCAAAGCCAGCAGCATGCCATGCCAAGGCCTAGGCCAGCAGCATGCCATGCCACGGCCAAGGCAGGCCAGCCAAAGCCAGCAGCATGCCATGCCAAGGCCTAGGCCAGCAGCATGCCATGCCACGGCCAAGGCAGCCCAGCCAAAGCCAGCACCATGCCATGCCAAGGCCAAGGCCAGCAGCATGCCATGCCACGGCCAAGGCAGCCCAGCCAAAGCCAGCAGCATGCCATGCCAAGGCCAAGGCCAGCAGCATGCCATGCCACGGCCAAGGCAGCCCAGCCAAAGCCAGCAGCATGCCATGCCAAGGCCAAGGCCAGCAGCCTGCCATGCCACGGCCAAGGCAGGCCAGCCAAAGCCAGCAGCAGGCCATGCCAAGGCCTAGGCCAGCAGCATGCCATGCCACGGCCAAGGCAGCCCAGCCAAAGCCAGCAGCATGCCATGCCAAGGCCAAGGCCAGCAGCATGCCATGCCACGGCCAAGGCAGGCCAACCAAAGCCAGCAGCAGGCCATGCCAAGGCCTAGGCCAGCAGCATGCCATGCCACGGCCAAGGCAGCCCAGCCAAAGCCAGCAGCACACCATGCCACGGCCAAGGCCAGCAGCATGCCATGCCACGGCCAAGGCCAACAGCATGCCATGCCACGGCCAAGGCAGGCCAGCCAAAGCCAGCAGCATGCCATGCCAAGGCCAAGGCCAGCAGCATGCCATGCCAAGGCCAAGGCCAGCAGCATGCCATGCCAAGGCCTAGGCCAGCAGCATGCCATGCCACGGCCAAGGCAGCCCAGCCAAAGCCAGCAACATGCCATGCCAAGGCCAAGGCCAGCAGCATGCCATGCCACGGCCAAGGCAGCCCAGCCAAAGCCAGCAGCATGCCATGCCAAGGCCAAGGCCAGCAGCATGGCATGCCACGGCCAAGGCAGCCCAGCCAAAGCCAGCAGCATGCCATGCCAAGGCCAAGGCCAGCAGCATGCCATGCCACGGCCAAGGCAGCCCAGCCAAAGCCAGCAGCATGCCATGCCAAGGCCAAGGCCAGCAGCATGCCATGCCACGGCCAAGGCAGGCCAGCCAAAGCCAGCAGCATGCCATGCCAAGGCCTAGGCCAGCAGCATGCCATGCCACGGCCAAGGCAGCCCAGCCAAAGCCAGCAGCATGCCATGCCAAGGCCAAGGCCAGCAGCATGCCATGCCACGGCCAAGGCAGCCCAGCCAAAGCCAGCAGCATGCCATGCCAAGGCCAAGGCCAGCAGCATGCCATGCCACGGCCAAGGCAGCCCAGCCAAAGCCAGCAGCATGCCATGCCAAGGCCAAGGCCAGCAGCATGCCATGCCACGGCCAAGGCAGGCCAGCCAAAGCCAGCAGCAGGCCATGCCAAGGCCTAGGCCAGCAGCATGCCATGCCACGGCCAAGGCAGCCCAGCCAAAGCCAGCATCACGCCATGCAAAGGCCAAGGCCAGCAGCATGCCATGCCACGGCCAAGGCAGGCCAGCCAAAGCCAGCAGCATGCCATGCCATGGCCAAGGCCAGCAGCATGCCATGCCACGGCCAAGGCAGCCCAGCCAAAGCCAGCAGCATGCCATGCCAAGGCCAAGGCCAGCAGCATGCCATGCCACGGCCATGACAGCCCAGCCAAAGCCAGCAGCATGCCATGCCAAGGCCTAGGCCAGCAGCATGCCATGCCACGGCCAAGGCAGGCCAGCCAAAGCCGGCAGCATGCCATGCCAAGGCCAAGGCCAGCAGGATGCCATGCCACGGCCAAGGTAGCCCAGCCAAAGCCCGCAGCATGCCATGCCAAGGCCTAGGCCAGCAGCATGCCATGCCACGGCCAAGGCAGTCCAGCCCAAGCCAACAGCATGCCATGCCAAGGCCAAGGCCAGCAGCATGCCATGCCACGGCCAAGGAAGCCCAGCCAAAGCCAGCAGCATGCCATGCCAAGGCCTAGGCCAGCAGCATGCCATGCCACGGCCAAGGCAGCCCAGCCCAAGCCAGCAGCATACCATGCCAAGGCCAAGGCCAGCAGCATGCCATGCCACGGCCAAGGCAGGCCAGCCAAAGCCAGCAGCATGCCATGCCAAGGCCAAGGCCAGCAGCATGCCAGGCCACGGCCAAGGCAGCCCAGCCAAAGCCAGCAGCATGCCATGCCAAGGCCAAGGCCAGCAGCATGCCATGCCACGGCCAAGGCAGCCCAGCCAAAGCCAGCAGCATGCCATGCCAAGGCCAAGGCCAGCAGCATGCCATGCCACGGCCAAGGCAGGCCAGCCAAAGCCAGCAGCAGGCCACGCCAAGGCCTAGGCCAGCAGCATGCCATGCCACGGCCAAGGCAGCCCAGCCAAAGCCAGCAGCACGCCATGCCAAGGCCAAGGCCAGCAGCATGCCATGCCACGGCCAAGGCAGCCAGCCAAAGCCAATAGCATGCCATGCCAAGGCCTAGGCCAGCAGCATGCCATGCCACGGCCAAGGCAGCCCAGCCCAAGCCAGCAGCATGCCATGCCAAGGCCAAGGCCAGCAGCATGCCATGCCACGCCCAAGGCAGCCCAGCCAAAGCCAGCAGCATGCCATGCCAAGGCCAAGGCCAGCAGCATGCCATGCCACGGCCAAGGCAGCCCAGCCAAAGCCAGCAGCATGCCATGCCAAGGCCAAGGCCAGCAGCATGCGATGCCACGGCCAAGACAGCCCAGCCAAAGCCAGCAGCATGCCATGCCATGGCCTAGGCCAGCAGCATGCCATGCCGCGGCCAAGGCAGGCCAGCCAAAGCCAGCAGCAAGCCATGCCAAGGCCAAGGCCAGCAGCATGCCATGCCCCGGCCAAGGAAGCCCAGCCAAAGCCAGCAGCATGCCATGCCAAGGCCTAGGGCAGCAGCATGCCATGCCACGGCCAAGGCAGGCCAGCCAAAGCCAGCAGCATGCCATGCCAAGGCCAAGGCCAGCAGCATGCCATGCCACGGCCAAGGCAGGCCAGCCAAAGCCAGCAGCATGCCATGCCAAGGCCAAGGCCAGCAGCATGCCATGCCACGGCCAAGGCAGCCCAGCCAAAGCCAGCAGCATGCCATGCCAAGGCCAAGGCCAGCAGCATGCCATGCCACGGCCAAGGCAGGCCAGCCAAAGCCAGCAGCATGCCATGCCAAGGCCTAGGCCAGCAGCATGCCATGCCACGGCCAAGGCAGGCCTGCCAAAGCCAGCAGCATGCCATGCCAAGGCCAAGGCCAGCAGCATGCCATGCCACGGCCAAGGCAGCCCAGCCAAAGCCAGCAGCATGCCATGCCAAGGCCAAGGCCAGCAGCATGCCATGCCACGGCCAAGGCAGCCCAGCCCAAGCCAGCAGCATGCCATGCCAAGGCCTAGGCCAGCAGCATGCCATGCCACGGTCAAGGCAGGCCAGCCAAAGCCAGCAGCATGCCATGCCAAGGCCAAGGCCAGCAGCATGGCATGCCACGGCCAAGGCAGCCCAGCCAAAGCCAGCAGCATGCCATGCCAAGGCCAAGACCAGCAGCATGCCATGCCACGGCCAAGGCAGGCCAGCCAAAGCCAGCAGCATGCCATGCCAAGGCCTAGGCCAGCAGCATGCCATGCCACGGCCAAGGCAGGCCTGCCAAAGCCAGCAGCATGCCTTGCCAAGGCCAAGGCCAGCAGCATGCCATGCCACGGCCAAGGCAGCCCAGCCAAAGCCAGCAGCATGCCATGCCAAGGCCAAGGCCAGCAGCATGCCATGCCACGGCCAAGGCAGCCCAGCCAAAGCCAGCAGCATGCCATGCCAAGGCCTAGGCCAGCAGCATGCCATGCCACGGCGAAGGCAGCCCAGCCCAAGCCAGCAGCATGCCATGCCAAGGCCAAGGCCAGCAGCATGCCATGCCACGGCCAAGGCAGCCCAGCCAAAGCCAGCAGCTTGCCATGCCCAGGCCAAGGCCAGCAGCATGGCATGCCACGGCCAAGGCAGCCCAGCCAAAGCCAGCAGCATGCCATGCCAAGGCCAAGGCCAGCAGCATGCCATGCCACGGCCAAGACAGCCCAGCCAAAGCCAGCAGCATGCCATGCCAAGGCCTAGGCCAGCAGCATGCCATGCCACGGCCAAGGCAGGCCAGCCAAAGCCAGCAGCATGCCATGCCAAGGCCAAGGCCAGCAGCATGCCATGCCACGGCCAAGGAAGCCCAGCCAAAGCCAGCAGCATGCCATGCCAAGGCCTAGGCCAGCAGCATGCCATGCCACGGCCAAGGCAGCCCAGCCCAAGCCAGCAGCATGCCATGCCAAGGCCAAGGCCAGCAGCATGCCATGCCACGGCCAAGGCAGGCCAGCCAAAGCCAGCCGCATGCCATGCCAAGGCCAAGGCCAGCAGCATGCCAGGCCACGGCCAAGGCAGCCCAGCCAAAGCCAGCAGCATGCCATGCCAAGGCCAAGGCCAGCAGCATGCCATGCCACGGCCAAGGCAGCCCAGCCCAAGCCAGCAGCATGCCATGCCAAGGCCAAGGCCAGCAGCATGCCATGCCACGACCAAGGCAGGCCAGCCAAAGCCAGCAGCATGCCATGCCATGGCCTAGGCCAGCAGCATGCCATGCCGCGGCCAAGGCAGCCCAGCCAAAGCCAGCAGCATGCCATGCCAAGGCCAAGGCCAGCAGCATGCCATGCCCCGGCCAAGGCAGCCCAGCCAAAGCCAGCAGCACGCCATGCCAAGGCCAAGGCCAGCAGCATGCCATGCCACGGCCAAGGCCAAGGCCAAGGCAGCCCATCCGAAGCCAGCAACATTCCATGCCAAGGCCAACGCAGCCCAACCAAAGCCAGCGGCATGCCGTGCCAAGGCCAAGGCCAGCCGCATGTCTTGCCCCGGCCTTGTCCCGCAGCGTGGCGTTCCTTGGCCTTGGGCTAGAACATCGCATGCCACGCCCTTGGCAAGCAATCTTGTCCCTCGTGTAATTGCCATTTGGTTTGGCTTTGACTTACGTATATGTTGCCCTGCGAAATGCTTGTCCCTCGGGTAATAGCCGTTTGGTTGCCTTTGGACTTGCGAACACGTTGCTAGTGCTTTCCCCAGTGGAAGCTTGTTGTGAAAAGTATGTCCCTCGGAAGTTGCCTGGTGCGTTTGTTATTTGCATTCGAGCTATCCGATGCTTGCTCGGTTTCTCTAAGAGTTTTTGCACGTTCGTCGGGCTTTTTAATTATTTATTTACTCATAAAAATTATAATAAAATAAATTAAAAATAAAAAAATAATTAAAAAAATTACTATAATTACTAGTGCCTCATCTTATAATTGTTGGAATTTTTCTAGAATTTTTTGAGTATTTTTAGTAATTTTTATTATTTTTTAAGTATTAAAATTGAAATAAATTAAAATAAAATATTCCGGTGGCCAAATATTTTTTTATAATTTTTTTTATGGTGTATTAAATTATTTCATACAACTTTCATGTTGAAAGTTTTGGCAAAAAACCATTACTTTTTAAAAAAACCCCATTATGACTCCTCGAACATGGTTGATGTTTCCTCCTGCCAGATTGAAAAGGGCTTAACAGGCTATTATAAGGGGGGGGCACCTCCCTTAAGGCTGGCCAGCATGGCCAGGCCACAGGCCACGCCTATGCCTAGGCAGGCGCTTGGCACATGCCATCGCTTGGCTTGTGGCATTGGCTTGTGGCATCGAAACTACATAGCCAAGCACGTGATGCGTCGAGTGGCGGCCCGCGGTGGTGGCGGTGGCACGTTGGCCTTGCCTGCATGCCATGCCACAGCCTTGGCCCGCAACATGGCATGCCAAAGCCTTGGCCAGCAGCATGCCATGCCCTGGCCTTGGCAAGCATGTCATGCCACGGCCTTGGCCAGCAGCATGCCATGCCCCGGCCTTGGCCAGCATGTCATGCCACGGCCTTGGCCAGCAGCATGCCATGCCACAGCCTTGGCCAGCAGCATGCCATGCCACAGCCTTGGCCAGCAACATGGCATGCCAAAGCCTTGGCCAGCAGCACGCCATGCCCCGGCCTTGGCAAGCTTGTCATGCCACGGCCATGGCCAGCAGCGTGCTATGCCCCGGCCTTGGCCAGCAGCGTGCCATGCCACGACCTTGGCCAGCAGCTTGCCATGCCCCGGCCTTGGCCAGCATGTCATGCCACGGCCTTGGCCAGCAGCATGCCATGCCACGACCTTGGCCAGCAACATGGCATGCCAAAGCCTTGGCCGGCAGCATGCCATGCCGCGGCCTTGGCCGGCAGCATGCCATGCCGCGGCCTTTGCCAGCAGCATGGCAAGCCCAAGCCTTGGTCAGCAGCAGCATGCCATGCCAACGCCTTGGCCAGCAGCATGCCTTGCCACGGCCTCGTCCAGCAGCATGGCATGCCACGCCACGGCCTCGGCCATCAGCATGCCTTGCCACGGCCTCGGCCATCAGCATGCCTTGCCACGGCCTCGGCCATCAGCATGCCTTGCCACGGCCTCGGCCAGCAGCATGGCATGCCCGGCCTTGGCCAGCAGCATGTCATGCCACGGCCTTGGCAAGCATGCCATGTCCCTCGGGTAATTGTACAAGTTGCCTTGCGAAATGCATGTCCCTCGGTTAAATTGCCATTTGGTTGGCTTTGGCGTGCGAACGAGTTGCCTGTGCTTTCCTTGTGGAAGCTTGTTGCGAGAAGTATGTCCCTCGAAAGTTGCCTGTTGCGTTTGTTATTTGCATTCGCGCTAACCGGTGCTTGCTCGGCCTCTCTAAATGTTTTCGCGCGTTCGTCGGGCTTCTTGGTCCTTCGGGGGGTGATTCGTTTTGGGGGGCTGGTGCACAGTGTACGTCGTGGCGCGTGAGTTGTGTTCGGTTTGTGCGAGTTGGACGGATCCCTGCCTGTGCAGCGAACTCCACTGGTGCATTCCTCCATGTCCCTCGGGTTGTCTTCGACTCGCCTTCGGGTTGCCTGCGCTTCCCTAGTGGAAGGTGCCTTGCGAAAAGCGTGTCCCTCGGGTAATTGCCATTTGGTTGGCTTTGACGTTCGAACGAGTTGCCTATGCTTTCCTAGTGGAAGCTTGTTGCGAAAAGTACGTCCCTCGAAAGTTGCCTGTTGCGTTTGTTATTTGCATTCGCGCTAACCGGTGCTTGCTCGGCCTCTCTAAATGTTTTCGCGCGTTCGTCGGGCTTCTTAGTCCTTCGGGGGGTGATTCGTTTTGGGGGGCTGGTGCACAGTGTACGTCGTGGCGCGTGAGTTGTGTTCGATTTGTGCGAGTTGGACGGATCCCTGCCACGGCCACGGCCACGGCCCGCATGCCATGCCACGGCCTCGGCCCGCATGCCTTGCTACGGCGTTGCCCGACATGCCATGCCACCGCGTTGCCCAGCGTGCCATGCCTTAGCCTTGGCCAACATGTCGAGCCACGGCCTCGGCCCGCATGCCTTGCTACGGCGTCGCCCAACATGCCATGCCACGGCCTCGGCCCGTATGCCATGCCACGGCCTCGGCCCGGATGCCTTGCTACGGCGTCGCCCAACATGCCATGCCACGGCCTCGGCCCGTATGCCATGCCACGGCCTCGGCCCGGATGCCTTGCTACGGCGTCGCCCAACATGCCATGCCACGGCCTCGGCCCGCATTACATGCCACGGCCTCGGCCCGCATGACAAGCCACGGCCTCGGCCCGCATGCCATGCCGCGGCCTCGGCCCGCATGCCATGCCACGGCCTCGGCCCGCATGCCATGCCATGCCACGGCCCGCATGTCTTGCCACGGCGTTGCCAAACATGCCATGCCACGGCCTCGGCCCGCATGCCATGCCACGGCGTCGCCCAACATGCCATGCCACGGCCACGGCCCGCATGCCATGCCACGGCCTCGGCCCGCATGCCTTGCTACGGCGTTGCCCAACATGCCATGCCACGGCCTCGGCCCGCATGCCTTGCCACCGCGTTGCCCAGCATGCCATGCCACCGCGTTGACCGGCGTGCCATGCCTTAGCCTTGGCCAACATGTCGAGCCACGGCTTGGGCCAAACTTGCCATGACACGGCCTCGGCCCGCATGCCTTGCTACGGCGTCGCCCAACATTCCATGCCACGGCCTCGGCCCGCATGCCAAGCCACGGCCTCGGCCCGCATGACATGCCACGGCCTCGGCCCGCATGCCTTGCCACGACGTCGCCCAACTTGCCATGCCACGGCCTCGGCCCGCATGCCATGCCACGGCCTCGGCTCGCATGACATGCCACGGCCTCGGCCCGCATGCCTTGCTACGGCGTCGCCCAACATGCCATGCCACGGCCTCGGCCCGCATGCCATGCCACGGCCTCGGCCCGCATGACATGCCACGGCCTCGGACCGCATGCCTTGCTACGGCGTCGCCCAACATGCCATGCCACGGCCCCGGCCCGCATGCCTTGCCACCGCGTTGCCCGGCATGCCATGCCACCGTGTGGCCCGGCGTGCCATGCCTTAGCCTTGGCCAACATGTCGTGCCACGGCCTCGGCCCGCATGCCATGCCATGCCACGGCCCGCATGTCTTGCCACGGCGTTGCCAAACATGCCATGCCACGGCCTCGGCCCGCATGCCTTGCCACGGCCTCGGCCAACATGCCATGCCACGGCCTCGGCCCGCATGCCATGCCACGGCCTCGGCCCGCATGACATGCCACGGCCTCGGCCCGCATGCCTTGCTACGGCGTCGCCCAACATGCCATGCGACGGCCTCGGCCCGCTTGCCCTTCTACGGCGTTGCCCAACATGCCATGCCACGGCCTCGGCCCGCATGCCTTGCCACCGCGTTGCCCGGCGTGCCATGCCTTAGCCTTGGCCAACATGTCGTGCCACGGCCTCGGCCCGCATGCCATGCCATGCCATGCCACGGCCCGCATGTCTTGCCACGGCGTTGCCAAACATGCCATGCCACGGCCTCGGCCCGCATGACATGCCACGGCCTCAGCCCGCATGCCTTGCTGCGGCGTCGCCCAACATGCCATGGCACGGCCTCGGCCCGCATGCCATGGCACGGCCTCGGCCCGCATGACATGCCACGGCCTCGGACCGCATGCCTTGCAACGGCGTCGCCCAACATGACATGCCACGGCCTCGGCCCGCATGCCTTGCTACGGCGTCGCCCAACATGCCATGCCACGGCCTCGGCCCGCATGCCTTGAGACGGCGTCGCCCAACATGCCATGCCACGGCCTCTGCCCGCATGCCATGCCACGGCCTCGGCCCGCATGCCTTGCCACGACGTCGCCCAACTTGCCATGCCTCGGCCCGCATGCCATGCCACGGCCTCGGCTCGCATGACATGCCACGGCCTCGGCCCGCATGCCTTGCTACGGCGTCGCCCAACATGCCATGCCACGGCCTCGGCCCGCATGACATGCCACGGCCTCGGACCGCATGCCTTGCTACGGCGTCGCCCAACATGCCATGCCACGGCCCCGGCCCGCATGCCTTGCCACCGCGTTGCCCGGCATGCCATGCCACCGCGTTGCCCGGCGTGCCATGCCTTAGCCTTGGCCAACATGTCGTGCCACGGCCTCGGCCCGCATGCCATGCCATGCCACGGCCCGCATGTCTTGCCACGGCGTTACCAAACATGCCATGCCACGGCCTCGGCCCGCATGCCTTGCCACGGCCTCGGCCAACATGCCATGCCACGGCCTCGGCCCGCATGCCATGCCACGGCCTCGGCCCGCATGACATGCCACGGCCTCGGCCCGCATGCCTTGCTACGGCGTCGCCCAACATGCCATGCCACGGCCTCGGTCAGCATGCCATGCCATGGCACCGCCTTGTCCAGCACGCCGTGCCGCAGCGTTGGCCAGCATGCCTTGGCCGGCATGCCATGCCAATGCCTTGGGCCAACATGGCGTGCCACGGGCTGGGCCATCATGGCATGCCACGGGCTGGGCGAGCATGCCACGCCACGGCCTTGGCTAGCAGCAAGGCATGCCACGGCCTCGGCGAGCATGCCATGCCATGCCAAGGCCAAGGCCAAGGCCAAAGCCAAGGCCAAGGCCAAGGCCAAGGCAGTGGGCAAGGCCAAGTCCCTGTGCAAGGCATGGCCAAGGCCAAGGCCATGGCATGCCACCGCCTCGATCGATCTTTTTGAACATGATTCTTTTATAATCTTACCCAAACCGTGCAACACAATTAAAAATGCACTACAATCAATTTTAAATGTCATTCCCTATTTTTTTGCAATTTTTCTGGAGCTTTTCGAATTTTTAAAGCCCTTATTTGGCATAAAAAAATCAAAATAAAATAAAAAAAATGAAAAAAATAATTTAATAATTTCTATAATTACTAGTGAATCATCCTTTAATTATGGGAATTTTTCCATAATTTTTTGACCATTTTTATTAATTTTTATTATTTTTTAAGTATTAATATCGAAATAAATTAAAATAAAATATTTTCGGTAAAAAAATATTTTTTTTAATTTTTTTTTATGTTGTATTAAATTATTTCCAACAACTTTCATGTTGAAAGTTTTGGCAAAAAACCATTACTTTTTAAAAAAACCCCATTATGACTCCTCGAACATGCTTGATGTTTCCTCCTGCCAGATTGAAAAGGGCTTAACAGGCTATTATAAGGGGGGGGCACCTCCCTTGCCCAGGGCAAGGCAGTGGCAGGTACGCCCCATGTTGGGCGCGGCCTGGGCTGCGGCCTTGGGTTACATGCACTGCGGCTCGACCGCGGCCTGGGCTGCGGCCTGGGGCGGCTCGGCCGCGGCCTTGGGCGGCCTGGACCGCGGCCTTGGGCGGCCTTGCGCGGCCTGGGCGCGGCCTTGGGCGGCTCGGGCGCGACCTTGCGCGGCCTGGGCGCGGCCTTGGGCGGCCTGGGCGCGGCCTTGCGCGGCCTGGGCGCGGCCTTGGGCGGCTCGGGCGCGGCCTTGCGCGGCCTGGGCGCGGCCTTGGGCGGCCTGGGCGCGGCCTTGGGCGGCCTGGGCGCGGCTCGGGCGCGGCCTTGGGCGGCCTGGCCGCGGCCTTGCGCGGCCTGGGCGCGGCCTTGGGCAGCATGGCGTGGCATCCGCGCGGGCGTGGGCGGCCTGGCATGCGCGCGGCATGGGCAGCACGGCATGGCATGCGCACGGCCTGGGCGGCCTGGCATGCAGCCGGCCTGGCATGCCCGCGGCGTGGGCAGCACGGCATGGCATGCGCACGGCCTGGGCGGCCTGGCATGCAGCCGGCCTGGCATGCCCGCGGCGTGGGCAGCACGGCATGGCATGCGCACGGCCTGGGCGGCCTGGCATGCAGTCGGCCTGGGCAGCACGGCATGGCATGCGCACGGCCTGGGCGGCCTGGCATGCAGCCGGCCAGGGCAGCCTGGCATGGCATGCCCGCGGCGTGGGCAGCGTGGCCTGTGCGAATACCGCGCGCGTGGTCTTTTGACCACGGTGCGCGTGTTGCGCGCATGGTCGCGCACGCCTTTGCACGCCTTCGCACGCAACGCACGTCTAGTGATAAGAACCGCAGCCAAGGCAGCCCAGCCCCAAGGCCATGGCCAGCAGCATGGCATGCCACGGCCAAGGCAGCCCAGCCAAAGCCAGCAGCATGCCATGCCAAGGCCAAGGCCAGCAGCATGCCATCCCACGGCCAAGGCAGCCCAGCCAAAGCCAGCAGCATGCCATGCCAGGGCCTAGGCCAGCAGCATGCCATGCCACGGCCAAGGCAGGCCTGCCAAAGCAAGCAGCATGCCATGCCAAGGCCAAGGCCAGCAGCATGCCATGCCACGGCCAAGGCAGGCCAGCCAAAGCCAGCAGCATGCAATGCCAAGGCCAAGGCCACCAGCATGCCATGCCACGGCCAAGGCAGCCCAGCCAAAGCCAGCAGCATGCCATGCCAAGGCCTAGGCCAGCAGCATGCCATGCCACGGCCAAGGCAGCCCAGCCAAAGCCAGCAGCATGCCATGCCAAGGCCAAGGCCAGCAGCATGCCATGCCACGGCCAAGGCAGCCCAGCCAAAGCCAGCAGAATGCCATGCCAAGGCCTAGGCCAGCAGCATGCCATGCCACGGCCAAGGCAGCCCAGCCAAAGCCAGCAGCATGCCATGCCAAGGCCAAGGCCAGCAGCATGCCATGCCACGGCCAAGGCAGCCCAGCCAAAGCCAGCAGCATGCCATGCCAAGGCCTAGGCCAGCAGCATGCCATGCCGCGGCCAAGGCAGCCCAGCCAAAGCCAGCAGCATGCCATGCCAAGGCCTAGGCCAGCAGCATGCCATGCCCCGGCCAAGGCAGCCCAGCCAAAGCCAGCAGCATGCCATGCCAAGGCCAAGGCCAGCAGCATGCCATGCCGCGGCCAAGGCAGCCCAGCCAAAGCCAGCAGCATGCCATGCCAAGGCCTAGGCCAGCAGCATGCCATGCCGCGGCCAAGGCAGCCCAGCCAAAGCCAGCAGCATGCCATGCCAAGGCCTAGGCCAGCAGCATGCCATGCCCCGGCCAAGGCAGGCCAGCCAAAGCCAGCAGCATGCCATGCCAAGGCCAAGGCCAGCAGCATGCCATGCCACGGCCAAGGCAGCCCAGCCAAAGCCAGCAGCATGCCATGCCAAGGCCTAGGCCAGCAGCATGCCATGCCACGGCCAAGGCAGGCCTGCCAAAGCCAGCAGCATGCCATGCCAAGGCGAAGGCCAGCAGCATGCCATGCCACGGCCAAGGCAGCCCAGCCAAAGCCAGCAGCATGCCATGCCAAGGCCAAGGCCAGCAGCATCCCATGCCACGGCCAAGGCAGGCCAGCCAAAGCCAGCAGCATGCCATGCCAAGGCCAAGGCCAGCAGCATGCCATGCCACGGCCAAGGCAGCCCAGCCAAAGCCAGCAGCATGCCATGCCAAGGCCTAGGCCAGCAGCCTGCCATGCCACGGCCAAGGCAGGCCAGCCAAAGCCAGCAGCATGCCATGCCAAGGCCAAGGCCAAGGCCAGCAGCATGCCATGCCACGGCCAAGGCCAAGGCTAAGGCCAAGGCAGCCCATCCGAAGCCAGCAACATTCCATGGCAAGGCCAACGCAGCCCAGCCAAAGCCGGCGGCATGGCATGCCAAGGCCAAGGCCAGCCGCATGTCTTGCCACGGCCTTGTCCCGCAGCGTGGCGTGCCTTGGCCTTGTGCTAGAACCTCGCATGCCACGCCCTTGGCAAGCAATCCTGTCCCTCGTGTAATTGCCATTTGGTTTGGCTTTGACTTACGTATATGTTGCCCTGCGAAATGCTTGTCCCTCGGGTAATAGCCGTTTGGTTGCCTTTGACTTGCGAACACGTTGCTAGTGCTTTCCCCAGTGGAAGCTTGTTGGGAAAAGTATGTCCCTCGGAAGTTGCCTGTTGCGTTTGTTATTTGCATTCGAGCTATCCGATGCTTGCTGGGTTTCTCTAAGAGTTTTTGCACGTTCGTCGGGCTTTTTAATTATTTATTTACTCATAAAAATTATAATAAAATAAATTAAAAATAAAAAAATAATTAAAAAAATTACTATAATTACTAGTGCCTCATCTTATAATTGTTGGAATTTTTCTAGAATTTTTTGAGTATTTTTAGTAATTTTTATTATTTTTTAAGTATTAAAATTGAAATAAATTAAAATAAAATATTCCGGTGGCCAAATATTTTTTTATAATTTTTTTTATGGTGTATTAAATTATTTCATACAACTTTCATGTTGAAAGTTTTGGCAAAAAACCATTACTTTTTAAAAAAACCCCATTATGACTCCTCGAACATGGTTGATGTTTCCTCCTGCCAGATTGAAAAGGGCTTAACAGGCTATTATAAGGGGGCGGCACCTCCCTTAAGGCTGGCCAGCATGGCCAGGCCACAGGCCACGCCTATGCCTAGGTGGGCGCTTGGCACATGCCATCGCTTGGCTTGTGGCATTGGCTTGTGGCATCGAAACTACATAGCCAAGCACGGGATGCGTCGAGTGGCGGCCCGCGGCGGTGGCGGTGGCACGTTGGCCTAGGCCAGCATGCCATGCCACAGCCTTGGCTAGCAACATGGCATGCCAAAGCCTTGGCCAGCAGCATGCCATGCCCTGGCCTTGGCAAGCATGTCATGCCACGGCCTTGGCCAGCAGCATGCCATGCCCCGGCCTTGGCCAGCATGTCATGCCACGGCCTTGGCCAGCAGCATGCCATGCCACAGCCTTGGCCAGCAACATGGCATGCCAAAGCCTTGGCCAGCAGCACGCCATGCCCCGGCCTTGGCAAGCTTGTCATGCCACGGCCATGGCCAGCAGCGTGCTATGCCCCGGCCTTGGCCAGCAGCGTGCCATGCCACGACCTTGGCCAGCAGCTTGCCATGCCCCGGCCTTGGCCAGCATGTCATGCCATGGCCTTGGCCAGCAGCATGCCATGCCACGGCCTTGGCCAGCAACATGGCATGCCGCGGCCTTGGCCGGCAGCATGCCATGCCGCGGCCTTGGCCGGCAGCATGCCATGCTGCGGCCTTTGCCAGCAGCATGGCAAGCCCAAGCCTTGGTCAGCAGCAGCATGCCATGCCAACGCCTTGGCCAGCAGCATGCCTTGCCACGGCCTCGTCCAGCAGCATGGCATGCCAC
>NC_138972.1:1630000-1640000 GCF_055761805.1 Camellia sinensis | reverse complement strand
GCATTACATGCCACGGCCTCGGCCCGCATGACAAGCCACGGCCTCGGCCCGCATGCCATGCCACGGCCTCGGCCCGCATGCCTTGCCACGGCGTTGCCCAACATGCCATGCCACGGCCTTGGCCCGCATGCCATGCCATGCCACGCCCCGCATGTCTTGCCACGGCGTTGCCAAACATGCCATGCCACGGCGTCGCCCAACATGCCATGCCACGGCCACGGCCCAACATGACATGCCACGGCCACGGCCCGCATGCCATGCCACGGCCTCGGCCCGCATGCCATGCCACGGCCTGGGCCAAACATGCCATGACACGGCCTCGGCCCGCATGCCATGCCACGGCCTCGGCCCGCATGACATGCCACGGCCTCGGCCCGCATGACATGCCACGGCCTCGGCCCGCATGCCTTGCTACGGCGTCGCCCAACATTCCATGCCACGGCCTCGGCCCGCATGCCAAGCCAAGGCCTCGGCCCGCATGACATGCCACGGCCTCGGCCCGCATGCCTTGCCACGACGTCGCCCAACTTGCCATGCCACGGCCTCGGCTCGCATGACATGCCACGGCCTCGGCCCGCATGCCTTGCTACGGCGTCGCCCAACATGCCATGCCACGGCCTCGGCCCGCATGCCATGCCACGGCCTCGGCCCGCATGACATGCCACGGCCTCGGACCTCATGCCTTGCTACGGCGTCGCCCAACATGCCATGCCACGGCCCCGGCCCGCATGCCTTGCCACCGCGTTGCCCGGCATGCCATGCCACCGCGTTGCCCGGCGTGCCATGCCTTAGCCTTGGCCAACATGTCGTGCCACGTCCTCGGCCCGCATGCCATGCCATGCCACGGCCCGCATGTCTTGCCACGGCGTTGCCAAACATGCC
The DNA here is from genome assembly GCF_055761805.1 of Camellia sinensis. Lineage (NCBI taxonomy): Eukaryota > Viridiplantae > Streptophyta > Magnoliopsida > Ericales > Theaceae > Camellia > Camellia sinensis. The sequence goes on along the minus strand of NC_138972.1, from coordinate 1,639,118 downwards.
ATGCCACGGCCTCGGCCCGCATGCCATGCCACGGCCTCGGCCCCCATGACATGCCACGGCCTCGGACCGCATGCCTTGCCACGACGTCGCCCAACTTGCCATGCCACGGCCTCGGCCCGCATGCCATGCCACGGCCTCGGCTCGCATGACATGCCACGGCCTCGGCCCGCATGCCTTGCTACGGGGTCGCCCAACATGCCATGCCACGGCCTCGGCCCGCATGCCATGCCACGGCCTCGGCCCGCATGACATGCCACGGCCTCGGCCCGCATGACATGCCACGACGTCGCCCAACTTGCCATGCCACGGCCTCGGCCCGCATGCCATGCCATGCCACGGCCCACATGTCTTGCCACGGCGTTGCCAAACATGCCATGCCACGGCCTCGGCCCGCATGCCATGCCACGGCCTCGGCCCGCATGCCCTTCTACGGCGTTTCCCAACATGCCATGCCACGGCCTCGGCCCGCATGCCTTGCCACCGCGTTGCCCAGCATGCCATGCCACCGCGTTGCCCGGCGTGCCATGCCTTAGCCTTGGCCAACATGTCGTGCCACGGCCTCGGCCCGCATGCCATGCCATGCCACGGCCCGCATGTCTTGCCACGGCGTTGCCAAACATGCCATGCCACGGCCTCGGCCCGCAGCCTTGCAACGGCGTCGCCCAACATGCCATGCCACGGCCTCGGCCCGCATGCCTTGCCACGACGTCGCCCAACTTGCCATGCCACGGCCTCGGCCCGCATGCCATGCCACGGCCTCGGCCCGCATGACATGGCACGGCCTCGGACCGCATGCCTTGCTACGGCGTCGCCCAACTTGCCATGCCACGGCCTCGGCCCGCATGCCTTGCTTCGACGTTGCCCAACATGCCATGCCACGGCCCCGGCCAGCATGCCTTGCCACCGCGTTGCCCAGCGTGCCATGCCTTAGCCTTGGCCAACATGTCGTGCCACGGCCTCGGCCCGCATGCCATGCCATGCCACGGCCCGCATGTCTTTCCACGGCGTTGCCAAACATGCCATGCCACGGCCTCGGCCCGCATGCCTTGCCACGGCCTCGGCCAACATGCCATGCCACGGCCTCGGCCCGCATGCCATGCCACGGCCTCGGCCCGCATGACATGCCACGGCCTCGGCCCGCATGACATGCCACGGCCTCGGCCCGCATGCCTTGCTACGGCGTCGCCCAACATGCCATGCCACGGCCTCGGCCCGCATGCCATGCCACGGCCTCGGCCCGCATGCCCTTCTACGGCGTTGCCCAACATGCCATGCCACGGCCTCGGCCCGCATGCCTTGCCACCGCGTTGCCCAGCATGCCATGCCACCGCGTTGCCCGGCGTGCCATGCCTTAGCCTTGGCCAACATGTCGTGCCACGGCCTCGGCCCGCATGCCATGCCATGCCACGGCCCGCATGTCTTGCCAAGGCGTTGCCAAACATGCCATGCCACGGACTCGGCCCGCATGCCTTGCCACGGCCTCGGCCAACATGCCATGCCACGGCCTCGGCCCGCATGCCATGCCACGGCCTCGGCCCGCATGCCATGCCACGGCCTCGGCCCGCAACACATGCCACGGCCTCGGCCCGCATGCCTTGCCACGACGTCGCCCAACTTGCCATGCCACGGCCTCGGCCCGCATGCCATGCCACGGCCTCGGCGTGCATGACATGCCACGGCCTCGGCCCGCATGCCTTGCTACGGCGTCGCCCAACATGCCATGCCACGGCCTCGGCCCGCATGCCATGCCACGGCCTCGGCCCGCATGACATGCCACGGCCTCGGACCGCATGCCTTGCTACGGCGTCACCCAACATGCCATGCCACGGCCTCGGCCCGCATGCCATGCCACGGCCTCGGCCCGCATGGCTTGCCAGGGCGTTGCCCAACATGCCATGCCACGGCCTCGGCCCCCATGCCTTGCCGCCGCGCTGCCCAGCATGCCAATGCATCGCGTTGCCCGGCGTGCCATGCCTTAGCCTTGGCCAACATGCCACGCCACGGCCTCGGCCCGCATGGCTTGCCAGGGCGTTGCCCAACATGCCATGCCACGGCCTCGGCCCGCATGTCTTGCCACGGCGTAGCCCAACATGCCATGCTATGCCATGCCACGGCCTCGGCCCGCATGCCATGCCATGCCACGGCCTCGGCCCAGCATGCCATGCCACGGCCTCGGCCCGCATGCCATGCCACGGCCTCGGCGTGCATGACATGCCACGGCCTCGGCCCGCATGCCTTGCTACGGCGTCGCCCAACATGCCATGCCACGGCCTCGGCCCGCATGCCATGCCACGGCCTCGGCCCGCATGACATGCCACGGCCTCGGACCGCATGCCTTGCTACGGCGTCACCCAACATGCCATGCCACGGCCTCGGCCCGCATGCCATGCCACGGCCTCGGCCCGCATGGCTTGCCAGGGCGTTGCCCAACATGCCATGCCACGGCCTCGGCCCCCATGCCTTGCCGCCGCGCTGCCCAGCATGCCAATGCATCGCGTTGCCCGGCGTGCCATGCCTTAGCCTTGGCCAACATGCCACGCCACGGCCTCGGCCCGCATGGCTTGCCAGGGCGTTGCCCAACATGCCATGCCACGGCCTCGGCCCGCATGCCTTGCCACGGCCTCGGCCCGCATGCCATGCCACGGCCTCGGCCAGCATGCCATGCCAAGGCCAAGGCCCGCATGCCTTGCCACGGCGTTGCCCAGCATGCCATGCCACCGCGTTGCCCAGCGGGCCGTGCCGCGGCCTCGGCCCGCATGCCATGCCATGCCACGGCCTCGGCCCGCATGCCTTGCGACTGCCTTGGCCAGCGTGCCATGCCTTAGCCTTGGCCAACATGCCATGCCACTGCCTTGGCCAGCATGTCGTGCCACCGCCACGGCCAGCATGCCATGCCGGTCCGTTGCCCAGCATGCCACGGCCGTGGCGGCGTGGCAAGCCACGGCCTCGGCCAGCATGCCATGCCACGGCCTCGGCATGCCACCGCCTTGGGCAGCGTTGGCCAGCATGCCTTGGCCGGCATGCCATGCCAATGCCTTGGGCCAACATGGCGTGCCACGGGCTGGGCGAGCATGCCACGCCACGGCCTTGGCTAGCAGCAAGGCATGCCACGGCCTCGGCGAGCATGCCATGCCATGCCAAGGCCAAGGCCAAGGCCAAAGCCAAGGCCAAGGCCAAGGCCAAAGCCAAGGCCAAGGCAGTGGGCAAGGCCAAGTCCCTGTGCAAGGCATGGCCAAGGCCAAGGCCAAGGCCATGGCATGCCACCGCCTCGATCGATCTTTTTGAACATGATTCTTTTATAATCTTACCCAAACCGTGCAACACAATTAAAAATGCACTACAATCAATTTTAAATGTCATTCCCTATTTTTTTGCAATTTTTCTGGAGCTTTTCGAATTTTTAAAGCCCTTATTTGGCATAAAAAAATCAAAATAAAATAAAAAAAATGAAAAAAATAATTTAATAATTTCTATAATTACTAGTGAATCATCCTTTAATTATGGGAATTTTTCCATAATTTTTTGACCATTTTTATTAATTTTTATTATATTTTAAGTATTAATATCGAAATAAATTAAAATAAAATATTTTCGGTAAAAAAATATTTTTTTAAATTTTTTTTATGGTGTATTAAATTATTTCCAACAACTTTCATGTTGAAAGTTTTGGCAAAAAATCATTACTTTTTAAAAAAGCCCCATTATGACTCCTCGAACATGCTTGATGTTTCCTCCTGCCAGATTGAAAAGGGCTTAACAGGCTATTATAAGGGGGGGGGCACCTCTCTTGCCCAGGGCAAGGCAGTGGCAGGTACACCCCATGTTGGGCGCGGCCTGGGCTGCGGCCTTGGGTTACATGCACTGCGGCTCGACCGCGGCCTGGGCTGCGGCCTTGGGCGGCTCGGCCGCGGCCTTGGGCGGCCTGGACCGCGGCCTTGGGCGGCCTTGCGCGGCCTGGGCGCGGCCTTGGGCGGCCTGGGCGCGGCCTTGCGCGGCCTGGCCGCGGCCTGGCCGCGGCCTTGGGCAGCATGGCGTGGCATGCGCGCGGGCGTGGGCGGCCTGGCATGCGCGCGGCATGGGCAGCACGGCATGGCATGCGCACGGCCTGGGCGGCCTGGCATGCAGCCGGCCTGGCATGCCCGCGGCGTGGGCAGCACGGCATGGCATGCCACGGCGAAGGCAGCCCAGCCAAAGCCAGCAGCATGCCATGCCAAGGCCTAGGCCTGCAGCATGCCATGCCACGGCCAAGGCAGCCCAGCCAAAGCCAGCAGCATGCCATGCCAAGGCCTAGGCCAGCAGCATGCCATGCCACGGCCAAGGCAGCCCAGCCAAAGCCAGCAACATGCCATGCCAAGGCCAAGGCCAGCAGCATGCCATGCCACGGCCAAGGCAGCCCAGCCAAAGCCAGCAGCATGCCATGCCAAGGCCAAGGCCAGCAGCATGCCATGCCACGGCCAAGGCAGCCCAGCCAAAGCCAGCAGCATGCCATGCCAAGGCCAAGGCCAGCAGCATGCCATGCCACGGCCAAGGCAGGCCAGCCAAAGCCAGCTGCATGCCATGCCAAGGCCAAGGCCAGCAGCATGCCATGCCATGGCCAAGGCAGGCCAGCCAAAGCCAGCAGCAGGCCATGCCAAGGCCTAGGCCAGCAGCATGCCATGCCACGGCCAAGGCAGCCCAGCCAAAGCCAGCAGCACGCCATGCCAAGGCCAAGGCCAGCAGCATGCCATGCCACGGCCAAGGCCAGCAGCATGCCATGCCACGGCCAAGGCAGGCCAGCCAAAGCAAGCAGCATGCCATGCCAAGGCCAAGGCCAGCAGCATGCCATGCCACGGCCAAGGCAGGCCAGCCAAAGCCAGCAGCATGCCATGCCAAGGCCAAGGCCAGCAGCATGCCATGCCACGGCCAAGACAGCCCAGCCAAAGCCAGCAGCATGCCATGCCAAGGCCTAGGCCAGCAGCATGCCATGCCACGGCCAAGGCAGGCCAGCCAAAGCCAGCAGCATGCCATGCCAAGGCCAAGGCCAGCAGCATGCCATGCCACGGCCAAGGAAGCCCAGCCAAAGCCAGCAGCATGCCATGCCAAGGCCTAGGCCAGCAGCATGCCATGCCACGGCCAAGGCAGCCCAGCCAAAGCCAGCAGCATGCCATGCCAAGGCCAAGGCCAGCAGCATGCCATGCCACGGCCAAGGCAGCCCAGCCAAAGCCAGCAGCATGCCATGCCAAGGCCAAGGCCAGCAGCATGCCATGCCACGGCCAAGGCAGCCCAGCCAAAGCCAGCAGCATGCCATGCCAAGGCCAAGGCCAGAGTCATGCCATGCCAAGGCCAAGGCCAGCAGCATGCCATGCCACGGCCAAGGCGGCCCAGCCAAAGCCAGCAGCATGCCATGCCAAGGCCTAGGCCAGCAGCATGCCATGCCACGGCCAAGGCAGGCCAGCCAAAGCCAGCAGCATGCCATGCCAAGGCCTGGCCAGCAGCATGCCATGCCACGGCCAAGGCAGCCCAGCCAAAGCCAGCAGCATGCCATGCCAAGGCCAAGGCCAGCAGCATGCCATGCCACGGCCAAGGCAGCCCAGCCAAAGCCAGCAGCATGCCATGCCAAGGCCAAGGCCAGCAGCATGCCATGCCACGGCCAAGGCGGCCCAGCCAAAGCCAGCAGCATGCCATGCAAAGGCCTAGGCCAGCAGCATGCCATGCCACGGCCAAGGCAGGCCAGCCAAAGCCAGCAGCATGCCATGCCAAGGCCTAGGCCTGCAGCATGCCATGCCACGGCCAAGGCAGCCTAGCCAAAGCCAGCAGCATGCCATGCCAAGGCCAAGGCCAGCAGCATGCCATGCCACGGCCAAGGCAGCCCAGCCAAAGCCAGCAGCATGCCATGCCAAGGCCAAGGCCAGTAGCATGCCATGCCACGGCCAAGGCAGCCCAGCCAAAGCCAGCAGCATGCCATGCCAAGGCCTAGGCCAGCAGCATGCCATGCCACGGCCAAGGCAGGCCAGCCAAAGCCAGCAGCATTCCATGCCAAGGCCAAGGCCAGCAGCATGCCATGCCACGGCCAAGGCAGGCCAGCCAAAGCCAGCAGCATGCCATGCCAAGGCCAAGGCCAGCAGCATGCCATGCCACGGCCAAGGCCGGCCAGCCAAAGCCAGCAGCATGCCATGCCAAGGCCAAGGCCAGCAGCATGCCATGCCACGGCCAAGGCGGCCCAGCCAAAGCCAGCAGCATGCCATGCCAAGGCCTAGGCCAGCAGCATGCCATGCCACGGCCAAGGCAGGCCAGCCAAAGCCAGCAGCATGCCATGCCAAGGCCTAGGCCAGCAGCATGCCATGCCACGGCCAAGGCAGCCCAGCCAAAGCCAGCAGCATGCCATGCCAAGGCCAAGGCCAGCAGCATGCCATGCCACGGCCAAGGCAGCCCAGCCAAAGCCAGCAGCATGCCATGCCAAGGCCTAGGCCAGCAGCATGCCATGCCACGGCCAAGGCAGCCCAGCCAAAGCCAGCAGCATGCCATGCCAAGGCCAAGGCCAGCAGCATGCCATGCCACGGCCAAGGCAGCCCAGCCAAAGCCAGCAGCATGCCATGCCAAGGCCAAGGCCAGCAGCATGCCATGCCACGGCCAAGGCAGCCCTGCCAAAGCCAGCAGCATGCCATGCCAAGGCCAAGGCCAGCAGCATGCCATGCCACGGCCAAGGCAGGCCAGCCAAAGCCAGCAGCATGCCATGCCAAGGCCAAGGCCAGCAGCATGTCATGCCACGGGCAAGGCCAAGGCCAAGGCAGCCCATCCGAAGCCAGCAACATTCCATGCCAATGCCAACGCAGCCCAGCCAAAGCCAGCGGCATGCCATGCCAAGGCCAAGGCCAGGCGCATGTCTTGCCACGGCCTTGTCCCGCAGCGTGGCGTGCCTTGGCCTTGGGCTAGAACATCGCATGCCACGCCCTTGGCAAGCAATCCTGTCCCTCGTGTAATTGCCATTTGGTTTGGCTTTGACTTACGTATATGTTGCCCTGCGAAATGCTTGTCCCTCGGGTAATAGCCGTTTGGTTGCCTTTGACTTGCGAACACGTTGCTAGTGCTTTCCCCAGTGGAAGCTTGTTGGGAAAAGTATGTCCCTCGGAAGTTGCCTGTTGCGTTTCTTATTTGCATTCGAGCTATCCGATGCTTGCTCGGTTTCTCTAAGAGTTTTTGCACGTTCGTCGGGCTTTTTAATTATTTATTTACTCATAAAAATTATAATAAAATAAATTAAAAATAAAAAAATAATTAAAAAAATTACTATAATTACTAGTGCCTCATCTTATAATTGTTGGAATTTTTCTAGAATTTTTTGAGTATTTTTAGTAATTTTTATTATTTTTTAAGTATTAAAATTGAAATAAATTAAAATAAAATATTCCGGTGGCCAAATATTTTTTTATAATTTTTTTATGGTGTATTAAATTATTTCATACAACTTTCATGTTGAAAGTTTTGGCAAAAAACCATTACTTTTTAAAAAAACCCCATTATGACTCCTCGAACATGGTTGATGTTTCCTCCTGCCAGATTGAAAAGGGCTTAACAGGCTATTATAAGGGGGGGGCACCTCCCTTAAGGCTGGCCAGCATGGCCAGGCCACAGGCCACGCCTATGCCTAGGCGGGCGCTTGGCACATGCCATCGCTTGGCTTGTGGCATTGGCTTGTGGCATCGAAACTACATAGCCAAGCACGGGATGCGTCGAGTGGCGGCCCGCGGTGGTGGCGGTGGCACGTTGGCCTAGGCCAGCATGCCATGCCACAGCCTTGGCCAGCAACATGGCATGCCAAAGCCTTGGCCAGCAGCATACCATGCCCTGGCCTTGGCAAGCATGTCATGCCACGGCCTTGGCCAGCAGCATGCCATGCCACGGCCTTGGCCAGCAGCATGCCATGCCCCGGCCTTGGCCAGCATGTCATGCCACGGCCTTGGCCAGCAGCATGCCATGCCACAGCCTTGGCCAGCAGCATGCCATGCCACAGCCTTGGCCAGCAACATGGCATGCCAAAGCCTTGGCCAGCAGCACGCCATGCCCCGGCCTTGGCAAGCTTGTCATGCCACGGCCATGGCCAGCAGCGTGCTATGCCCCGGCCTTGGCCAGCAGCGTGCCATGCCACGACCTTGGCCAGCAGCTTGCCATGCCCCGGCCTTGGCCAGCATGTCATGCCACGGCCTTGGCCAGCAGCATGCCATGCCACGGCCTTGGCCAGCAACATGGCATGCCAAAGCCTTGGCCGGCAGCATGCCATGCCGCGGCCTTTGCCAGCAGCATAGCAAGCCCAAGCCTTGGTCAGCAGCAGCATGCCATGCCAACGCCTTGGCCAGCAGCATGCCTTGCCATGGCCTTGTCCAGCAGCATGGCATGCCACGCCACGGCCTTGGCCATCAGCATGCCTTGCCACGGCCTCGGCCATCAGCATGCCTTGCCACGGCCTCGGCCATCAGCATGCCTTGCCACGGCCTTGTCCAGCAGCATGGCATACCCGGCCTTGGCCAGCAGCATGTCATGCCACGGCCTTGGCAAGCATGCCAAGCCACGGCCTTGGCAAGCATGCCATGTCCCTCGGGTAATTGTACAAGTTGCCTTGCGAAATGCATGTCCCTCGGTTAAATTACCATTTGGTTGGCTTTGGCGTACGAACGAGTTGCCTGTGCTTTCCTTGTGGAAGCTTGTTGCGAGAAGTATGTCCCTCGAAAGTTGCCTGTTGCGTTTGTTATTTGCATTCGTGCTAACCGGTGCTTGCTCGGCCTCTCTAAATGTTTTCGCGCGTTCGTCGGGCTTCTTGGTCCTTCGGGGGGTGATTCGTTTTGGGGGGCTGGTGCACAGTGTACGTCGTGGCGCGTGAGTTGTGTTCGGTTTGTGCGAGTTGGACGGATCCCTGCCTGTGCAGCGAACTCCACTGGTGCATTCCTCCATGTCCCTCGGGTTGTCTTCGACTCGCCTTCGGGTTGCTTGCGCTTCCCTAGTGGAAGGTGCCTTGCGAAAAGCGTGTCCCTCGGGTAATTGCCATTTGGTTGGCTTTGACGTTCGAACGAGTTGCCTATGCTTTCCTAGTGGAAGCTTGTTGCGAAAAGTATGTCCCTCGAAAGTTGCCTGTTGCGTTTGTTAT
>NC_138972.1:1615000-1622500 GCF_055761805.1 Camellia sinensis | reverse complement strand
CTCCCTTGCCCAGGGCATCGCAGTGGCAGGTACGCCCCATGTTGGGCGCGGCCTGGGCTGCGGCCTTGGGTTACATGCACTGCGGCTCGACCGCGGCCTGGGCTGCGGCCTTGGGCGGCTCGGCCGCGGCCTTGGGCGGCCTGGACCGCGGCCTTGGGCGGCCTTGGGCGGCCTTGCGCGGCCTGGGCGCGGCCTTGGGCGGCCTGGGCGCGGCCTTGGGCGGCTCGGGCGCGGCCTTGGGCGGCCTGGGCGCGGCCTTGCGCGGCCTGGGCGCGGCCTTGGGCAGCATGGCGTGGCATGCGCGCGGGGGTGGGCGGCCTGGCATGCGCGCGGCATGGGCAGCACGGCATGGCATGCGCACGGCCTGGGCGGCCTGGCATGCAGCCGGCCTGGCATGCCCGCGGCGTGGGCAGCACGGCATGGCATGCGCACGGCCTGGGCAGCACGGCATGGCATGCGCACGGCCTGGGCGGCCTGGCATGCAGCCGGCCAGGGCAGCCTGGCATGGCATGCCCGCGACGTGGGCAGCGTGGCCTGTGCGAATACCGCGCGCGTGGTCTTTTGACCACGGTGCGCGTGTTGCGCGCATGGTCGCGCACGCCTTTGCACGCCTTCGCACGCAACGCACGTCTAGTGATAAGAACCGCAGCCAAGGCCAGCAGCATGGCATGCCACGGCCAAGGCAGCCCAGCCAAAGCCAGCAGCATGGCATGCCAAGGCCAAGGCCAGCAGCATGCCATGCCACGGCCAAGGCAGGCCAGCCAAAGCCAGCAGCATGCCATGCCAAGGCCAAGGCCAGCAGCATGCCATGCCACGGCCAAGGCAGCCCAGCCAAAGCCAGCAGCATGCCATGCCAAGGCCAAGGCCAGCAGCATGCCATGCCACGGCCAAGGCAGGCCAGCCAACGCCAGCAGCATGCCATGCCAAGGCCTGGCCAGCAGCATGCCATGCCACGACCAAGGCAGCCCAGCCAAAGCCAGCAGCATGCCATGCCAAGGCCAAGGCCAGCAGCATGCCATGCCACGGCCAAGGCAGCCCAGCCAAAGCCAGCAGCATGCCATGCCAAGGCCAAGGCCAGCAGCATGCCATGCCACGGCCAAGGCAGCCCAGCCAAAGCCAGCAGCATGCCATGCCAAGGCCAAGGCCAGCAGCATGCCATGCCACGGCCAAGGCAGCCCAGCCAAAGCCAGCAGCATGCCATGCCAAGGCCAAGGCCAGCAGCATGCCATGCCACGGCCAAGGCAGCCCAGCCAAACCCGCAGCATGCCATGCCAAGGCCAAGGCCAGCAGCATGCCATGCCAAGGCCAAGGCCAGCAGCATGCCATGCCACGCCCAAGGCGGCCCAGCCAAAGCCAGCAGCATGCCATGCCAAGGCCTAGGCCAGCAGCATGCCAAGCCACGGCCAAGGCAGGCCAGCCAACGCCAGCAGCTTGCCATGCCAAGGCCTGGCCAGCAGCATGCCATGCCACGACCAAGGCAGCCCAGCCAAAGCCAGCAGCATGCCATGCCAAGGCCAAGGCCAGCAGCATGCCATGCCACGGCCAAGGCAGCCCAGCCAAAGCCAGCAGCATGCCATGCCAAGGCCAAGGCCAGCAGCATGCCATGCCACGGCCAAGGCAGGCCAGCCAAAGCCAGCAGCATGCCATGCCAAGGCCAAGGCCAGCAGCATGCCATGCCAAGGCCAAGGCAGCCCAGCCAAAGCCAGCAGCATGCCATGCCAAGGCCAAGGCCAGCAGCATGCCATGCCACGGCCAAGGCAGCCCAGCCAAAGCCAGCAGCATGCCATGCCAAGGCCAAGGCCAGCAGCATGCCATGCCACGGCCAAGGCAGCCCAGCCAAAGCCAGCAGCATGCCATGCCAAGGCCAAGGCCAGCAGCATGCCATGCCACGGCCAAGGCAGGCCAGCCAAAGCCAGCAGCATGCCATGCCAAGGCCAAGGCCAGCAGCATGCCATGCCAAGGCCAAGGCAGCCCAGCCAAAGCCAGCAGCATGCCATGCCAAGGCCAAGGCCAGCAGCATGCCATGCCACGGCCAAGGCAGCCCAGCCAAAGCCAGCAGCATGCCATGCCAAGGCCAAGGCCAGCAGCATGCCATGCCACGGCCAAGGCAGGCCAGCCAAAGCCAGCAGCATGCCATGCCAAGGCCAAGGCCAGCAGCATGCCATGCCACGGCCAAGGCAGCCCAGCCAAAGCCAGCAGCATGCCATGCCAGGCCAAGGCCAAGGCCAGCAGCATGCCATGCCACGGCCAAGGCAGGCCAGCCAAAGCCAGCAGCATGCCATGCCAAGGCCAAGGCCAGCAGCATGCCATGCCACGGCCAAGGCAGCCCAGCCAAAGCCAGCAGCATGCCATGCCAAGGCCAAGGCCAGCAGCATGCCATGCCACGGCCGAGGCAGGCCAGCCAAAGCCAGCAGCATGCCATGCCAAGGCCAAGGCCAGCAGCATGCCATGCCACGGCGCAGGCAGCCCAGCCAAAGCCAGCAGCATGCCATGCCAAGGCCAAGGCCAGCAGCATGCCATGCCGCGGCCAAGGCAGCCCAGCCAAAGCCAGCAGCATGCCATGCCAAGGCCAAGGCCAGCAGCATGCCATGCCACGGCCAAGGCAGCCCAGCCAAAGCCAGCAGCATGCCATGCCAAGGCCAAGGCCAGCAGCATGCCTTGCCAAGGCCTAGGCCAGCAGCATGCCATGCCACGGCCAAGGCAGGCCAGCCAAAGCCAGCAGCATGCCATGCCAAGGCCTAGGCCAGCAGCATGCCATGCCACGGCCAAGGCCAGCAGCATGCCATGCCACGACCAAGGCAGCCCAGCCAAAGCCAGCAGCATGCCATGCCAAGGCCAAGGCCAGCAGCATGCCATGCCACGGCCAAGGCTGGCCAGCCAAAGCCAGCAGCATGCCATGCCAAGGCCAAGGCCAGCAGCATGCCATGCCACGGCCAAGGCATCCCAGCCCAAGCCAGCAGCATGCCATGCCAAGGCCAAGGCCAGCAGCATGCCATGCCACGGCCAAGGCAGCCCAGCCAAAGCCAGCAGCATGCCATGCCAAGGCCAACGCCAGCAGCATGCCATGCCACGGCCAAGGCAGCCCAGCCAAAGCCAGCAGCATGCCATGCCAAGGCCAAGGCCAGCAGCATGCCATGCCACCGCCAAGGCAGCCCAGCCAAAGCCAGCAGCATGCCATTCCAAGGCCAAGGCCAGCAGCATGCCATGCCACGGCCAAGGCAGCCCAGCCAAAGCCAGCAGCGTGCCATGCCAAGGCCAAGGCCAGCAGCATGCCATGCCACGGCCAAGTGTCACGACCCGCCAACGTGACCAGGCCAAATTGTCCAAGAGAAGGAAATCTCAAGAAAAAGAGACTACTGGAATGGCTTGGAAGCTCCTGGAAGACTTGAGAAAGTATGAAGGCCAGGAAGGATGCTAGAGAGTTCTGGAACTCTCTAGAATAAAGGCTATAGGAGAATTGCCTAGAAGTCTCTAGAATAATATAAAGCATTGTATGTATGTTCTAGAATACGGTCTTTGAGAGGATGTGGGAAGGATCTAGAATCCCCTCCATCCATATAGTTCTAGAATAGTCTATTAGATGTAATAGGTGGAAGTGTCTAGAACACTCTCCACCATAGTAGTTCTAGAATAATCCTTGTAAGGCTATATAAAGGGGAGGCCCTCATTTGGCCAAACCAACACCCAAGAACCAAGAACCAAAACATCCAAGTTGTAAGCTTTCTCTCTAGTGTAATACAAAGCTAATATTCTCCAAGTCTCTCTTGTGTGTGTACAATCCCCTAGCTCCCTTCCACAAAAGGCTTACTTAGGTGCAAGCAAGGCGTGCTTTAAGCATCTAAGGCCGCACGGTTGGCTTGGAAAGACTGAGGGTTGGTTCAGAAATTCCAAGGCCGTGACACAAGGCAGCCCAGCCAAAGCCAGCAGCATGCCATGCCAAGGCCAAGGCCAGCAGCATGCCATGCCACGGCCAAGGCAGCCCAGCCAAAGCCAGCAGCATGCCGTGCCAAGGCCAAGGCCAGCAGCATGCCATGCCACGGCCAAGGCCAAGGCCAAGGCAGCGCATCCGAAGCCAGCAACATTCCATGCCAAGGCCAATGCAGCCCAGCCAAAGCCAGCGGCATGCCATGCCAAGGCCAAGGCCAGCCGCATGTCTTGCCACGGCCTTGTCCCGCAGCGTGGCGTGCCTTGGCCTTGGGCTAGAACATCGCATGCCACGCCCTTGGCAAGCAATCCTGTCCCTCGTGTAATTGCCATTTGGTTTGGCTTTGACTTACGTATATGTTGCCCTGCGAAATGCTTGTCCCTCGGGTAATAGCCGTTTGGTTGCCTTTGGACTTGCGAACACGTTGCTAGTGCTTTCCCCAGTGGAAGCTTGTTGTGAAAAGTATGTCCCTCGGAAGTTGCCTGTTGCGTTTGTTATTTGCATTCGAGCTATCCGATGCTTGCTCGGTTTCTCTAAGAGTTTTTGCACGTTCGTCGGGTTTTTTAATTATTTATTTACTCATAAAAATTATAATAAAATAAATTAAAAATAAAAAAATAATTAAAAAAATTACTATAATTACTAGTGCCTCATCTTATAATTGTTGGAATTTTTCTAGAATTTTTTGAGTATTTTTATTAATTTTTATTATTTTTTAAGTATTAAAATTGAAATAAATTAAAATAAAATATTCCGGTGGCCAAATATTTTTTTATAATTTTTTTTATGGTGTATTAAATTATTTCATACAACTTTCATGTTGAAAGTTTTGGCAAAAAACCATTACTTTTTAAAAAAACCCCATTATGACTCCTCGAACATGGTTGATGTTTCCTCCTGCCAGATTGAAAAGGGCTTAACAGGCTATTATAAGGGGGGGGCACCTCCCTTAAGGCTGGCCAGCATGGCCAGGCCACAGGCCACGCCTATGCCTAGGCGGGCGCTTGGCACATGCCATCGCTTGGCTTGTGGCATTGGCTTGTGGCATCGAAACTACATAGCCAAGCATGGGATGCGTCGAGTGGCGCCCCGCGGTGGTGGCGGTGGCACGTTGGCCTAGGCCAGCACGCCATGCCACAGCCTTGGCCAGCAACATGGCATGCCAAAGCCTTGGCCAGCAGCATGCCATGCCCTGGCCTTGGCAAGCATGTCATGCCACGGCCTTGGCCAGCAGCATGCCATGCCACGGCCTTGGCCAGCAGCATGCCATGCCCCGGCCTTGGCCAGCATGTCATGCCACGGCCTTGGCCAGCAGCATGCCATGCCACAGCCTTGGCCAGCAGCATGCCATGCCACAGCCTTGGCCAGTAACATGGCATGCCAAAGCCTTGGCCAGCAGCACGCCATGCCCCGGCCTTGGCAAGCTTGTCATGCCACGGCCATGGCCAGCAGCGTGCTATGCCCCGGCCTTGTCCAGCAGCGTGCCATGCCACGACCTTGGCCAGCAGCTTGCCATGCCCCGGCCTTGGCCAGCATGTCATGCCACGGCCTTGGCCAGCAGCATGCCATGCCACGGCCTTGGCCAGCAACATGGCATGCCAAAGCCTTGGCCGGCAGCATGCCATGCCGCGGCCTTTGCCAGCAGCATGGCAAGCCCAAGCCTTGGTCAGCAGCAGCATGCCATGCCAACGCCTTGGCCAGCTGCATGCCTTGCCACGGCCTCGTCCAGCAGCATGGCATGCCACGCCACGGCCTCGGCCATCAGCATGCCTTGCCACGGCCTCGGCCATCAGCATGCCTTGCCACGGCCTCGGCCATCAGCATGCCTTGCCACGGCCTTGTCCAGCAGCATGGCATGCCCGGCCTTGGCCAGCAGTATGTCATGCCACGGCCTTGGCAAGCATGCCAAGCCACGGCCTTGGCAAGCATGCCATGTCCCTCGGGTAATTGTACAAGTTGCCTTGCGAAATGCATGTCCCTCGGTTAAATTGCCATTTGGTTGGCTTTGGCGTGCGAACGAGTTGCCTGTGCTTTCCTTGTGGAAGCTTGTTGCGAGAAGTATGTCCCTCGAAAGTTGCCTGTTGCGTTTGTTATTTGCATTCGCGCTAACCGGTGCTTGCTCGGCCTCTCTAAATGTTTTCGCGCGTTCGTCGGGCTTCTTGGTCCTTCGGGGGGTGATTCGTTTTGGGGGGCTGGTGCACAGTGTACGTCGTGGCGCGTGAGTTGTGTTCGGTTTGTGCGAGTTGGACGGATCCCTGCCTGTGCAGCGAACTCCACTGGTGCATTCCTCTATGTCCCTCGGGTTGTCTTCGACTCGCCTTCGGGTTGCCTGCGCTTCCCTAGTGGAAGGTGCCTTGCGAAAAGCGTGTCCCTCGGGTAATTTCCATTTGGTTGGCTTTGACGTTCGAACGAGTTGCCTATGCTTTCCTAGTGGAAGCTTGTTGCGAAAAGTATGTCCCTCGAAAGTTGCCTGTTGCGTTTGTTATTTGCATTCGCGCTAACCGGTGCTTGCTCGGCCTCTCTAAATGTTTTCGCGCGTTCGTCGGGCTTCTTAGTCCTTCGGGGGGTGATTCGTTTTGGGGGGCTGGTGCACAGTGTACGTCGTGGCGCGTGAGTTGTGTTCGGTTTGTGCGAGTTGGACGGATCCCTGCCTGTGCAGCGAACTCCACTGGTGCATTCCTCCATGTCCCTCGGGTTGTCTTCGACTCGCCTTCGGGTTGCCTGCGCTTCCCTAGTGGAAGGTGCCTTGCGAAAAGCGTGTCCCTCGGGTAATTGCCATTTGGTTGGCTTTGACGTTCGAACGAGTTGCCTATGCTTTCCTAGTGGAAGCTTGTTGCGAAAAGTATGTCCCTCGAAAGTTGCCTGTTGCGCTTGTTACTTGCATTCGCGCTAACCGGTGCTTGCTCGGCCTCTCTAAATGTTTCCGCGCGTTCGTCGGGCTTCTTAGTCCTTCGGGGGGTGATTCGTTTTGGGGGGCTGGTGCACAGTGTACGTCGTGGCGCGTGAGTTGTGTTCGGTTTGTGCGAGTTGGACGGATCCCTGCCTGTGCAGCGAACTCCACTGGTGCATTCCTCCATGTCCCTTGGGTGATCGCCTTTAGGTTGTCTTCGACTCGCCTTCGGGTTGTCTGCGCTTCCCTAGTGGAAGGTGCCTTGCGAAAAGCATGTCCCTCGGGTAATTGCCATTTGGTTGGCTTTGACGTTCGAACGAGTTGCCTGTGCTTTCCTAGTTGAAGCTTGTTGCGAAAAGTATGTCCCTCGAAAGTTGCCTGTTGCGCTTGTTATTTGCGTTCGCGCTAACCGGTGCTTGCTCGGCCTCTCTAAATGTTTTCGCGCGTTCGTCGGGCTTCTTGGTCCTTCGGGGGGTGATTCGTTTTGGGGGGCTGGTGCATAGTGTACGTCGTGGCGCGTGAGTTGTGTTCGGTTTGTGCGAGTTGGACGAATCCCTGCCTGTGCAGCGAACTCCACTGGTGCATTCCTCCATGTCCCTCGGGTAAATGCCTTAAGGTTGTCTTCGACTCGCCTTCGAGTTGCCTGCGCTTCCCTAGTGGTAAAGGTCCTAGCGAAAAGCCCTGT
>NC_138972.1:1592500-1607500 GCF_055761805.1 Camellia sinensis | reverse complement strand
GCCTCGGCCTCGGCCCACATGCCTTGCTACGGTGTCGCCCAACATGCCACGCCACGGTCTCGGCCCGCAGGCCTTGCTACGGCGTCGCCCAACATGCAATGCCACGGCCTCGGCCCGCATGCCTTGCTACGGCGTCGCCCAACATGCCATGCCAGGGCCTCGGCCCGCATGCCGTGCCACGGCCTCGGCCCGCATGACATGCCACGGCCTCGGCCCGCATGCCATGCCATGCCACGGCCCGCATGTCTTGCCACGGCGTTGCCAAACATGCCATGCCACGGCGTCGCCCAACATGCCATGCCACGGCCACGGCCCGCATGCCATGCCACGGCCTCGGCCCGCATGCCTTGCTACGGCGTTGCCCAACATGCCATGCCACGGCCTCGGCCCGCATGACATGCCACGGCCTCGGCCCGCATGACATGCCACGGCCTCGGCCCGCATGCCATGCCACGGCCTCGGCCCGCATGCCTTGCCACGGCGTTGCCCAACATGCCAAGCCACGGCCTCGGCCCGCATGCCATGCCATGCCACGGCCCGCATGTCTTGCCACGGCGTTGCCAAACATGCCATGCCACGGCCTCGGCCCGCATGCCATGCCACGGCGTCGCCCAACATGCCATGCCACGGCCACGGCCCGCATGCCATGCCACAGCCTCGGCCCGCATGCCTTGATACGGCGTTGCCCAACATGCCATGCCACGGCCTCGGCCCGCATGCCTTGCCACCGCGTTGCCCAGCATGCCATGCCACCGCGTTGCCCGTCGTGCCATGCCTTAGCCTTGGCCAACATGTCGAGCCACGGCCTCGGCCCGCATGCCATGCTACGGCGTCGCCCAACATGCCATGCCACGGCCTCGGCCCGCATGCCTTGCTACGGCGTCGCCAAACATGCCATGCCACGGCCTCGGCCCGCATGCCATGCCACGGCCTCGGCCCGCATGACATGCCACGGCCTCGGCCCGCATGCCATGCCACGGCCTCGGCCCGCATGCCCTGCCACGGCGTTGCCCAACATGCCATGCCACGGCCTCGGCCCGCATGCCATGCCATGCCACGGCCCGCATGTCTTGCCACGGCGTTGCCAAACATGCCATGCCACGGCCTCGGCCCGCATGCCATGCCACGGCGTCGGCCAACATGCCATGCCACGGCCACGGCCCGCATGCCATGCCACGGCCTCGGCCCGCATGCCTTGCTACGGCGTTGCCCGACATGCCATGCCACGGCCTCGGCCCGCATGCCTTGCCACCGCGTTGCCCAGCATGCCATGCCACCGCGTTGCCCGACGTGCCATGCCTTAGCCTTGGCCAACATGTTGAGCCACGGCCTCGGCCCGCATGCCTTGCTACGGCGTCGCCCAACATGCCATGGCACGGCCTCGGCCCGCATGCCATGCCACGGCCTCGGCCCGCATGCCTTGCTACGGCGTCGCCCAACATGCCATGCCACGGCCTCGGCCCGCATTACATGCCACGGCCTCGGCCCGCATTACATGCCACGGCCTCGGCCCGCATGACAAGCCACGGCCTCGGCCCGCATGCCATGCCACGGCCTCGGCCCGCATGCCATGCCATGCCACGGCCCGCATGTCTTGCCACGGCGTTGCCAAACATGCCTTGCCACGGCCTCGGCCCGCATGCCATGCCACGGCGTCGCCCAACATGCCATGCCACGGCCACGGCCCGCATGCCATGCCACGGCCTCGGCCCGCATGCCTTGCTACGGTGTTGCCCAACATGCCATGCCACGGCCTCGGCCCGCATGCCTTGCCACCGCGTTGCCCAGCATGCCATGCCACCGCGTTGACCGGCGTGCCATGCCTTAGCCTTGGCCAACATGTCGAGCCACGGCCTGGGCCAAACATGCCATGACACGGCGTCGGCCCGCATGCCATGCCACGGCCTCGGCCCGCATGACATGCCACGGCCTCGGCCCGCATGACATGCCACGGCCTCGGCCCGCATGCCTTGCTACGGCGTCGCCCAACATTCCATGCCACGGCCTCGGCCCGCATGCCAAGCCAAGGCCTCGGCCCGCATGACATGCCACGGCCTCGGCCCGCATGCCTTGCCACGGCGTTGCCAAACATGGCATGCCACGGCCTCGGCCCGCATGCCTTGCTACGGCGTCGCCCAACATGCCATACCACGGCCTCGGCCCGCATGCCACGCCACGGCCTCGGCCCGCATGCCTTGCTACGGCGTCGCCCAACATGCCATGCCACGGCCTCGGCCCGCATGCCATGCCACGGCCTCGGCCCGAGTGACATGCCACGGCCT
The DNA here is from genome assembly GCF_055761805.1 of Camellia sinensis. Lineage (NCBI taxonomy): Eukaryota > Viridiplantae > Streptophyta > Magnoliopsida > Ericales > Theaceae > Camellia > Camellia sinensis. The sequence continues at coordinate 1,605,218 of NC_138972.1, read as the reverse complement.
CGGCCCGCATTCCTTGCCACGACGTCGCCCAACTTGCCATGCCACGGCCTCGGCCCGCATGCCATGCCACGGCCTCGGCTCGCATGACATGCCACGGCCTCGGCCCGCATGCCTTGCTACGGCGTCGCCCAACATGCCATGCCACGGCCTCGGCCCGCATGCCATGCCACGGCCTCGGCTCGCATGACATGCCACGGCCTCGGACCGCATGCCTTGCTACGGCGTCGCCCAACATGCCATGCCACGGCCCCGGCCCGCATGCCTTGCCACCGCGTTGCCCGGCATGCCATGCCACCGCGTTGCCCGGCGTGCCATGCCTTAGCCTTGGCCAACATGTCGTGCCACGGCCTCAGCCCGCATGCCATGCCATGCCACGGCCCGCATGTCTTGCCACGGCGTTGCCAAACATGCCATGCCACGGCCTCGGCCCGCATGCCTTGCCACGGCCTCGGCCAACATGCCATGCCACGGCCTCGGCCCGCATGCCATGCCACAGCCTCGGCCCGCATGCCATGCCACGGCCTCGGCCTGCATGCCTTGCTACGGCGTCGCCCAACATGCCATGCCACGGCCTCGGCCCACATGCCATGCCACGGCCTCGGCCCGCATGCCATGCCACCGCGTTGCCTGGCGTGCCATGCCTTAGCCTTGGCCAACATGTCGTGCCACGGCCTCGGCCCGCATGCCATGCCATGCCACGGCCCGCATGTCTTGCCACGGCGTTGCCAAACATGCCATGCCACGGCCTCGGCCCGCATGCCTTGCAACGGCGTCGCCCAACATGCCATGCCACGGCCTCGGCCCGCATGCCTTGCCACGACGTCGCCCAACTTGCCATGCCACGGCCTCGGCCCGCATGCCATGCCACGGCCTCGGCCCGCATGACATGGCACGGCCTCGGACCGCATGCCTTGCTACGGCGTCGCCCAACTTGCCATGCCACGGCCTCGGCCCGCATGCCTTGCTTCGACGTTGCCCAACATGCCATGCCACGGCCCCGGCCAGCATGCCTTGCCACCGCGTTGCCCAGCGTGCCATGCCTTAGCCTTGGCCAACATGTCGTGCCACGGCCTCGGCCCGCAAGCCATGCCACGGCCTCGGCCCGCATGTCCTGCCACGGCGTAGCCCAACATGCCATGCCATGCCACGCCACGGCCTCAGCCCGCATGCCATGCCACGGCCTCGGCCCGCATGCCATGCCATGCCACGGCCTCGGCCCGCATGCCTTGCCACGGCCTCGGCCCGCATGTCTTGCCCTGGCGTAGCCCAACATGCCATGCCATGCCACGCCACGGCCTCGGCCCGCATGCCATGCCACGGCCTCGGCCCGCATGCCATGCCATGCCACGGCCTCGGCCCGCATGCCTTGCCACGGCCTCGGCCAGCATGCCATGCCAAGGCCAAGGCCCGCATGCCTTGCCACGGCGTTGCCCAGCATGCCATGCCACCGCGTTGCCCAGCGGGCCGTGCCGCGGCCTCGGCCCGCATGCCATGCCATGCCACGGCCTCGGCCCGCATGCCTTGCGACTGCCTTGGCCAGCATGCCATGCCACAGCGTGCCATGCCGTAGCCTTGGCCAACATGCCATGCCACTGCCTTGGCCAGCATGTCGTGCCACCGCCACGGCCAGCATGCCATGCCAGTCCGTTGCCCAGCATGCCACGGCCGTGGCGGCGTGGCAAGCCACGGCCTCGGCCAGCATGCCATGCCACGGCCTCGGCATGCCACCGCCTTGTGCAGCGTTGGCCAGCATGCCTTGGCCGGCATGCCATGCCAATGCCTTGGGCCAACATGGCGTGCCACGGGCTGGGCGAGCATGCCACGCCACGGCCTTGGCTAGCAGCAAGGCATGCCACGGCCTCGGCGAGCATGCCATGCCATGCAAAGGCCAAGGCCAAGGCCAAAGCCAAGGCCAAGGCAGTGGGCAAGGCCAAGTCCCTGTGCAAGGCATGGCCAAGGCCAAGGCCAAGGCCAAGGCCATGGCATGCCACCGCCTCGATCGATCTTTTTGAACATGATTCTTTTATAATCTTACCCAAACCGTGCAACACAATTAAAAATGCACTACAATCAATTTTAAATTTCATTCCCTATTTTTTTGCAATTTTTCTGGAGCTTTTCGAATTTTTAAAGCCCTTATTTGGCATAAAAAAATCAAAATAAAATAAAAAAAATGAAAAAAATAATTTAATAATTTCTATAATTACTAGTGAATCATCCTTTAATTATGGGAATTTTTCCATAATTTTTTGACCATTTTTATTAATTTTTATTATTTTTTAAGTATTAATATCGAAATAAATTAAAATAAAATATTTTCGGTAAAAAAATATTTTTTTAAATTTTTTTTATGGTGTATTAAATTATTTCCAACAACTTTCATGTTGAAAGTTTTGGCAAAAAACCATTACTTTTTAAAAAAACCCCATTATGACTCCTCGAACATGCTTGATGTTTCCTCCTGCCAGATTGAAAAGGGCTTAACAGGCTATTATAAGGGGGGGGCACCTCCCTTGCCCAGGGCAAGGCAGTGGCAGGTACGCCCCATGTTGGGCGCGGCCTGGGCTGCGGCCTTGGGTTACATGCACTGCGGCTCGACCGCGGCCTGGTGTCACGGCCTTGGTTTTTCCAAGCCAACCGTGCGGCCTTAGATGCTTATGCACGCCTTGCTTGCACCTAAGTAAGCCTGCTTTGGAAGAGAGCTAGGAGAAGTTTGCACACACAAGAGAGACTTTAGAGAACTTAGAGAGAGATCTTGGAGAATGCTAGCTTTGTATTGCTTGAATGCTTGATTACACTTGGTGGTTTGGGCAAATGACCCCCTCCCCCTTTTATAGGCAACAAGGATCATTCTAGAACTATAAGTATGGAGAGTGTTCTAGACACTTCCATCTACTATATCTTAGTAGAGTATTCTAGAACTATTCTAGAATGTACATATCTAGAAGGATCTACATATATCTACAATTATGTACAAAACTCTAGGAAGTTCTAGAATGTTCTAGTGATTTCCAGAGCCTCCTAGGTCTTTCTTAGTGAGGGACAGCTTCAAAATTTGGCAGCCTGTGACATTCTCCCCCACCTAATGTGGCGACGTCCTCGTCGCGTCCTCTTGATGGAACCGTTGTATCTTGTCTTCAAATTGCCACAAAGCTTCAGCCGGTTCCCAACTTGCTTCGCAATCTGGCAAGCCCTTCCATTTTACCAAGTACTGATGACGTGGGGCATAGCTTTGTCTTCGAACAGTGCGGTCTGCCAAGACAGACTCTACCTCCTTGTCATAAGTTGCAGTGATACCCAATGGTGCTCTTTTTGTCTTGCCTCTATCTGGGTCTTCCTTGTCTTCGTAGTATGGCTTTAGGCAGCTCACATGGAAGACTGGGTGTAGCTTGAGATGTGGGGGTAAGTCAAGTTTGTAAGCAACCTTACCCACCTTCTTGATTATCGGATATGGTCCATCATAGCGGCGAACAAGCCCCTTGTGTAGGCCTCGGGTGAACTTGTTTTGGCTAGACAAGATCTTGACCATCACCAAGTCACCAATGTTAAACTCTCGGTGCCGCCTCTTTTCATCCGCCCACTTCTTCATCTTCTTGGTTGCCTTGTCGAGGTAGGATCGTGCTACATCCACTTGTTCATTCCATGACTTAGCAACCTTGTAGGCTGATGGACTCCTTGCTGAGTTGGTTGACAAAGAGTGTGGAGTGAGTGGTTGTTGCCCCGTGGCTAGCTCGAATGGACTCCGGTTAGTTGCCTCACTCCTTTGCAAGTTGTAGGAAAATTGAGCTATATCAAGCAACTTAGCCCAATCATGCTGGTTGGCATTTACAAAATGCCTCAGGTATAGCTCCAGTAATGCATTCACCCTTTCGGTTTGTCCATCCGTTTGAGGGTGGAAGCTGGTAGAGAAATGAAGTGCTGACCCCATTAGTTTGAACAACTCGGTCCAAAACTTGCCAGTGAACCTAGAGTCCCGATCACTAATGATGGACTGTGGCAAGCCCCAATACTTCACTACGTGCTTGAAGAATAGCTTGGCCGTCTCCTCGGCTGAGCACTCGTTAGGTGCAGCTATGAATGTAGCATACTTGGAGAAGCGGTCTACCACCACTAGGATAGTCTTGCACCCTTCAGACTTGGGCAATGCCACTATGAAGTCCATGCTGATACTTTCCCATGGTCTGCTAGGTATGGGGAGTGGCTCCAACAACCCTGCCGGACTTTGATTTTCCACCTTGTCTTGTTGGCACACAAGACAAGTCTTTACGTATTGCTCTACCGCATCTCGCATTTGTGGCCAATAGTAACTTGACTCCAACAATGCTCGAGTGCATCTTTGTCCCGGGTGGCCAGCCCATTGGGTGTCATGGCATTCCTTGATAAGGTTCCTCCGCAGGTTTCCCCACTTTGGAACATAGACGCGCCGCCCTTTTGTGTAAAGGATGCCATTCTCTTCCCAAAACCTCTTGGTCTTGCCTTCTTGGGCCATTGCTACCAAACTCTTGGCCAGATTGTCATGCTCCATGCCTTCTTTGATTAGGGTTAGCAACTCCCCCTTTAGCTTGACAATGGTGGCTAGCTCAGCCTTCCTGCTTAGTGCGTCTGTTACAAGGTTTGCCTTGCCAGGCTTGTACTCCATAATGTAGTCGAACTCGGCCAAGAAATCTTGCCACCGTGCTTGCTTCGAACTTAGTTTCTTTTGAGTCTGGAAATAGCTTGTGGCTACATTGTCAGTATTCACCACAAATTTGGAACCAAGCAAGTAATGCCTCCAAGTCCTTAGGCAATGTATGATGGCTGTCATTTCCTTTTCTTGAACCGTATAACGCCGCTCCGTGTCATTAAGCTTCCGACTTTCATAGGCTATAGGATGTCCATCCTGCATCAAAACACCTCCAATGGCAAAGTCTGATGCGTCAGTTTGTACCTCATATGCTTTGGCACAATCCGGTAGAGCCAAAACCGGTTCCTTCGTTATAGCCTCCTTTAGCTTGTCGAAAGCATCTTGACATTTCCCTGTCCATTCCCACGTCTGGCCTTTCTTAAGCATGTCAGTGAGAGGGGTTGCTATTGCCGAGTAGCCCATGATAAACCGCCAGGAGTAGTTGACAAGCCCAAGAAAAGATCGTAGCTCCGTTACTTTGGTCGGTGGCTCCCATTCTTTGATTGCCTTCACCTTGTCTTCTTCCATACTAAGCTTGCCCCCCTTGATCTTATGGCCGAGGAATGAAACTTCTTCTTTGGCAAAAGAGCACTTCTCTTTCTTCACATATAGCTCATTCTCCCTTAGTGTCTTGAAGATGGTCTGTAGGTGCCCAACATGTTCTTCAAGAGTGGTGCTATAGATGACTATGTCATCTAAATAGACCACGACGAACCGGTCCAAGTAGGGATGGAAAATCTTGTTCATCAATGTGCAAAATGTGGCGGGTGCGTTGGTGAGGCCAAAGGGCATTACTAAGAATTCATACGAACCATAGCGAGTTACGCAAGCGGTCTTTGGCTCATCACCTTCCGCAATCCGCACTTGATAGTACCCCGATCTTAGATCAAGCTTAGTAAAGAACTTTGCATGCCCCAATTGATCAAATAAATCGGCAATCAAAGGAATAGGGTATTTGTTTTTGATTGTTACCTTGTTTAGAGCCCGGTAGTCGATGCATAGCCGCAGTGATCCATCGTGCTTCTTCTGAAACAACACCGGTGCTCCATAAGGTGCCTTTGATGGTTGAATGAAGCCCGCATCCAGCAAGTCTTTCAATTGCCTTCTTAGTTCCTCCAACTCCGGTGGGGACATGCGATATGGTGCCATTGCTGGTGCTTTGGCGCCTGGCTCCATCTCAATCTTGTGATCCACCTCCCTCCTGGGTGGAAGTCTTTTGGGCAACTCAGGTGGCATAACATCTTTGTACTCTTCTAGCACCTTGCCAATCTCCTTTGGTGGCTCCATTGGAGTATCTTTGCTTTCTCCCCCTTCACCTTGGAGGATAGCTAGATAGGTAGCCTCTCCCTTCTTGAAGCCCTTCTTGACTTGCATCGCAGAGAGTACCTTCTTGTCTGAGCTTGCCCTAGCCACTGTGGAGACCATGCATGGTCCACCCTCAAGAATGTACATGGAGTTGTAGTGTGGTAGTGGCACTACATTGAATTGCCGCAAGAACTCCATGCCACGGCCAATGCCAGCAGCATGCCATGCCAAGGCCAAGGCCAGCCGCATGCCATGCCACGGCCAAGGTAGCCCAGCCAAAGCCAGCAGCATGCCATGCCAAGGCCAAGGCCAGCAGCATGCCATGCCACGGCCAAGGCAGCCCAGCCAAAGCCAGCAGCATGCCATGCCAAGGCCTAGGCCAGCAGCATGCCATGCCACGGCCAAGGCAGCCCAGCCCAAGCCAGCAGCATGCCATGCCAAGGCCAAGGACAGCAGCATGCCATGCCACGGCCAAGGCAGGCCAGCCAAAGCCAGCAGCATGCCATGCCAGGGCCAAGGCCAGCAGCATGCCATGCCACGGCCAAGGCAGCCCAGCCAAAGCCAGCAGCATGCCATGCCACGGCCAAGGCCAGCAGCATGCCATGCCACGGCCAAGGCAGGCCAGCCAAAGCCAGCAGCATGCCATGCCAAGGCCTAGGCCAGCAGCATGCCATGCCACGGCCAAGGCAGGCCTGCCAAAGCAAGCAGCATGCCATGCCAAGGCCAAGGCCAAGGCCAGCAGCATCCCATGCCACGGCCAAGGCAGCCCAGCCAAAGCCAGCAGCATGCCATGCCAAGGCCAAGGCCAGCAGCATGCCATGCCACGGCCAAGGCAGCCCAGAAAAAGCCAGCAGCATGCCATGCCAAGGCCTAGGCCAGCAGCATGCCATGCCACGGCCAAGGCAGGCCTGCCAAAGCCAGCAGCATGCCATGCCAAGGCCAAGGCCAGCAGCATGCCATGCCACGGCCAAGGCAGGAAAGCCAAAGCCAGCAGCATGCCATGCCAAGGCCTAGCCCAGCAGCATGCCATGCCACGGCCAAGGCAGGCCAGCCAAAGCCAGCAGCATGCCATGCCACGGCCTAGGCCAGCAGCATGCCATGCCACGGCCAAGGCAGCCCAGCCAAAGCCAGCAGCATGCCATGCCAAGGCCAAGGCCAGCAGCATGCCATGCCAAGGCCTAGGCCAGCAGCATGCCATGCCACGGCCAAGGCAGGCCTGCCAAAGCCAGCAGCATGCCATGCCAAGGCCAAGGCCAGCAGCATGCCATGCCACGGCCAAGGCAGCCCAGCCAAAGCCAGCAGCATGCCATGCCAAGGCCAAGGCCAGCAGCATGCCATGCCACGGCCAAGGCAGCCCTGCCAAAGCCAGCAGCATGCCATGCCAAGGCCAAGGCCAGCAGCATGCCATGCCAAGGCCAAGGCCAGCAGCATGCCATGCCACGGCCAAGGCAGCCCAGCCAAAGCCAGCAGCATGCCATGCCAAGGCCAAGGCCAGCAGCATGCCATGCCAAGGCCTAGGCCAGCAGCATGCCATGCCACGGCCAAGGCAGGCCTGCCAAAGCCAGCAGCATGCCATGCCAAGGCCAAGGCCAGCAGCATGCCATGCCACGGCCAAGGCAGCCCAGCCAAAGCCAGCAGCATGCCATGCCAAGGCCAAGGCCAGCAGCATGCCATGCCACGGCCAAGGCAGCCCAGCCAAAGCCAGCAGCATGCCATGCCAAGGCCTAGGCCAGCAACATGCCATGCCACTGCCAAGGCAGGCCAGCCAAAGCCAGCAGCATGCCATGCCAAGGCCTAGGCCAACAGCATGCCATGCCACGGCCAAGGCAGCCCAACCAAAGCCAGCAGCATGCCATGCCAAGGCCAAGGCCAGCAGCATGCCATGCCAAGGCCTAGGCCAGCAGCATGCCATGCCACGGCCAAGGCAGGCCTGCCAAAGCCAGCAGCATGCCATGCCAAGGCCAAGGCCAGCAGCATGCCATGCCACGGCCAAGGAAGCCCAGCCAAAGCCAGCAGCATGCCATGCCAAGGCCAAGGCCAGCAGCATGCCATGCCACGGCCAAGGCAGCCCAGCCAAAGCCAGCAGCATGCCATGCCAAGGCCAAGGCCAGCAGCATGCCATGCCAAGGCCAAGGCCAGCAGCATGCCATGCCACGGCCAAGGCAGCCCAGCCAAAGCCAGCAGCATGCCATGCCAAGGCCAAGGCCAGCAGCATGCCATGCCACGACCAAGGCAGCCCAGCCAAAGCCAGCAGCATGCCATGCCAAGGCCAAGGCCAGCAGCATGCCATGCCAAGGCCAAGGCCAGCAGCATGCCATGCCACGACCAAGGCAGCCCAGCCAAAGCCAGCAGCATGCCATGCCAAGGCCAAGGCCAGCAGCATGCCATGCCAAGGCCAAGGCCAGCAGGATGCCATGCCACGGCCAAGGCAGCCCAGCCAAAGCCAGCAGCATGCCATGCCAAGGCCAAGGCCAGCAGCATGCCATGCCAAGGCCTAGGCCAGCAGCATGCCATGCCACGGCCAAGGCAGGCCTGCCAAAGCCAGCAGCATGCCATGCCAAGGCCAAGGCCAGCAGCATGCCATGCCACGGCCAAGGCAGCCCAGCCAAAGCCAGCAGCATGCCATGCCAAGGCCAAGGCCAGCAGCATGCCATGCCACGGCCAAGGCAGCCCAGCCAAAGCCAGCAGCATGCCATGCCAAGGCCTAGGCCAGCAACATGCCATGCCACGGCCAAGGCAGGCCAGCCAAAGCCAGCAGCATGCCATGCCAAGGCCTAGGCCAGCAGCATGCCATGCCACGGCCAAGGCAGCCCAACCAAAGCCAGCAGCATGCCATGCCAAGGCCAAGGCCAGCAGCATGCCATGCCAAGGCCTAGGCCAGCAGCATGCCATGCCACGGCCAAGGCAGGCCTGCCAAAGCCAGCAGCATGCCATGCCAAGGCCAAGGCCAGCAGCATGCCATGCCACGGCCAAGGCAGCCCAGCCAAAGCCAGCAGCATGCCATGCCAAGGCCAAGGCCAGCAGCATGCCATGCCACGGCCAAGGCAGCCCAGCCAAAGCCAGCAGCATGCCATGCCAAGGCCAAGGCCAGCAGCATGCCATGCCAAGGCCAAGGCCAGCAGCATGCCATGCCACGGCCAAGGCAGCCCAGCCAAAGCCAGCAGCATGCCATGCCAAGGCCAAGGCCAGCAGCATGCCATGCCACGACCAAGGCAGCCCAGCCAAAGCCAGCAGCATGCCATGCCAAGGCCAAGGCCAGCAGCATGCCATGCCAAGGCCAAGGCCAGCAGCATGCCATGCCACGACCAAGGCAGCCCAGCCAAAGCCAGCAGCATGCCATGCCAAGGCCAAGGCCAGCAGCATGCCATGCCACGGCCAAGGCAGCCCAGCCAAAGCCAGCAGCATGCCATGCCAAGGCTAAGGCCAGCAGCATGCCATGCCACGGCCAAGGCAGCCCAGCCAAAGCCAGCAGCATGCCATGCCAAGGCCTAGGCCAGCAGCATGCCATGCCACGGCCAAGGCAGCCCAGCCCAAGCCAGCAGAATGCCATGCCAAGGCCAAGGACAGCAGCATGCCATGCCACGGCCAAGGCAGGCCAGCCAAAGCCAGCAGCATGCCATGCCAAGGCCAAGGCCAGCAGCATGCCATGCCACGGCCAAGGCAGCCCAGCCAAAGCCAGCAGCTTGCCATGCCAAGGCCAAGGCCAGCAGCATGCCATGCCACGGCCAAGGCAGGCCAGCCAAAGCCAGCAGCATGCCATGCCAAGGCCAAGGCCAGCAGCATGCCATGCCACGGCCAAGGTAGCCCAGCCAAAGCCAGCAGCATGCCATGCCAAGGCCAAGGCCAGCAGCATGCCATGCCAAGGCCAAGGCCAGCAGCATGCCATGCCACGGCCAAGGCAGCCCAGCCAAAGCCAGCAGCATGCCATGCCAAGGCCAAGGCCAGCAGCATGCCATGCCACGGCCAAGGCAGCCCAGCCAAAGCCAGCAGCATGCCATGCCAAGGCCAATGCCAGCAGCATGCCATGCCAAGGCCAAGGCCAGCAGCATGCGATGCCACGGCCAAGGCAGCCCAGCCAAAGCCAGCAGCATGCCATGCCAAGGCCAAGGCCAGCAGCATGCCATGCCACGGCCAAGGCAGGCCAGCCAAAGCCAGCAGCATGCCATGCCAAGGCCAAGGCCAGCAGCATGCCATGCCACGGCCAAGGCAGCCCAGCCAAAGCCAGCAGCATGCCATGCCAAGGCCAAGGCCAGCAGCATGCGATGCCACGGCCAAGACAGCCCAGCCAAAGCCAGCAGCATGCCATGCCAAGGCCTAGGCCAGCAGCATGCCATGCCACGACCAAGGCAGGCCAGCCAAAGCCAGCAGCATGCCATGCCAAGGCCAAGGCCAGCAGCATGCCATGCCACGGCCAAGGAAGCCCAGCCAAAGCCAGCAGCATGCCATGCAAAGGCCTAGGGCAGCAGCATGCCATGCCACGGCCAAGGCAGCCCAGCCCAAGCCAGCAGCATGCCATGCCAAGGCCAAGGCCAGCAGCATGCCATGCCACGGCCAAGGCAGGCCAGCCAAAGCCAGCAGCATGCCATGCCAAGGCCAAGGCCAGCAGCATGCCAGGCCACGGCCAAGGCAGCCCAGCCAAAGCCAGCAGCATGCCATGCCAAGGCCAAGGCCAGCAGCATGCCATGCCACGGCCAAGGCAGGCCAGCCAAAGCCAGCAGCATGCCATGCCAAGGCCAAGGCCAGCAGCATGCCAGGCCACGGCCAAGGCAGCCCAGCCAAAGCCAGCAGCATGCCATGCCAAGGCCAAGGCCAGCAGCATGCCATGCCACGGCCAAGGCAGCCCAGCCCAAGCCAGCAGCATGCCATGCCAAGGCCAAGGCCAGCAGCATGCCATGCCACGGCCAAGGCAGCCCAACCAAAGCCAGCAGCTTGCCATGCCAAGGCCTAGGCCAGCAGCATGCCATGCCACGGCCAAGGCAGCCGAGCCAAAACCAGCAGCATGCCATGCCAAGGCCAAGGCCAGCCAAAGCCAGCAGCATGCCATGCCAAGGCCAAGGCCAGCAGCATGCCATGCCACGGCCAAGGCAGGCCAGCCAAAGCCAGCAGCATGCCATGCAAAGGCCAAGGCCAGCAGCATGCCATGCCACGGCCAAGGCAGCCCAGCCAAAGCCAGCAGCATGCCATGCCAAGGCCAAGGCCAGCAGCATGCCATGCCACGGCCAAGGCAGCCCAGCCAAAGCCAGCAGCATGCCATGCCAAGGCCAAGTCCAGCAGCATGCCATGCCACGGCCAAGGCAGCCCAGCCAAAGCCAGCAGAATGCCATTCCAAGGCCAAGGCCAGCAGCATGCCATGCCACGGCCAATGCAGCCCAGCCAAAGCCAGCAGCATGCCATGCCAAGGCCAAGGCCAGCAGCATGCCATGCCACGGCCAAGGCAGCCCAGCCAAAGCCTGCAGCATGCCATGCCAAGGCCAAGGCCAGCAGCATGCCATGCCACGGCCAAGGCAGCCCAGCCAAAGCCAGCAGCATGCCATGCCAAGGCCAAGGCCAGCTGCATGCCATGCCACGGCCAAGGCCAAGGCCAAGGCATCCCATCCGAAGCCAGCAACATTCCATGCCAAGGCCAACGCAGCCCAGCCAAAGCCAGCGGCATGCCATGCCAAGGCCATGGCCAGCCGCATGTCTTGCCACGGCCTTGTCCCGCAGCGTGGCGTGCCTTGGCCTTGGGCTAGAACATCGCATGCCACGCCCTTGGCAAGCAATCCTGTCCCTCGTGTAATTGCCATTTGGTTTGGCTTTGACTTACGTATATGTTGCCCTGCGAAATGCTTGTCCCTCGGGTAATAGCCGTTTGGTTGCCTTTGGACTTGCGAACACGTTGCTAGTGCTTTCCCCAGTGGAAGCTTGTTGTGAAAAGTATGTCCCTCGGAAGTTGCCTGTTGCGTTTGTTATTTGCATTCGAGCTATCCGATGCTTGCTCGGTTTCTCTAAGAGTTTTTGCACGTTCGTCGGGCTTTTTAATTATTTATTTACTCATAAAAATTATAATAAAATAAATTAAAAATAAAAAAATAATTAAAAAAATTACTATAATTACTAGTGCCTCATCTTATAATTGTTGGAATTTTTCTAGAATTTTTTGAGTATTTTTAGTAATTTTTCTTATTTTTTAAGTATTAAAATTGAAATAAATTAAAATAAAATATTCCGGTGGCCAAATATTTTTTTATAATTTTTTTTATGGTGTATTAAATTATTTCATACAACTTTCATGTTGAAAGTTTTGGCAAAAAACCATTACTTTTTAAAAAAACCCCATTATGACTCCTCGAACATGGTTGATGTTTCCTCCTGCCAGATTGAAAAGGGCTTAACAGGCTATTATAAGGGGGGGGCACCTCCCTTAAGGCTGGCCAGCATGGCCAGGCCACAGGCCACGCCTATGCCTAGGCGGGCGCTTGGCACATGTCATTGCTTGGCTTGTGGCATTGGCTTGTGGCATCGAAACTACATAGCCAAGCACGGGATGCGTCGAGTGGCGGCCCGCGGTGGTGGCGGTGGCACGTTGGCCTAGGCCAGCATGCCATGCCACAGCCTTGGCCAGCAACATGGCATGCCAAAGCCTTGGCCAGCAGCATGCCATGCCCTGGCCTTGGCAAGCATGTCATGCCACGGCCTTGGCCAGCAGCATGTCATGCCACGGCCTTGGCCAGCAGCATGCCATGCCCCGGCCTTGGCCAGCATGTCATG
>NC_138972.1:1567500-1582500 GCF_055761805.1 Camellia sinensis | reverse complement strand
TGCCACGGCGTTGCCCAACATGCCATGCCACGGCCTCGGCCCGCATGCCATGCCATGCCACGGCCCGCATGTCTTGCCACGGCGTTGCCAAACATGCCATGCCACGGCCTCGGCCCGCATGCCATGCCACGGCGTCGCCCAACATGCCATGCCACGGCCACGGCCCGCATGCCATGCCACGGCCTCGGCCCGCATGCCTTGCTACGGCGTTGCCCGACATGCCATGCCACGGCCTCGGCCCGCATGCCTTTCCACCGCGTTGCCCAGCATGCCATGCCACCGCGTTGCCCGGCGTGCCATGCCTTAGCCTTGGCCAACATGTCGAGCCACGGCCTCGGCCCGCATGCCTTGCTACGGCGTCGCCCAACATGCCATGGCACGGCCTCGGCCCGCATGCCATGCCACGGCCTCGGACCGCATGCCTTGCTACGGCGTCGCCCAACATGCCATGCCACGGCCTCGGCCCGCATTACATGCCACGGCCTCGGCCCGCATTACATGCCACGGCCTCGGCCCGCATGACAAGCCACGGCCTCGGCCCGCATGCCATGCCACGGCCTCGGCCCGCATACCATGCCATGCCACGGCCCGCATGTCTTGCCACGGCGTTGCCAAACATGCCATGCCACGGCCTCGGCCCGCATGCCATGCCACGGCGTCGCCCAACATGCCATGCCACGGCCACGGCCCGCATGCCATGCCACGGCCTCGGCCCGCATGCCTTGCCACCGCGTTGCCCAGCATGCCATGCCTCCGCGTTGCCCGTCGTGCCATGCCTTAGCCTTGGCCAACAAGTCGAGCCACGGCCTCGGCCCGCATGCCATGCTACGGCGTCGCCCAACATGCCATGCCACGGCCTCGGCCCGCATGCCTTGCTACGGCGTCGCCCAACATGCCATGCCACGGCCTCGGCCCGCATGCCATGCCACGGCCTCGGCCCGCATGACATGCCACGGCCTCGGCCCGCATGCCATGCCACGGCCTCGGCCCGCATGCCCTGCCACGGCGTTGCCCAACATGCCATGCCACGGCCTCGGCCCGCATGCCATGCCATGCCACGGCCCGCATGTCTTGCCACGGCGTTGCCAAACATGCCATGCCACGGCCTCGGCCCGCATGCCATGCCACGGCGTCGCCCAACATGCCATGCCACGGCCTCGGCCCGCATGCCTTGCTACGGCGTTGCCCAGCATGCCATGCCACCGCGTTGCCCGGCGTGCCATGCCTTAGCCTTGGCCAACATGTCGAGCCACGGCCTCGGCCCGCATGCCTTGCTACGGCGTCGCCCAACATGCCATGGCACGGCCTCGGCCCGCATGCCATGCCACGGCCTCGGCCCGCATGCCTTGCTACGGCGTCGCCCAACATGCCATGCCACGGCCTCGGCCCGCATTACATGCCACGGCCTCGGCCCGCATTACATGCCACGGCCTCGGCCCGCATGACAAGCCACGGCCTCGGCCCGCATGCCATGCCCCGGCCTCGGCCCGCATGCCATGCCATGCCACGGCCCGCATGTCTTGCCACGACGTTGCCAAACATGCCATGCCACGGCCTCGGCCCGCATGCCATGCCACGGCGTCGCCAAACATGCCATGCCACGGCCACGGCCCGCATGCCATGCCACGGTCTCGGCCCGCATGCCTTGCTACGGCGTTGCCCAACATGCCATGCCACGGCCTCGGCCCGCATGCCTTGCCACCGCGTTGCCCAGCATGCCATGCCACCGCGTTGACCGGCGTGCCATGCCTTAGCCTTGGCCAACATGTCGAGCCACGGCCTGGGCCAAACATGCCATGACACGGCGTCGGCCCGCATGCCATGCCACGGCCTCGGCCCGCATGACATGCCACGGCCTCGGCCCGCATGACATGCCACGGCCTCGGCCCGCATGCCTTGCTACGGCGTCGCCCAACATTCCATGCCACGGCCTCGGCCCGCATGCCAAGCCAAGGCCTCGGCCCGCATGACATGCCACGGCCTCGGCCCGCATGCCTTGCCACGACGTCGCCCAACTTGCCATGCCACGGCCTCGGCCCGCATTCCATGCCACGGCCTCGGCTCGCATGACATGCCACGGCCTCGGTCCGCATGCCTTGCTACGGCGTCGCCCAACATGCCATGCCACGGCCTCGGCCCGCATGCCATGCCACGGCCTCGGCCTGCATGACATGCCACGGCCTCGGACCGCATGCCTTGCTACGGCGTCGCCCAACATGCCATGCCACGGCCCCGGCCCGCATGCCTTGCCACCGCGTTGCCCGGCATGCCATGCCACCGCGTTGCCCGGCGTGCCATGCCTTAGCCTTGGCCAACATGTCGTGCCACGGCCTCGGCCCGCATGCCATGCCATGCCACGGCCCGCATGTCTTGCCACGGCGTTGCCAAACATGCCATGCCACGGCCTCGGCCCGCATGCCATGCCACGGCCTCGGCCCGCATGACATGCCACGGCCTCGGACCGCATGCCTTGCCACGACGTCGCCCAACTTGCCATGCCACGGCCTCGGCCCGCATGCCATGCCACGGCCTCGGCTCGCATGACATGCCACGGCCTCGGCCCGCATGCCTTGCTACGGGGTCGCCCAACATGCCATGCCACGGCCTCGGCCCGCATGCCATGCCACGGCCTCGGCCCGCATGACATGCCACGGCCTCGGCCCGCATGCCTTGCCACGACGTCGCCCAACTTGCCATGCCACGGCCTCGGCCCGCATGCAATGCCACGGCCTCGGCTCGCATGACATGCCACGTCCTCGGCCCGCATGCCTTGCTACGGGGTCGCCCAACATGCCATGCCACGGCCTCGGCCCGCATGCCATGCCACGGCCTCGGCCCGCATGCCTTGCTACAGGGGCGCCCAACATGCCATGACACGGACTCGGCCCGCATGCCATGCCACGGCCACGGCCCGCATGACATGCCACGGCCTCGGCCCGCATGCCTTGCCACGACGTCGCCCAACTTGCCATGCCACGGCCTCGGCCCGCATGCCATGCCACGGCCTCGGCTCGCATGACATGCCACGGCCTCGGCCCGCATGCCTTGCTACGGGGTCGGCCAACATGCCATGCCACGGCCTCGGCCCGCATGCCATGCCACGGCCTCGGCCCGCATGCCTTGCTACAGGGTCGCCCAACATGCCATGCCACGGCCTCGGCCCGCATGCCATGCCACGGCCTCGGCCCGCATGACATGCCACGGCCTCGGACCGCATGCCTTGCGACGGCGTCGCCCAACATGCCATGCCACGGCCTCGGCCCGCATGCCTTGCTACGACGTTGCCCAACAAGCCATGCCACGGCCCCGGCCCACATGCCTTGCCACCGCGTTGCCCAGCATGCCATGCCACCGCGTTGCCCGGCGTGCCATGCCTTAGCCTTGGCCAACATGCCGTGCCACAGCCTCGGCCCGCAAGCCATGCCATGCCACGGCCCGCATGTCTTGCCACGGCGTTGCCAAACATGCCACGCCACGGCCTCGGCCCGCATGACATGCCACGGCCTCGGACCGCATGCCTTGCTACGGCGTCGCCCAACTTGCCATGCCACGGCCTCGGCCCGCATGACATGCCACGGCCTCGGCCCGCATGCCTTGCTACGACGTCGCCCAACTTGCCATGCCACGGCCTCGGCGCGCATGACATGCCACGGCCTCGGCCCGCATGCCTTGCTGCGGCGTCGCCCAACATGCCATGCCATGGCACGGCCTCGGCCCGCATGACATGCCACGGCCTCGGACCGCATGCCTTGCTACGGCGTCGCCCAACATGCCATGCCAAGGCCTCGGCCCGCATGCCATGCCACGGCCTCAGCCCGCGTGCCTTGCTACGACGTTGCCCAAAATGCCACGCCACGGCCCCGGCCCGCATGCCTTGCCACCGCGTTGCCCAGCATGCGATGCCACCGCGTTGCCCGGCGTGCCATGCCTTAGCCTTGGCCAACTTGTCGTGCCACGGCCTCGGCCCGCATGCCATGCCATGCCACGGCCCGCATGTCTTGCCACGGCGTTGCCAAACATGGCATGCCACGGCCTCGGCCCGCATGCCTTGCAACGGCGTCGCCCAACATGCCATGCCACGGCCTCGGCCCGCATGCCATGCCACGGCCTCGGCCCGCATGCCTTGCTACGGCGTCGCCCAACATGCCATGCCACGGCCTCGGCCCGCATGCCATGCCACGGCCTCGGCCCGCGTGACATGCCACGGCCTCGGCCCGCATGCCTTGCCACGACGTCGCCCAACTTGCCATGCCACGGCCTCGGCCCGCATGCCATGCCACGGCCTCGGCTCGCATGACATGCCACGGCCTCGGCCCGCATGCCTTGCTACGGCGTCGCCCAACATGCCATGCCACGGCCTCGGCCCGCATGCCATGCCACGGCCTCGGCCCGCATGACATGCCACGGCCTCGGACCGCATGCCTTGCTACGGCGTCGCCCAACATGCCATGCCCCGGCCCCGGCCCGCATGCCTTGCCACCGCGTTGCCCGGCATGCCATGCCACCGCGTTGCCCGGCGTGCCATGCCTTAGCCTTGGCCAACATGTCGTGCCACGGCCTCGGCCCGCATGCCATGCCATGCCACGGCCCGCATGTCTTGCCACGGCGTTGCCAAACATGCCATGCCACGGCCTCGGCCCGCATGCCTTGCCACGGCCTCGGCCAACATGCCATGCCACGGCCTCGGCCCGCATGCCATGCCACGGCCTCGGCCCGCATGCCTTGCTACGGCGTCGCCCAACATGCCATGCCACGGCCTCGGCCCGCATGCCATGCCACGGCCTCGGCCCGCATGCCCTTCTACGGCGTTGCCCAACATGCCATGCCACGGCCTCGGCCCGCATGCCTTGCCACCGCGTTGCCCAGCATGCCATGCCACCGCGTTGCCCGGCGTGCCATGCCTTAGCCTTGGCCAACATGTCGTGCCACGGCCTCGGCCCGCATGCCATGCCATGCCACGGCCCGCATGTCTTGCCACGGCGTTGCCAAACATGCCATGCCACGGCCTCGGCCCGCATGCCTTGCAACGGCGTCGCCCAACATGCCATGCCACGGCCTCGGCCCGCATGCCTTGCCACGACGTCGCCCAACTTGCCATGCCACGGCCTCGGCCCGCATGCCATGCCACGGCCTCGGCCCGCATGACATGGCACGGCCTCGGACCGCATGCCTTGCTACGGCGTCGCCCAACTTGCCATGCCATGGCCTCGGCCCGCATGCCTTGCTTCGACGTTGCCCAACATGCCATGCCACGGCCCCGGCCAGCATGCCTTGCCACCGCGTTGCCCAGCGTGCCATGCCTTAGCCTTGGCCAACATTTCGTGCCACGGCCTCGGCCCGCATGCCATGCCACGGCCTCGGCTCGCATGTCTTTCCACGGCGTAGCCCAACATGCCATGCCATGCCACGCCACGGCCTCGGCCCGCATGCCATGCCACGGCCTCGGCCCGCATGCCATGCCATGCCACGGCCTCGGCCCGCATGCCTTGCCACGGCCTCGGCCCGCATGTCTTGCCACGGCATAGCCCAACATGCCATGCCATGCCACGCCACGGGCCGAGCCTCGGCCCGCATGCCATGCCATGCCACGGCCTCGGCCCGCATGCCTTGCCACGGCCTCGGCCAGCATGCCATGCCAAGGCCAAGGCCCGCATGCCTTGCCACGGCGTTGCCCAGCATGCCATGCCACCGCGTTGCCCAGCGGGCCGTGCCGCGGCCTCGGCCCGCATGCCATGCCATGCCACGGCCTCGGCCCGCATGCCTTGCGACTGCCTTGGCCAGCGTGCCATGCCACAGCGTGCCATGCCTTAGCCTTGGCCAACATGCCATGCCACTGCCTTGGCCAGCATGTCGTGCCACCGCCACGGCCAGCATGCCATGCCGGTCCGTTGCCCAGCATGCCACGGCCGTGGCGGCGTGGCAAGCCACGGCCTCGGCCAGCATGCCATGCCACGGCCTCGGCATGCCACCGCCTTGTGCAGCGTTGGCCAGCATGCCTTGGCCGGCATGCCATGCCAATGCCTTGGGCCAACATGGCGTGCCACGGGCTGGGCGAGCATGCCACGCCACGGCCTTGGCTAGCAGCAAGGCATGCCACGGCCTCGGCGAGCATGCCATGCCATGCCAAGGCCAAGGCCAAGGCCAAAGCCAAGGCCAAGTGTCACGACCCGCCAACGTGACCAGGCCAAAGTATCCAACAGGAGGAAATCTCAAGAAAAAGAGACTACTGGAATGGCTTGGAAGCTCCTGGAAGACTTGAGAAAGGGTGAAGACCACAAAGAATGCTAGAGAGTTCTGGAACTCTCTAGAATAAAGGCTATAGGAGAATTGCCTAGAAGTCTCTAGAATAATATAGAGCTAGTATAGAGCTAGAAGACTCTAGAATAAAGGTTGTATGTATGTTCTAGAATAGGCTTTTTGAGGATGAGGGAAGGATCTAGAATCCCCTCCATCCATATAGTTCTAGAATAGTCTATTAGATGTAATAGGTGGAAGTGTCTAGAACACTCTCCACCATAGTAGCTCTAGAATATTCTATGTAAGGCTATATAAAGGGGAGGCCCTCATTTGGCCAAACCAACAAAACCTATGTAAGAACTAAGAAGAAGACCCAAGAATTGTAAGCTTTCTCTCTAGTGTAATACAAAGCTAGCATTCTCCAAGCATTCTCCAAGTCTCTCTTGTGTATGTACAATACCCTAGCTCCCTTCCACAAAAGGCTTACTTAGGTGCAAGCAAGGCGTGCTTCAAGCATCTAAGGTCGCACGGTTGGCTTGGAAAGACTGAGGGTTGGTTCAGAAATTCCAAGGCCGTGACAGTTGGTATCAGAGCCAAGGTTACAAAGGCGTTGTAACCAGTTGGTATCAGAGCGGGTTACGAAGGCGTCGTGACTTGAGGGCAGAAGGGCGCTATGTCGGGAGTAACTCACACGGAGGAGCACCGCGGAAGGGAGATTGCTACTAATTTGGGCAAATGGGCAAAGTGGGCTAAGGATATGAAGCCCAGGCATAACTGCTTCCTTTGCGATGAGCTACATTGGGCAAGCGATTGTCCTAAGAGGAGGAGTCTCATTGCAAAGCTGGAGGAGCAAGAAAGGGAAGAGCAGTCTTGCACGGGATCTCTGCAGCTGCTTGAAGTAAAGCCTACTGCATCAACCCAAGGGGATAAGGGTTCGATGTACGTAGAGGACAAGGTCGATGAGGAGGCAACCCAAGTCATGGTCGACACCGAGGCATCGCACCACTTCATCAATACGGAAGAGGCCAAGCGGGTTGATCCGAACCTTGACGGGGGTCAAGGATTGATGAAGGTGGAAAACACCAAGGTAAAGTCTGTGGAGGGCTTGGCTCAAGGGGTTGAGTTGCTCCTTGGTGAGTGGCGCGAAGAAGTCAATGACCATGGCGTGGTGTTGGAGATCGAATTACCGCGAGAGTTCAACATGGCGATGTTGCCTCGCGACAACACTTGGTGCATTATGGACGGGGGTCCATACATGGTGCCAACGGTGAACAAAGGAAAACCAAGAAGGCGCAAGTCAAGGAGAGAACCTGCGACTTCAAAGAAGGAGACGCGACGAGGGCGTCGCGAGCATAGGTGGGGGAGAATGTCACGACCCGCCAACGTGACCAGGCCAAAGTATCCAACAGGAGGAAATCTCAAGAAAAAGAGACTACTGGAATGGCTTGGAAGCTCCTGGAAGACTTGAGAAAGGGTGAAGACCACAAAGAATGCTAGAGAGTTCTGGAACTCTCTAGAATAAAGGCTATAGGAGAATTGCCTAGAAGTCTCTAGAATAATATAGAGCTAGTATAGAGCTAGAAGACTCTAGAATAAAGGTTGTATGTATGTTCTAGAATAGGCTTTTTGAGGATGAGGGAAGGATCTAGAATCCCCTCCATCCATATAGTTCTAGAATAGTCTATTAGATGTAATAGGTGGAAGTGTCTAGAACACTCTCCACCATAGTAGCTCTAGAATATTCTATGTAAGGCTATATAAAGGGGAGGCCCTCATTTGGCCAAACCAACAAAACCTATGTAAGAACTAAGAAGAAGACCCAAGAATTGTAAGCTTTCTCTCTAGTGTAATACAAAGCTAGCATTCTCCAAGCATTCTCCAAGTCTCTCTTGTGTATGTACAATCCCCTAGCTCCCTTCCACAAAAGGCTTACTTAGGTGCAAGCAAGGCGTGCTTCAAGCATCTAAGGCCGCACGGTTGGCTTGGAAAGACTGAGGGTTGGTTCAGAAATTCCAAGGCCGTGACACAAGGCCAAGGCCAAGGCAGTGGGCAAGGCCAAGTCCCTGTGCAAGGCATGGCCAAGGCCAAGGCCAAGGCCAAGGCCATGGCATGCCACCGCCTCGATCGATCTTTTTGAACATGATTCTTTTATAATCTTACCCAAACCGTGCAACACAATTAAAAATGCACTACAATCAATTTTAAATTTCATTCCCTATTTTTTTGCAATTTTTCTGGAGCTTTTCGAATTTTTAAAGCCCTTATTTGGCATAAAAAAATCAAAATAAAATAAAAAAAATGAAAAAAATAATTTAATAATTTCTATAATTACTAGTGAATCATCCTTTAATTATGGGAATTTTTCCATAATTTTTTGACCATTTTTATTAATTTTTATTATTTTTTAAGTATTAATATCGAAATAAATTAAAATAAAATATTTTCGGTAAAAAAATATTTTTTTAAATTTTTTTTATGGTGTATTAAATTATTTCCAACAACTTTCATGTTGAAAGTTTTGGCAAAAAACCATTACTTTTTAAAAAAACCCCATTATGACTCCTCGAACATGCTTGATGTTTCCTCCTGCCAGATTGAAAAGGGCTTAACAGGCTATTATAAGGGGGGGGCACCTCCCTTGCCCAGGGCAAGGCAGTGGCAGGTACGCCCCATGTTGGGCGCGGCCTGGGCTGCGGCCTTGGGTTACATGCACTGCGGCTCGACCGCGGCCTGGGCTGCGGCCTTGGGCGGCTCGGCCGCGGCCTTGGGCGGCCTGGACCGCGGCCTTGGGCGGCCTTGCGCGGCCTGGGCGCGGCCTTGGGCGGCCTGGGCGCGGCCTTGCGCGGCCTGGGCGCGGCCTTGGGCGGCCTGGCCGCGGCCTTGGGCAGCCTGGCGTGGCATGCGCGCGGGCGTGGGCGGCCTGGCATGCGCGCGGCATGGGCAGCACGGCATGGCATGCGCACGGCCTGGGCGGCCTGGCATGCAGCCGGCCTGGCATGCCCGCGGCGTGGGCAGCACGGCATGGCATGCGCACGGCCTGGGCGGCCTGGCATGCAGCCGGCCTGGGCAGCACGGCATGGCATGCGCACGGCCTGGGCGGCCTGGCATGCGGCCGGCCAGGGCAGCATGGCCTGGCATGCCCGCGGCGTGGGCAGCGTGGCCTGTGCGTATACCGCGCGCGTGGTCTTTTGACCACGGTGCGCGTGTTGCGCGCATGGTCGCGCACGCCTTTGCACGCCTTCGCACGCAACGTACGTCTAGTGATAAGAACCGCAGCCAAGGCAGCCCAGCCCCAAGGCCAAGGCCAGCAGCATGGCATGCCACGGCGAAGGCAGCCCAGCCAAAGCCAGCAGCATGCCATGCCAAGGCCTAGGCCAGCAGCATGCCATGCCACGGCCAAGGCAGGCCAGCCAAAGCCAGCAGCATGCCATGCCAAGGCCTAGGCCAGCAGCATGCCATGCCACGGCCAAGGCAGGCCTGCCAAAGCCAGCAGCATGCCATGCCAAGGCCAAGGCCAGCAGCATGCCATGCCACGGCCAAGGCAGCCCAGCCAAAGCCAGCAGCATGCCATGCCAAGGCCAAGGCCAGCAGCATGCCATGCCACGGCCAAGGCAGCCCAGCCAAAGCCAGCAGCATGCCATGCCAAGGCCTAGGCCAGCAGCATGCCATGCCACGGCCAAGGCAGCCCAACCCAAGCCAGCAGCATGCCATGCCAAGGCCAAGGACAGCAGCATGCCATGCCACGGCCAAGGCAGGCCAGCCAAAGCCAGCAGCATGCCATGCCAATGCCAAGGCCAGCAGCATGCCATGCCACGGCCAAGGCAGCCCAGCCAAAGCCAGCAGCATGCCATGCCAAGGCCAAGGCCAGCAGCATGCCATGCCACGGCCAAGGCAGCCCAGCCAAAGCCAGCAGCATGCCATGCCAAGGCCTAAGCCAGCAGCATGCCATGCCACGGCCAAGGCAGGCCAGCCAAAGCCAGCAGCATGCCATGCCAAGGCCTAGGCCAGCAGCATGCCATGCCACGGCCAAGGCAGCCCAGCCAAAGCCAGCAGCATGCCATGCCAAGGCCAAGGCCAGCAGCATGCCACGCCAAGGCCTAGGCCAGCAGCATGCCATGCCACGGCCAAGGCAGGCCTGCCAAAGCCAGCAGCATGCCATGCCAAGGCCAAGGCCAGCAGCATGCCATGCCACGGCCAAGGCAGCCCAGCCAAAGCCAGCAGCATGCCATGCCAAGGCCAAGGCCAGCAACATGCCATGCCACGGCCAAGGCAGCCCAGCCAAAGCCAGCAGCATGCCATGCCAAGGCCAAGGCCAGCAGCATGCCATGCCAAGGCCAAGGCCAGCAGCATGCCATGCCACGGCCAAGGCAGCCCAGCCAAAGCCAGCAGCATGCCATGCCAAGGCCAAGGCCAGCAGCATGCCATGCCACGGCCAAGGCAGCCCAGCCAAAGCCAGCAGCATGCCATGCCAAGGCCTAGGCCAGCAGCATGCCATGCCACGGCCAAGGCAGCCCAGCCCAAGCCAGCAGCATGCCATGCCAAGGCCAAGGCCAGCAGCATGCCATGCCACGGCCAAGGCAGCCCAGCCAAAGCCAGCAGCATGCCATGCCAAGGCCAAGGCCAGCAGCATGCCATGCCACGGCCAAGGCAGCCCAGCCAAAGCCAGCAGCATGCCATGCCAAGGCCAAGGCCAGCAGCATGCCATGCCACGGCCAAGGCAGGCCAGCCAAAGCCAGCAGCATGCCATGCCAAGGCCAAGGCCAGCAGCATGCCATGCCAAGGCCAAGGCCAGCAGCATGCCATGCCACGGCCAAGGCAGCCCAGCCAAAGCCAGCAGCATGCCATGCCAAGGCCAAGGCCAGCAGCATGCCATGCCACGGCCAAGGCAGCCCAGCCAAAGCCAGCAGCATGCCAGGCCAAGGCCTAGGCCAGCAGCACGCCATGCCACGGCCAAGGCAGCCCAGCCCAAGCCAGCAGCATGCCACGCCAAGGCCAAGGACAGCAGCATGCCATGCCACGGCCAAGGCAGGCCAGCCAAAGCCAGCAGCATGCCATGCCAAGGCCAAGGCCAGCAGCATGCCATGCCACGGCCAAGGCAGCCCAGCCAAAGCCAGCAGCATGCCATGCCAAGGCCAAGGCCAGCAGCATGCCATGCCACGGCCAAGGCAGGCCAGCCAAAGCCAGCAGCATGCCATGCCAAGGCCTAGGCCAGCAGCATGCCATGCCACGGCCAAGGCAGGCCTGCCAAATCCAGCAGCATGCCATGCCAAGGCCAAGGCCAGCAGCATGCCATGCCACGGCCAAGGCAGCCCAGCCAAAGCCAGCAGCATGCCATGCCAAGGCCAAGGCCAGCAGCATGCCATGCCACGGCCAAGGCAGCCCAGAAAAAGCCAGCAGCATGCCATGCCAAGGCCTAGGCCAGCAGCATGCCATGCCACGGCCAAGGCAGGCCTGCCAAAGCCAGCAGCATGCCATGCCAAGGCCAAGGCCAGCAGCATGCCATGCCACGGCCAAGGCAGGAAAGCCAAAGCCAGCAGCATGCCATGCCAAGGCCTAGGCCAGCAGCATGCCATGCCACGGCCAAGGCAGGCCAGCCAAAGCCAGCAGCATGCCATGCCAAGGCCTAGGCCAGCAGCATGCCATGCCACGGCCAAGGCAGCCCAGCCAAAGCCAGCAGCATGCCATGCCAAGGCCAAGGCCAGCAGCATGCCATGCCAAGGCCTAGGCCAGCAGCATGCCATGCCACGGCCAAGGCAGGCCTGCCAAAGCCAGCAGCATGCCATGCCAAGGCCAAGGCCAGCAGCATGCCATGCCACGGCCAAGCCAGGCCAGCCAAAGCCAGCAGCATGCCATGCCAAGGCCAAGGCCAGGCCACGGCCAAGGCAGCCCAGCCAAAGCCAGCAGCATGCCATGCGAAGGCCTAGGCCAGCAGCATGCCATGCCACGGCCAAGGCAGCCCCGCGAAAGCCAGCAGCATGCCATGCCAAGGCCAAGGCCAGCAGCATGCCATGCCAAGGCCTAGGCCAGCAGCATGCCATGCCACGGCCAAGCCAGGCCTGCCAAAGCCAGCAGCATGCCATGCCAAGGCCAAGGCCAGCAGCATGCCATGCCACGGCCAAGGCAGCCCAGCCAAAGCCAGCAGCATGCCATGCCAAGGCCAAGGCCAGCAGCATGCCATGCCACGGCCAAGGCAGCCCAGCCAAAGCTAGCAGCATGCCATGCCAAGGCCAAGGCCAGCAGCATGCCAGGCCACGGCCAAGGCAGCCCAGCCAAAGCCAGCAGCATGCCATGCCAAGGCCAAGGCCAGCAGCATGCCATGCCACGGCCAAGGCAGCCCAGCCCAAGCCAGCAGCATGCCATGCCAAGGCCAAGGCCAGCAGCATGCCATGCCACGGCCAAGGCAGGCCAGCCAAAGCCAGCAGCATGCCATGCCAAGGCCTAGGCCAGCAGCATGCCATGCCACGGCCAAGGCAGGCCTGCCAAAGCCAGCAGCATGCCATGCCAAGGCCAAGGCCAGCAGCATGCCATGCCACAGCCAAGGCAGGCCTGCCAAAGCCAGCAGCAAGCCATGCCAAGGCCAAGGCCAGCAGCATGCCATGCCACGGCCAAGGCCAGCAGCATGCCATGCCACGGCCAAGGCAGCCCAGCCAAAGCCAGCAGCATGCCATGCCAAGGCCAAGGCCAGCAGCATGCCATGCCACGGCCAAGGGAGCCCAGCCAAAGCCAGCAGCATGCCATGCCGAGGCCTAGGCCAGCAGCATGCCATGCCACGGCCAAGGCAGCCCAGCCCAAGCCAGCAGCATGCCATGCCAAGGCCAAGGCCAGCAGCATGCCATGCCACGGCCAAGGCAGGCCAGCCAAAGGCAGCAGCATGCCATGCCAAGGCCAAGGCCAGCAGCATGCCATGCCACGCCCAAGGAAGCCCAGCCAAAGCCAGCAGCATGCCATGCAAAGGCGTAGGGCAGCAGCATGCCATGCCACGGCCAAGGCAGCCCAGCCCAAGCCAGCAGCATGCCATGCCAAGGCCAAGGCCAGCAGCATGCCATGCCACGGCCAAGGCAGGCCAGCCAAAGCCAGCAGCATGCCATGCCAAGGCCAAGGCCAGCAGCATGCCAGGCCACGGCCAAGGCAGCTCAGCCAAAGCCAGCAGCATGCCATGCCAAGGCCAAGGCCAGCAGCATGCCATGCCACGGCCAAGGCAGCCCAGCCCAAGCCAGCAGCATGCCATGCCAAGGCCAAGGCCAGCAGCATGCCATGCCACGGCCAAGGCAGCCCAGCCAAAGCCAGCAGCATGCCATGCCAAGGCCTAGGCCAGCAGCATGCCATGCCACGGCCAAGGCAGCCGAGCCAAAACCAGCAGCATGCCATGCCAAGGCCAAGGCCAGCCAAAGCCAGCAGCATGCCATGCCAAGTCCAAGGCCAGCAGCATGCCATGCCACGGCCAAGGCAGGCCAGCCAAAGCCAGCAGCATGCCATGCAAAGGCCAAGGCCAGCAGCATGCCATGCCACGGCCAAGGCAGCCCAGCCAAAGCAAGCAGCATGCCATGCCAAGGCCAAGGCCAGCAGCATGCCATGCCACGGCCAAGGCAGCCCAGCCAAAGCAAGCAGCATGCCATGCCAAGGCCAAGGCCAGCAGCATGCCATGCCACGGCCAAGGCAGCCCAGCCAAAGCCAGCAGCATGCCATGCCAAGGCCAAGGCCAGCAGCATGCCATGCCACGGCCAAGGCAGCCCAGCCAAAGCCAGCAGCATGCCATTCCAAGGCCAAGGCCAGCAGCATGCCATGCCACGGCCAATGCAGCCCAGCCAAAGCCAGCAGCATGCCATGCCAAGGCCAAGGCCAGCAGCATGCAATGCCACGGCCAAGGCAGCCCAGCCAAAGCCTGCAGCATGCCATGCCAAGGCCAAGGCCAGCAGCATGCCATGCCACGGCCAAGGCAGCCCAGCCAAAGCCAGCAGCATGCCATGCCAAGGCCAAGGCCAGCAGCATGCCATGCCACGGCCAAGGCCAAGGCCAAGGCAGCCCATCCGAAGCCAGCAACATTCCATGCCAAGGCCAACACAACCCAGCCAAAGCCAGCGGCATGCCATGCCAAGGCCAAGGCCAGCCGCATGTCTTGCCACGGCCTTGTCCCGCAGCGTGGCGTGCCTTGGCCTTGGGCTAGAACATCGCATGCCACGCCCTTGGCAAGCAATCCTGTCCCTCGTGTAATTGCCATTTGGTTTGGCTTTGACTTACGTATATGTTGCCCTGCGAAATGCTTGTCCCTCGGGTAATAGCCGTTTGGTTGCCTTTGGACTTGCGAACACGTTGCTAGTGCTTTCCCCAGTGGAAGCTTGTTGTGAAAAGTATGTCCCTCGGAAGTTGCCTGTTGCGTTTGTTATTTGCATTCGAGCTATCCGATGCTTGCTCGGTTTCTCTAAGAGTTTTTGCACGTTCGTCAGGCTTTTTAATTATTTATTTACTCATAAAAATTATAATAAAATAAATTAAAAATAAAAAAAAAATTAAAAAAATTACTATAATTACTAGTGCCTCATCTTATAATTGTTGGAATTTTTCTAGAATTTTTTGAGTATTTTTAGTAATTTTTATTATTTTTTAAGTATTAAAATTGAAATAAATTAAAATAAAATATTCCGGTGGCCAAATATTTTTTTATAATTTTTTATGGTGTATTAAATTATTTCATACGACTTTCATGTTGAAAGTTTTGGCAAAAAACCATTACTTTTTAAAAAAACCCCATTATGACTCCTCGAA
>NC_138972.1:1525000-1552500 GCF_055761805.1 Camellia sinensis | reverse complement strand
TTGGCCAACATGTCGAGCCACGGCCTCGGCCCGCATGCCATGCTACGGCGTCGCCCAACATGCCATGCCACGGCCTCGGCCCGCATGCCTTGCTACGGCGTCGCCCAACATGCCATGCCACGGCCTCGGCCCGCATGCCATGCCACGGCCTCGGCCCGCATGACATGCCACGGCCTCGGCCCGCATGCCATGCCACGGCCTCGGCCCGCATGCCCTGCCACGGCGTTGCCCAACATGCCATGCCACGGCCTCGGCCCGCATGCCATGCCATGCCACGGCCCGCATGTCTTGCCACGGCGTTGCCAAACATGCCATGCCACGGCCTCGGCCCGCATGCCATGCCACGGCGTCGCCCAACATGCCATGCCACGGCCACGGCCCGCATGCCATGCCACGGCCTCGGCCCGCATGCCTTGCTACGGCGTTGCCCGACATGCCATGCCACGGCCTCGGCCCGCATGCCTTGCCACCGCGTTGCCCAGCATGCCATGCCACCGCGTTGCCCGGCGTGCCGTGCCTTAGCCTTGGCCAACATGTCGAGCCACGGCCTCGGCCCGCATGCCTTGCTACGGCGTCGCCCAACATGCCATGGCACGGCCTCGGCCCGCATGCCATGCCACGGCCTCGGCCCGCATGCCTTGCTACGGCGTCGCCCAACATGCCATGCCACGGCCTCGGCCGGCATTACATGCCACGGCCTCGGCCCGCATTACATGCCACGGCCTCGGCCCGCATGACAAGCCACGGCCTCGGCTCGCATGCCATGCCATGGCCTCGGCCCGCATGCCATGCCATGCCACGGCCCGCATGTCTTGCCACGGCGTTGCCAAACATGCCATGCCACGGCCTCGGCCCGCATGCCATGCCACGGCGTCGCCCAACATGCCATGCCACGGCCACGGCCCGCATGCCATGCCACGGCCTCGGCCCGCATGCCTTGCTACGGCGTTGCCCAACATGCCATGCCACGGCCTCGGCCCGCATGCCTTGCCACCGCGTTGCCCAGCATGCCATGCCACCGCGTTGACCGGCGTGCCATGCCTTAGCCTTGACCAACATGTCGAGCCACGGCCTGGGCCAAACATGCCATGACACGGCGTCGGCCCGCATGCCATGCCACGGCCTCGGCCCGCATGACATGCCACGGCCTCGGCCCGCATGACATGCCACGGCCTCGGCCCGCATGCCTTGCTACGGCGTCGCCCAACATTCCATGCCACGGCCTCGGCCCGCATGCCAAGCCAAGGCCTCGGCCCGCATGACATGCCACGGCCTCGGCCCGCATGCCTTGCCACGACGTCGCCCAACTTGCCACGCCACGGCCTCGGCCCGCATGCCATGCCACGGCCTCGGCTCGCATGACATGCCACGGCCTCGGTCCGCATGCCTTGCTGCGGCGTCGCCCAACATGCCATGCCACGGCCTCGGCCCGCATGCCATGCCACGGCCTCGGCCCGCATGACATGCCACGGCCTCGGACCGCATGCCTTGCTACGGCGTCGCCCAACATGCCATGCCACGGCCCCGGCCCGCATGCCTTGCTACGACGTTGCCCAACAAGCCATGCCACGGCCCCGGCCCGCATGCCTTGCCACCGCGTTGCCCAGCATGCCATGCCACCGCGTTGCCCGGCGTGCCATCCCTTAGCCTTGGCCAACATGCCGTGCCACGGCCTCGGCCCGCAAGCCATGCCATGCCACGGCCCGCATGTCTTGCCACGGCGTTGCCAAACATGCCACGCCACGGCCTCGGCCCGCATGACATGCCACGGCCTCGGACCGCATGCCTTGCTACGGCGTCGCCCAACTTGCCATGCCACGGCCTTGGCCCGCATGCCTTGCTACGACGTTGCCCAACATGCCATGCCACGGCCCCGGCCCGCATGCCTTGCCACCGCGTTGCCCAGCATGCCATGCCACCGCGTTGCCCGGCGTGCCATGCCTTTGCCTTGGCCAACAAGTCGTGCCACGGCCTCGGCCCGCATGCCATGAAATGCCACGGCCCGCATGTCTTGCCCCGGCGTTGCCAAACATGCCATGCCACGGCCTCGGCCCGCATGCCTCGCGACGGCGTCGCCCAACATGCCATGCCACGGCCTCTGCCCGCATGACATGCCACGGCCTCGGCCCGCATGCCTTGCTACGACGTCGCCCAACTTGCCATGCCACGGCCTCGGCGCGCATGACATGCCACGGCCTCGGCCCGCATGCCTTGCTGCGGCGTCGCCCAACATGCCATGGCACGGCCTCGGCCCGCATGCCATGGCACGGCCTCGGCCCGCATGACATGCCACGGCATCGGACCGCATGCCTTGCTACGGCGTCGCCCAACATGCCATGCCAAGGCCTCGGCCCGCATGCCATGCCACGGCCTCGGCCCGCGTGCCTTGCTACGACGTTGCCCAAAATGCCACGCCACGGCCCCGGCCCGCATGCCTTGCCACCGCGTTGCCCAGCATGCGATGCCACCGCGTTGCCCGGCGTGCCATGCCTTAGCCTTGGCCAACTTGTCGTGCCACGGCCTCGGCCCGCATGCCATGCCATGCCACGGCCCGCATGTCTTGCCACGGCGTTGCCAAACATGGCATGCCACGGCCTCGGCCCGCATGCCTTGCTACGGCGTCGCCCAACATGCCATGCCAAGACAGCCCAGCCAAAGCCAGCAGCATGCCATGCCAAGGCCTAGGCCAGCAGCATGCCATGCCACGGCCAAGGCAGGCCAGCCAAAGCCAGCAGCATGCCATGCCAAGGCCAAGGCCAGCAGCATGCCATGCCACGGCCAAGGAAGCCCAGCCAAAGCCAGCAGCATGCCATGCCAAGGCCTAGGCCAGCAGCATGCCATGCCACGGCCAAGGCAGCCCAGCCCAAGCCAGCAGCATGCCATGCCAAGGCCAAGGCCAGCAGCATGCCATGCCACGGCCAAGGCAGGCCAGCCAAAGCCAGCCGCATGCCATGCCAAGGCCAAGGCCAGCAGCATGCCAGGCCACGGCCAAGGCAGCCCAGCCAAAGCCAGCAGCATGCCATGCCAAGGCCAAGGCCAGCAGCATGCCATGCCACGGCCAAGGCAGCCCAGCCCAAGCCAGCAGCATGCCATGCCAAGGCCAAGGCCAGCAGCATGCCATGCCACGACCAAGGCAGGCCAGCCAAAGCCAGCAGCATGCCATGCCATGGCCTAGGCCAGCAGCATGCCATGCCGCGGCCAAGGCAGCCCAGCCAAAGCCAGCAGCATGCCATGCCAAGGCCAAGGCCAGCAGCATGCCATGCCCCGGCCAAGGCAGCCCAGCCAAAGCCAGCAGCATGCCATGCCAAGGCCAAGGCCAGCAGCATGCAATGCCACGGCCAAGGCAGCCCAGCCACAGCCAGCAGCATGCCATGCCAAGGCCAAGGCGAGCAGCATGCCATGCCACGGCCAAGGCAGGCCAGCCAAAGCCAGCAGCAGGCCATGCCAAGGCCTAGGCCAGCAGCATGCCATGCCACGGCCAAGGCAGCCCAGCCAAAGCCAGCAGCACGCCATGCCAAGGCCAAGGCCAGCAGCATGCCATGCCACGGCCAAGGCCAGCAGCATGCCATGCCACGGCCAAGGCAGGCCAGCCAAAGCCAGCAGCATGCCATGCCAAGGCCAAGGCCAGCAGC
Organism: Camellia sinensis; assembly: GCF_055761805.1. NCBI lineage: Eukaryota > Viridiplantae > Streptophyta > Magnoliopsida > Ericales > Theaceae > Camellia > Camellia sinensis. Next base: position 1,548,868 of record NC_138972.1, on the reverse strand, counting down.
ATGGCATGCCACGGCCAAGGCAGCCCAGCCAAAGCCAGCAGCATGCCATGCCAAGGCCAAGGCCAGCAGCATGCCATGCCACGGCCAAGCCAGCCCAGCCAAAGCTAGCAGCATGCCATGCCAAGGCCTAGGCCAGCAGCATGCCATGCCACGGCCAAGGCAGGCCAGCCAAAGCCAGCAGCATGCCATGCCAAGGCCAAGGCCAGCAGCATGCCATGCCACGGCCAAGGAAGCCCAGCCGAAGCCAGCAGCATGCCATGCCAAGGCCTAGGCCAGCAGCATGCCATGCCACGGCCAAGGCAGCCCAGCCCAAGCCAGCAGCATGCCATGCCAAGGCCAAGGCCAGCAGCATGCCATGCCACGGCCAAGGAAGCCCAGCCAAAGCCAGCAGCATGCCATGCCAAGGCCTAGGCCAGCAGCATGCCATGCCAAGGCCAAGGCAGCCCAGCCCAAGCCTGCAGCATGCCATGCCAAGGCCTAGGCCAGCAGCATGCCATGCCACGGCCAAGGCAGCCCAGCCAAAGCCAGCAGCATGCCATGCCAAGGCCAAGGCGAGCAGCATGCCATGCCACGGCCAAGGCAGGCCAGCCAAAGCCAGCAGCAGGCCATGCCAAGGCCTAGGCCAGCAGCATGCCATGCCACGGCCAAGGCAGCCCAGCCAAAGCCAGCAGCACGCCATGCCAAGGCCAAGGCCAGCAGCATGCCATGCCACGGCCAAGGCCAGCAGCATGCCATGCCACGGCCAAGGCAGGCCAGCCAAAGCCAGCAGCATGCCATGCCAAGGCCAAGGCCAGCAGCATGGCATGCCACGGCCAAGGCAGCCCAGCCAAAGCCAGCAGCATGCCATGCCAAGGCCAAGGCCAGCAGCATGCCATGCCACGGCCAAGCCAGCCCAGCCAAAGCCAGCAGCATGCCATGCCAAGGCCTAGGCCAGCAGCATGCCATGCCACGGCCAAGGCAGGCCAGCCAAAGCCAGCAGCATGCCATGCCAAGGCCAAGGCCAGCAGCATGCCATGCCACGGCCAAGGAAGCCCAGCCAAAGCCAGCAGCATGCCATGCCAAGGCCTAGGCCAGCAGCATGCCATGCCACGGCCAAGGCAGCCCAGCCCAAGCCAGCAGCATGCCATGCCAAGGCCAAGGCCAGCAGCATGCCATGCCACGGCCAAGGAAGCCCAGCCAAAGCCAGCAGCATGCCATGCCAAGGCCTAGGCCAGCAGCATGCCATGCCAAGGCCAAGGCAGCCCAACCCAAGCCAGCAGCATGCCATGCCAAGGCCAAGGCCAGCAGCATGCCATGCCACGGCCAAGGAAGCCCAGCCAAAGCCAGCAGCATGCCATGCCAAGGCCAAGGCCAGCAGCATGCCATGCCACGGCCAAGGCAGGCCAGCCAAAGCCAGCAGCATGCCATGCCAAGGCCAAGGCCAGCAGCATGCCAGGCCACGGCCAAGGCAGCCCAGCCAAAGCCAGCAGCATGCCATGCCAAGGCCAAGGCCAGCAGCATGCCATGCCACGGCCAAGGCAGCCCAGCCAATGCCAGCAGCATGCCATGCCAAGGCCAAGGCCAGCAGCATGCCATGCCACGGCCAAGGCAGGCCAGCCAAAGCCAGCAGCAGGCCATGCCAAGGCCTAGGCCAGCAGCATGCCATGCCACGGCCAAGGCAGCCCAGCCAAAGCCAGCAGCACGCCATGCCAAGGCCAAGGCCAGCAGCATGCCATGCCACGGCCAAGGCAGGCCAGCCAAAGCCAGCAGCATGCCATGCCAAGGCTAAGGCCAGCAGCATGCCATGCCACGGCCAAGGCAGGCCAGCCCAAGCCAGCAGCATGCCATGCCAAGGCCAAGGCCAGCAGCATGCCATGCCACGGCCAAGGCAGTCCAGCCCAAGCCAGCAGCATGCCATGCCAAGGCCAAGGCCAGCAGCATGCCATGCCACGGCCAAGGCAGGCCAGCCAAAGCCAGCAGCATGCCATGCCAAGGCCTAGGCCAGCAGCATGCCATGCCACGGCCAAGGCAGGCCTGCCAAAGCCAGCAGCATGCCATGCCAAGGCCAAGGCCAGCAGCATGCCATGCCACGGCCAAGGCAGCCCAGCCAAAGCCAGCAGCATGCCATGCCAAGGCCAAGGCCAGCAGCATGCCATGCCACGGCCAACATGCCATGCCACCGCCTTGGCCAGCATGTCGTGCCACCGCCACGGCCAGCATGCCATGCCGGTCCGTTGCCCAGCATGCCACGGCCGTGGCGGCGTGGCAAGCCACGGCCTCGGCCAGCATGCCATGCCACGGCCTCGGCATGCCACCGCCTTGTGCAGCGTTGGCCAGCATGCCTTGGCCGGCATGCCATGCCAATGCCTTGGGCCAACATGGCGTGCCACGGGCTGGGCGAGCATGCCACGCCACGGCCTTGGCTAGCAGCAAGGCATGCCACGGCCTCGGCGAGCATGCCATGCCATGCCAAGGCCAAGGCCAAGGCCAAAGCCAAGGCCAAGGCCAAGGCCAAGGCAGTGGGCAAGGCCAAGTCCCTGTGCAAGGCAAGGCCAAGGCCAAGGCCAAGGCCATGGCATGCCACCGCCTCGATGGATCTTTTTGAACATGATTCTTTTATAATCTTACCCAAACCGTGCAACACAATTAAAAATGCACTACAATCAATTTTAAATGTCATTCCCTATTTTTTTGCAATTTTTCTGGAGCTTTTCGAATTTTTAAAGCCCTTATTTGGCATAAAAAAATCAAAATAAAATAAAAAAAATGAAAAAAATAATTTAATAATTTCTATAGTTACTAGTGAATCATCCTTTAATTATGGGAATTTTTCCATAATTTTTTGACCATTTTTATTAATTTTTATTATTTTTTAAGTATTAATATCGAAATAAATTAAAATAAAATATTTTCGGTAAAAAAATATTTTTTTAAATTTTTTTTTATGGTGTATTAAATTATTTCCAACAACTTTCATGTTGAAAGTTTTGGCAAAAAACCATTACTTTTTAAAAAACCCCATTATGACTCCTCGAACATGCTTGATGTTTCCTCCTGCCAGATTGAAAAGGGCTTAACAGGCTATTATAAGGGGGGGGCACCTCCCTTGCCCAGGGCAAGGCAGTGGCAGGTACGCCCCATGTTGGGCGCGGCCTGGGCTGCGGCCTTGGGTTACATGCACTGCGGCTCGACCGCGGCCTGGGCTGCGGCCTTGGGCGGCTCGGCCGCGGCCTTGGGCGGCCTGGACCGCGGCCTTGGGCGGCCTTGCGCGGCCTGGGCGCGGCCTGGGCGCGGCCTTGCGCGGCCTGGCCGCGGCCTTGGACAGCAAGGCGTGGCATGCGCGCGGGCGTGGGCGGCCTGGCATGCGCGCGGCATGGGCAGCACGGCATGGCATGCGCACGGCCTGGGCGGCCTGGCATGCAGCCGGCCTGGCATGCCCGCGGCGTGGGCAGCACGGCATGGCATGCGCACGGCCTGGGCGGCCTGGCATGCAGCCGGCCTGGCATGCCCGCGGCGTGGGCAGCACGGCATGGCATGCGCACGGCCTGGGCGGCCTGGCATGCAGCCGGCCTGGGCAGCACGGCATGGCATGCGCACGGCCTGGGCGGCCTGGCATGCGGCCGGCCAGGGCAGCCTGGCCTGGCATGCCCGCGGCGTGGGCAGCGTGGCCTGTGCGTATACCGCGCGCGTGGTCTTTTGACCACGGTGCGCGTGTTGCGCGCATGGTCGCACACGCCTTTGCACGCCTTCGCACGCAACGCACGTCTAGTGATAAGAACCGCAGCCAAGGCAGCCCAGCCCCAAGGCCAAGGCCAGCAGCATGGCATGCCACGGCGAAGGCAGCCCAGCCAAAGCCAGCAGCATGCCATGCCAAGGCCTAGGCCAGCAGCATGCCATGCCACGGCCAAGGCAGGCCAGCCAAAGCCAGCAGCATGCCATGCCAAGGCCAAGGCCAGCAGCATGCCATGCCAAGGCCAAGGCCAGCAGCATGCGATGCCAAGGCCTAGGCCAGCAGCATGCCATGCCACGGCCAAGGCAGCCCAGCCAAAGCCAGCAACATGCCATGCCAAGGCCAAGGCCAGCAGCATGCCATGCCACGGCCAAGGCAGCCCAGCCAAAGCCAGCAGCATGCCATGCCAAGGCCAAGGCCAGCAGCATGGCATGCCACGGCCAAGGCAGCCCAGCCAAAGCCAGCAGCATGCCATGCCAAGGCCAAGGCCAGCAGCATGCCATGCCACGGCCAAGGCAGCCCAGCCAAAGCCAGCAGCATGCCATGCCAAGGCCAAGGCCAGCAGCATGCCATGCCACGGCCAAGGCAGGCCAGCCAAAGCCAGCAGCAAGCCATGCCAAGGCCTAGGCCAGCAGCATGCCATGCCACGGCCAAGGCAGCCCAGCCAAAGCCAGCACCATGCCATGCCAAGGCCAAGGCCAGCAGCATGCCATGCCACGGCCAAGGCAGCCCAGCCAAAGCCAGCAGCATGCCATGCCAAGGCCAAGGCCAGCAGCATGCCATGCCACGGCCAAGGCAGGCCAGCCAAAGCCAGCAGCAGGCCATGCCAAGGCCTAGGCCAGCAGCATGCCATGCCACGGCCAAGGCAGCCCAGCCAAAGCCAGCAGCACGCCATGCCAAGGCCAAGGCCAGCAGCATGCCATGCCACGGCCAAGGCCAGCAGCATGCCATGCCACGGCCAAGGCAGGCCAGCCAAAGCCAGCAGCATGCCATGCCAAGGCCAAGGCCAGCAGCATGCCATGCCAAGGCCAAGGCCAGCAGCATGCCATGCCAAGGCCTAGGCCAGCAGCATGCCATGCCACGGCCAAGGCAGCCCAGCCAAAGCCAGCAACATGCCATGCCAAGGCCAAGGCCAGCAGCATGCCATGCCACGGCCAAGGCAGCCCAGCCAAAGCCAGCAGCATGCCATGCCAAGGCCAGGGCCAGCAGCATAGCATGCCACGGCCAAGGCAGCCCAGCCAAAGCCAGCAGCATGCCATGCCAAGGCCAGGGCCAGCAGCATGCCATGCCACGGCCAAGGCAGCCCAGCCAAAGCCAGCAGCATGCCATGCCAAGGCCATGGCCAGCAGCATGCCATGCCACGGCCAAGGCAGCCCAGCCAAACCCAGCAGCATGCCATGCCAAGGCCAAGGCCAGCAGCATGCCATGCCACGGCCAAGGCAGGCCAGCCAAAGCCAGCAGCAGGCCATGCCAAGGCCTAGGCCAGCAGCATGCCATGCCACGGCCAAGGCAGCCCAGCCAAAGCCAGCAGCACGCCATGCCAAGGCCAAGGCCAGCAGCATGCCATGCCACGGCCAAGGCCAGCAGCATGCCATGCCACGGCCAAGGCCAGCAGCATGCCATGCCACGGCCAAGGCAGGCCAGCCAAAGCCAGCAGCATGCCATGCCAAGGCCAAGGCCAGCAGAATGCCAGGCCACGGCCAAGGCAGCCCAGCCAAAGCCAGCAGCATGCCATGCCAAGGCCAAGGCCAGCAGCATGCCATGCCACGGCCAAGGCAGCCCAGCCAAAGCCAGCAGCATGCCATGCCAAGGCCAAGGCCAGCAGCATGCCATGCCACGGCCAAGGCAGGCCAGCCAAAGCCAGCAGCAGGCCATGCCAAGGCCTAGGCCAGCAGCATGCCATGCCACGGCCAAGGCAGCCCAGCCAAAGCCAGCAGCACGCCATGCCAAGGCCAAGGCCAGCAGCATGCCATGCCACGGCCAAGGCAGCCCAGCCAAAGCCAGCAGCATGCCATGCCAAGGCCTAGGCCAGCAGCATGCCATGCCACGGCCAAGGCAGCCCAGCCCAAGCCAGCAGCATGCCATGCCAAGGCCAAGGCCAGCAGCATGCCATGCCACGGCCAAGGCAGCCCAGGCAAAGCCAGCAGCATGCCATGCCAAGGCCAAGGCCAGCAGCATGCGATGCCACGGCCAAGACAGCCCAGCCAAAGCCAGCAGCATGCCATGCCATGGCCTAGGCCAGCAGCATGCCATGCCGCGGCCAAGGCAGGCCAGCCAAAGCCAGCAGCAAGCCATGCCAAGGCCAAGGCCAGCAGCATGCCATGCCCCGGCCAAGGAAGCCCAGCGAAAGCCAGCAGCATGCCATGCCAAGGCCTAGGGCAGCAGCATGCCATGCCACGGCCAAGGCAGCCCAGCCAAAGCCAGCAGCATGCCATGCCAAGGCCAAGGCCAGCAGCATGCCATGCCACGGCCAAGGCAGGCCAGCCAAAGCCAGCAGCATGCCATGCCAAGGCCAAGGCCAGCAGCATGCCATGCCACGGCCAAGGCAGCCCAGCCAAAGCCAGCAGCATGCCATGCTAAGGCCAAGGCCAGCAGCATGCCATGCCACGGCCAAGGCAGGCCAGCCAAAGCCAGCAGCATGCCATGCCAAGGCCTAGGCCAGCAGCATGCCATGCCACGGCCAAGGCAGGCCTGCCAAAGCCAGCAGCATGCCATGCCAAGGCCAAGGCCAGCAGCATGCCATGCCACGGCCAACGCAGCCCAGCCAAAGCCAGCAGCATGCCATGCCAAGGCCAAGGCCAGCAGCATGCCATGCCACGGCCAAGGCAGCCCAGCCCAAGCCAGCAGCATGCCATGCCAAGGCCTAGGCCAGCAGCATGCCATGCCACGGCCAAGGCAGGCCAGCCAAAGCCAGCAGCATGCCATGCCAAGGCCAAGGCCAGCAGCATGGCATGCCACGGCCAAGGCAGCCCAGCCAAAGCCAGCAGCATGCCATGCCAAGGCCAAGGCCAGCAGCATGCCATGCCACGGCCAAGGCAGGCCAGCCAAAGCCAGCAGCATGCCATGCCAAGGCCTAGGCCAGCAGCATGCCATGCCACGGCCAAGGCAGGCCTGCCAAAGCCAGCAGCATGCCTTGCCAAGGCCAAGGCCAGCAGCATGCCATGCCACGGCCAAGGCAGCCCAGCCAAAGCCAGCAGCATGCCATGCCAAGGCCAAGGCCAGCAGCATGCCATGCCACGGCCAAGGCAGCCCAGCCAAAGCCAGCAGCATGCCATGCCAAGGCCTAGGCCAGCAGCATGCCATGCCACGGCGAAGGCAGCCCAGCCCAAGCCAGCAGCATGCCATGCCAAGGCCAAGGCCAGCAGCATGCCATGCCACGGCCAAGGCAGCCCAGCCAAAGCCAGCAGCTTGCCATGCCAAGGCCAAGGCCAGCAGCATGGCATGCCACGGCCAAGGCAGCCCAGCCAAAGCCAGCAGCATGCCATGCCAAGGCCAAGGCCAGCAGCATGCCATGCCACGGCCAAGACAGCCCAGCCAAAGCCAGCAGCATGCCATGCCAAGGCCTAGGCCAGCAGCATGCCATGCCACGGCCAAGGCAGGCCAGCCAAAGCCAGCAGCATGCCATGCCAAGGCCAAGGCCAGCAGCATGCCATGCCACGGGCAAGGAAGCCCAGCCAAAGCCAGCAGCATGCCATGCCAAGGCCTAGGCCAGCAGCATGCCATGCCACGGCCAAGGCAGCCCAGCCCAAGCCAGCAGCATGCCATGCCAAGGCCAAGGCCAGCAGCATGCCATGCCACGGCCAAGGCAGGCCAGCCAAAGCCAGCCGCATGCCATGCCAAGGCCAAGGCCAGCAGCATGCCAGGCCACGGCCAAGGCAGCCCAGCCAAAGCCAGCAGCATGCCATGCCAAGGCCAAGGCCAGCAGCATGCCATGCCACGGCCAAGGCAGCCCAGCCCAAGCCAGCAGCATGCCATGCCAAGGCCAAGGCCAGCAGCATGCCATGCCACGACCAAGGCAGGCCAGCGAAAGCCAGCAGCATGCCATGCCATGGCCTAGGCCAGCAGCATGCCATGCCGCGGCCAAGGCAGCCCAGCCAAAGCCAGCAGCATGCCATGCCAAGGCCAAGGCCAGCAGCATGCCATGCCCCGGCCAAGGCAGCCCAGCCAAAGCCAGCAGCATGCCATGCCAAGGCCAAGGCCAGCAGCATGCCATGCCACGGCCAAGGCCAAGGCCAAGGCAGCCCATCCGAAGCCAGCAACATTCCATGCCAAGGCCAACGCAGCCCAGCCAAAGCCAGCGGCATGCCATGCCAAGGCCAAGGCCAGCCGCATGTCTTGCCACGGCCTTGTCCCGCAGCGTGGCGTGCCTTGGCCTTGGGCTAGAACATCGCATGCCACGCCCTTGGCAAGCAATCCTGTCCCTCGTGTAATTGCCATTTGGTTTGGCTTTGACTTACGTATATGTTGCCCTGCGAAATGCTTGTCCCTCGGGTAATAGCCGTTTGGTTGCCTTTGGACTTGCGAACACGTTGCTAGTGCTTTCCCCAGTGGAAGCTTGTTGTGAAAAGTATGTCCCTCGGAAGTTGCCTGGTGCGTTTGTTATTTGCATTCGAGCTATCCGATGCTTGCTCGGTTTCTCTAAGAGTTTTTGCACGTTCGTCGGGCTTTTTAATTATTTATTTACTCATAAAAATTATAATAAAATAAATTAAAAATAAAAAAATAATTAAAAAAATTACTATAATTACTAGTGCCTCATCTTATAATTGTTGGAATTTTTCTAGAATTTTTTGAGTATTTTTAGTAATTTTTATTATTTTTTAAGTATTAAAATTGAAATAAATTAAAATAAAATATTCCGGTGGCCAAATATTTTTTTATAATTTTTTTTATGGTGTATTAAATTATTTCATACAACTTTCATGTTGAAAGTTTTGGCAAAAAACCATTACTTTTTAAAAAAACCCCATTATGACTCCTCGAACATGGTTGATGTTTCCTCCTGCCAGATTGAAAAGGGCTTAACAGGCTATTATAAGGGGGGGGCACCTCCCTTAAGGCTGGCCAGCATGGCCAGGCCACAGGCCACGCCTATGCCTAGGCGGGCGCTTGGCACATGCCATCGCTTGGCTTGTGGCATTGGCTTGTGGCATCGAAACTACATAGCCAAGCACGGGATGCGTCGAGTGGCGGCCCGCGGTGGTGGCGGTGGCACGTTGGCCTTGCCTGCATGCCATGCCACAGCCTTGGCCAGCAACATGGCATGCCAAAGCCTTGGCCAGCAGCATGCCATGCCCTGGCCTTGGCAAGCATGTCATGCCACGGCCTTGGCCAGCAGCATGCCATGCCACGGCCTTGGCCAGCAGCATGCCATGCCCCGGCCTTGGCCAGCATGTCATGCCACGGCCTTGGCCAGCAGCATGCCATGCCACAGCCTTGGCCAGCAACATGGCATGCCAAAGCCTTGGCCAGCAGCTTGCCATGCCAAGGCCAAGGCCAGCAGCATGCCATGCCACGGCCAAGGCAGCCCAGCCAAAGCCAGCAGCATGCCATGCCAAGGCCAAGGCCAGCAGCATGCCATGCCACGGCCAAGGCAGCCCAGCCAAGGCCAGCAGCATGCCATGCCACGGCCAAGGCAGCCCAGCCAAAGCCAGCAGCTTGCCATGCCAAGGCCAAGGCCAGCAGCATGCCATGCCACGGCCAAGGCAGCCCAGCCAAAGCCAGCAGCATGCCATGCCAAGGCCAAGGCCAGCAGCATGCCATGCCACGGCCAAGGCAGCCCAGCCAAAGCCAGCAGCATGCCATGCCAAGGCCAAGGCCAGCAGCATGCCATGCCACGGCCAAGGCAGCCCAGCCAAAGCCAGCAGCATGCCATGCCAAGGCCTAGGCCAGCAGCATGCCTTGCCACGGCCAAGGCAGGCCTGCCAAAGCCAGCAGCATGCCATGCCAAGGCCAAGGCCAGCAGCATGCCATGCCACGGCCAAGGCAGCCCAGCCAAAGCCAGCAGCTTGCCATGCCAAGGCCAAGGCCAGCAGCATGCCATGCCACGGCCAAGGCAGCCCAGCCAAAGCCAGCAGCATGCCATGCCAAGGCCAAGGCCAGCAGCATGCCATGCCACGGCCAAGGCAGCCCAGCCAAGGCCAGCAGCATGCCATGCCACGGCCAAGGCAGCCCAGCCAAAGCCAGCAGCTTGCCATGCCAAGGCCAAGGCCAGCAGCATGCCATGCCACGGCCAAGGCAGCCCAGCCAAAGCCAGCAGCATGCCATGCCAAGGCCAAGGCCAGCAGCATGCCATGCCACGGCCAAGGCAGCCCAGCCAAAGCCAGCAGCATGCCATGCCAAGGCGAAGGCCAGCAGCATGCCATGCCACGGCCAAGGCAGCCCAGCCAAAGCCAGCAGCATGCCATGCCAAGGCCTAGGCCAGCAGCATGCCTTGCCACGGCCAAGGCAGGCCTGCCAAAGCCAGCAGCATGCCATGCCAAGGCCAAGGCCAGCAGCATGCCATGCCACGGCCAAGGCAGCCCAGCCAAAGCCAGCAGCTTGCCATGCCAAGGCCAAGGCCAGCAGCATGCCATGCCACGGCCAAGGCAGCCCAGCCAAAGCCAGCAGCATGCCATGCCAAGGCCAAGGCCAGCAGCATGCCATGCCACGGCCAAGGCAGCCCAGCCAAGGCCAGCAGCATGCCATGCCACGGCCAAGGCAGCCCAGCCAAAGCCAGCAGCTTGCCATGCCAAGGCCAAGGCCAGCAGCATGCCATGCCACGGCCAAGGCAGCCCAGCCAAAGCCAGCAGCATGCCGTGCCAAGGCCAAGGCCAGCAGCATGCCATGCCACGGCCAAGGCAGCCCAGCCAAAGCCAGCAGCATGCCCTGCCAAGGCCAAGGCCAGCAGCATGCCATGCCACGGCCAAGGCAGCCCAGCCAAAGCCAGCAGCATGCCATGCCAAGGCCTAGGCCAGCAGCATGCCTTGCCACGGCCAAGGCAGGCCTGCCAAAGCCAGCAGCATGCCATGCCAAGGCCAAGGCCAGCAGCATGCCATGCCACGGCCAAGGCAGCCCAGCCAAAGCCAGCAGCTTGCCATGCCAAGGCCAAGGCCAGCAGCATGCCATGCCACGGCCAAGGCAGCCCAGCCAAAGCCAGCAGCATGCCATGCCAAGGCCAAGGCCAGCAGCATGCCATGCCACGGCCAAGGCAGCCCAGCCAAAGCCAGCAGCATGCCATGCCAAGGCCTAGGCCAGCAGCATGCCTTGCCACGGCCAAGGCAGGCCTGCCAAAGCCAGCAGCATGCCATGCCAAGGCCAAGGCCAGCAGCATGCCATGCCACGGCCAAGGCAGCCCAGCCAAAGCCAGCAGCATGCCATGCCAAGGCCTAGGCCAGCAGCATGCCATGCCACGGCCAAGGCAGCCCAGCCAAAGCCAGCAGCATGCCATGCCAAGGCCTAGGCCAGCAGCATGCCATGCCACGGCCAAGGCAGGCCTGCCAAAGCCAGCAGCATGCCATGCCAAGGCCAAGGCCAGCAGCATGCCATGCCACGGCCAAGGCAGCCCAGCCAAAGCCAGCAGCATGCCATGCCAAGGCCTAGGCCAGCAGCATGCCATGCCACGGCCAAGGCAGCCCAGCCAAAGCCAGCAGCATGCCATGCGAAGGCCTAGGCCAGCAGCATGCCATGCCACGGCCAAGGCAGGCCAGCCAAAGCCTGCAGCATGCCATGCCAAGGCCAAGGCCAGCAGCATGCCATGCCACGGCCAAGGCAGCCCAGCCAAAGCCAGCAGCATGCCATGCCAAGGCCTAGGCCAGCAGCATGCCATGCCACGGCCAAGGCAGGCCTGCCAAAGCCAGCAGCATGCCATGCCAAGGCCAAGGCCAGCAGCATGCCATGCCACGGCCAAGGCAGCCCAGCCAAAGCCAGCAGCATGCCATGCCAAGGCCAAGGCCAGCAGCATGCCATGCCACGGCCAAGGCAGCCCAGCCAAAGCCAGCAGCATGCCATGCCAAGGCCAAGGCCAGCAGCATGCCATGCCACGGCCAAGGCAGCCCAGCCAAAGGCAGCAGCATGCCATGCCAAGGCCAAGGCCAGCAGCATGCCATGCCACGGCCAAGGCAGCCCAGCGAAGGCCAGCAGCATGCCATTGCACGGCCAAGGCAGCCCAGCCAAAGCCAGCAGCTTGCCATGCCAAGGCCAAGGCCAGCAGCATGCCATGCCACGGCCAAGGCAGCCCAGCCAAAGCCAGCAGCATGCCATGCCAAGGCCAAGGCCAGCAGCATGCCATGCCACGGCCAAGGCAGCCCAGCCAAAGCCAGCAGCATGCCATGCGAAGGCCAAGGCCAGCAGCATGCCATGCCACGGCCAAGGCAGCCCAGCCAAAGCCAGCAGCATGCCATGCCAAGGCCTAGGCCAGCAGCATGCCATGCCACGGCCAAGGTAGGCCTGCCAAAGCCAGCAGCATGCCATGCCAAGGCCAAGGCCAGCAGCATGCCATGCCACGGCCAAGGCAGCCCAGCCAAAGCCAGCAGCATGCCATGCCAAGGCCTAGGCCAGCAGCATGCCATGCCACGGCCAAGGCAGCCCAGCCAAAGCCAGCAGCATGCCATGCCAAGGCCAAGGCCAGCAGAATGCCATGCCACGGCCAAGGCAGGCCAGCAAAAGCCAGCAGCATGCCATGCCAAGGCCAAGGCCAGCAGCATGCCATGCCACGGCCAAGGCAGCCCAGCCAAAGCCAGCAGCATGCCATGCCAAGGCCTAGGCCAGCAGCATGCCATGCCACGGCCAAGGCAGCCCAGCCAACGCCAGCAGCATGCCATGCCAAGGCCAAGGCCAGCAGAATGCCATGCCACGGCCAAGGCAGGCCAGCCAAAGCCAGCAGCATGCCATGCCAAGGCCAAGGCCAGCAGCATGCCATGCCACGGCCAAGGCAGCCCAGGCAAAGCCAGCAGCATGCCATGCCAAGGCCTAGGCCAGCAGCATGCCATGCCACGGCCACGGCAGGCCATCCAAAGCCAGCAGCATGCCATGCCAAGGCCAAGGCCAGCAGCATGCCATGCCACGGCCAAGGCAGCCCAGCCAAAGCCAGCAGCATGCCAGGCCAAGGCCTTGGCCAGCAGCATGCCATGCCACGGCCAAGGCAGGCCTGCCAAAGCCAGCAGCATGCCATGCCAAGGCCAAGGCCAGCAGCATGCCATGCCACGGCCAAGGCAGCCCAGCCAAAGCCAGCAGCATGCCATGCCAAGGCCTAGGCCAGCAGCATGCCATGCCACGGCCAAGGCAGCCCAGCCAAAGCCAGCAGCATGCCATGCCAAGGCCAAGGCCAGCAGCATGCCATGCCACGGCCAAGGCAGCCCAGCCAAAGCCAGCAGCATGCCATGCCAAGGCCTAGGCCAGCAGCATGCCATGCCACGGCCAAGGCAGCCCAGCCAAAGCCAGCAGCATGCCATGCCAAGGCCAAGGCCAGCAGCATGCCATGCCAAGGACTAGGCCAGCAGCATGCCATGCCACGGCCAAGGCAGCCCAGCCAAAGCCAGCAGCATGCCATGCCAAGGCCAAGGCCAGCAGCATGCCATGCCACGGCCAAGGCAGCCCAGCCAAAGCCAGCAGCATGCCATGCCAAGGCCTAGGCCAGCAGCATGCCATGCCACGGCCAAGGCAGCCCAGCCAAAGCCAGCACCATGCCATGCCAAGGCCAAGGCCAGCAGCATGCCATGCCACGGCCAAGACAGCCCAGCCAAAGCCAGCAGCATGCCATGCCAAGGCCTAGGCCAGCAGCATGCCATGCCACGGCCAAGGCAGGCCTGCCAAAGCCAGCAGCATGCCATGCCAAGGCCAAGGCCAGCACCATGCCATGCCACGGCCAAGGCAGCCCAGCCAAAGCCAGCAGCATGCCATGCCAAGGCCTAGGCCAGCAGCATGCCATGCCACGGCCAAGGCAGCCCAGCCAAAGCCAGCAGCATGCCATGCCAAGGCCTAGACCAGCAGCATGCCATGCCACGGCCAAGGCAGCCCAGCCAAAGCCAGCAGCATGCCATGCCAAGGCCAAGGCCAGCAGCATGCCATGCCACGGCCAAGGCAGCCCAGCCAAAGCCAGCAGCATGCCATGCCAAGGCCTAGGCCAGCAGCATGCCATGCCACGGCCAAGGCAGGCCTGCCAAAGCCAGCAGCATGCCATGGCAAGGCCAAGGCCAGCAGCATGCCATGCCACGGCCAAGGCAGCCCAGCCAAAGCCAGCAGCATGCCATGCCAAGGCCAAGGCCAGCAGCATGCCATGCCACGGCCAAGGCAGCCCAGCCAAAGCCAGCAGCATGCCATGCCAAGGCCTAGGCCAGCAGCATGCCATGCCACGGCCAAGGCAGGCCTGCCAAAGCCAGCAGCATGCCATGTCAAGGCCAAGGCCAGCAGCATGCCATGCCACGGCCAAGGCAGCCCAGCCAAAGCCAGCAGCATGCCATGCCATGGCCTAGGCCAGCAGCATGCCACGGCCTCGGCCCGCATGCCTTGCCACGGCGTTGCCCAACATGCCACGCCACGGCCTCGGCCCGCATGCCATGCCATGCCACGGCCCGCATGTCTTTGCCACGGCGTTGCCAAACATGCCATGCCACGGCCTCGACCAGCATGCCATGCCACGGCGTCGCCCAACATGCCATGCCACGGCCACGGCCCGCATGCCATGCCACGGCCTCGGCCCGCATGCCTTGCTACGGCGTTGCCCAACATGCCATGCCACGGCCTCGGCCCGCATGCCTTGCCACCGCGTTGCCCAGCATGCCATGCCACCGCGTTGCCCGTCGTGCCATGCCTTAGCCTTGGCCAACATGTCGAGCCACGGCCTCGGCCCGCATGCCATGCTACGGCGTCGCCCAACATGCCATGCCACGGCCTCGGCCCGCATGCCTTGCTACGGCGTCGCCCAACATGCCATGCCACGGCCTCGGCCCGCATGCCATGCCACGGCCTCGGCCCGCATGACATGCCACGGCCTCGGCCCGCATGCCATGCCACGGCCTCGGCCCGCATGCCCTGCCACGGCGTTGCCCAACATGCCATGCCACGTCCTCGGCCCGCATGCCATGACATGCCACGGCCCGCATGTGTTGCCACGGCGTTGCCAAACATGCCATGCCACGGCCTCGGCCCGCATGCCATGCCACGGCGTCGCCCAACATGCCATGCCACGGCCACGGCCCGCATGCCATGCCACGGCCTCGGCCCGCATGCCTTGCTACGGCGTTGCCCAACATGCCATGCCACGGCCTCGGCCCGCATGCCTTGCCACGGCGTTGCCCAACATGCCATGCCACGGCCTCGGCCCGCATGCCATGCCATGCCACGGCCCGCATGTCTTGCCAAGGCGTTGCCAAACATGCCTTGCCACGGCCTCGGCCCGCATGCCATGCCACGGCGTCGCCCAACATGCCATGCCACGGCCTCGGCCCGCATGCCTTGCAACGGCGTCGCCCAACATGACACGCCACGGCCTCGGCCCGCATGCCATGCCACGGCCTCGGCCCGCATGCCATGCCACGGCCTCGGCCCGCATGCCATGCCACGGCCTCGGCCCGCATGACATGCCACGACCTCGGCCCGCATGACATGCCACGGCCTCGGCCCGCATGCCATGCCACGGCCTCGGCCCGCATGCCTTGCCACGGCGTTGCCCAACATGCCACGCCACGGCCTCGGCCCGCATGCCATGCCATGCCACGGCCCGCATGTCTTGCCACGGCGTTGCGAAACATGCCATGCCACGGCCTCGGCCCGCATGCCATGCCACGGCGTCGCCCAACATGCCATGCCACGGCCACGGCCCGCATGCCATGCCACGGCCTCGGCCCGCATGCCTTGCTACGGCGTTGCCCAACATGCCATGCCACGGCCTCGGCCCGCATGCCTTGCCACCGCGTTGCCCAGCATGCCATGCCACCGCGTTGCCCGTGGTGCCATGCCTTAGCCTTGGCCAACATGTCGAGCCACGGCCTTGGCCAACATGTCGAGCAACGGCCTCGGCCCGCATGCCTTGCTACGGCGTCGCCCAACATGCCATGCCACGGCCTCGGCCCGCATGCCTTGCTACGGCGTCGCCCAACATGCCATGCCACGGCCTCGGCCCGCATGCCATGCCACGTCCTCGGCCCGCATGCCATGCCACGGCCTCGGCCCGCATGCCATGCCCCGGCTTCGGCCCGCATGCCATGCCACGGCCTCGGCCCGCATGCCATGCCACGGCCTCGGCCCGCATGCCTTGCTATGGCCACGGCCTCGGCCCGCATGCCATGACATGCCACGGCCCGCATGTCTTGCCACGGCGTTGCCAAACATGCCATGCCACGGCCTCGGCCCGCATGCCATGCCACGGCGTCGCCCAACATGCCATGCCACGGCCTCGGCCCGCATGCCTTGCCACCGCGTTGCCCAGCATGCATTGCCACCGCGTTGCCCGGCTTGCCATGCCTTAG
Organism: Camellia sinensis; assembly: GCF_055761805.1. Lineage (NCBI taxonomy): Eukaryota > Viridiplantae > Streptophyta > Magnoliopsida > Ericales > Theaceae > Camellia > Camellia sinensis. The sequence continues at coordinate 1,532,713 of NC_138972.1, read as the reverse complement.
CCTTGGCCAACATGTCGAGCCACGGCCTCGGCCCGCATGCCTTGCTACGGCGTTGCCCAACATGCCATGCCACGGCCTCGGCCCGCATGCCTTGCCACCGCGTTGCACAGCATGCCATGCCACCGCGTCGCCCGGCGTGCCATGCCTTAGCCTTGGCCAACATGTCGAGGCACGGCCTCGGCCTGCATGCCTTGCTACGGCGTCGCCCAACATGCCATGCCACGGCCTCGGCCCGCATGCCATGCCATGCCACAGCCCGCATGTCTTGCCACGGCGTTGCCAAACATGCCATGCCACGGCCTCGGCCCGCATGCCATGCCACGGCGTAGCCCAACATGCCATGCCCCGGCCACGGCCCGCATGCCATGCCACGGCCTCGGCCCGCATGCATTGCTACGGCGTTGCCCAACATGCCATGCCACGGCCTCGGCCCGCATGCCTTGCCACCGCGTTGCCCAGCATGCCATGCCACCGCGTTGCCCGGCGTGCCATGCCTTAGCCTTGGCCAACATGTCGAGCCACGGCCTCGGCCCGCATGCCTTGCTACGGCGTCGCCCAACATGCCATGCCACGGCCTCGCCCCGCATGCCATGCCACGGCCTCGCCCCGCATGCCATGCCACGGCCTCGGCCCGCATGACATGCCACGGCCTCGGCCCGCATGCCTTGCCACGGCGTTGCCCAACATGCCACGCCACGGCCTCGGCCCGCATGCCATGCCATGCCACGGCCCGCATGTCATGCCACGGCGTTGCCAAACATGCCATGCCACGGCCCCGGCCCGCATGCCTTGCTACGGCGTCGTCCAACATGCCATGCCACGGCCTCGGCCCGCATGCCATGTCACGGCCTCGGCCCGCATGACATGCCACGGCCTCGGCCCGCATGCCATGCCACGGCCTCGGCCCGCATGCCATGCCACGGCCTCGGCCCGCATGCCTTGCCACGGCGTTGCCCAACATGCCATGCCACGGCCCGCATGTCTTGCCACGGCGTTGCCAAACATGCCATGCCACGGCCTCGGCCCGCATGCCATGCCACGGCGTCGCCCAACATGCCATGCCGCGGCCACGGCCCGCATGCCATGCCACGGCCTCGGCCCGCATGCCTTGCTACGGCGTTGCCCAACATGGCATGCCACGGCCTCGGCCCGCATGCCATGCCACGGCCTCGGCCCGCATGTCTTGCCACGGCGTTGCCAAACATGCCATGCCACGGCCTCGGCCCGCATGCCATGCCACGGCGTCGCCCAACATGCCATGCCGCGGCCACGGCCCGCATGCCATGCCACGGCCTCGGCCCGCATGCCTTGCTACGGCGTTGCCCAACATGGCATGCCACGGCCTCGGCCCGCATGCCATGCCACGGCCTCGGCCCGCATGTCTTGCCACGGCGTTGCCAAACATGCCATGCCACGGCCTCGGCCCGCATGCCATGCCACGGCGTCGCCCAACATGCCATGCCACGGCCACGGCCACGGCCCGCATGCCATGCCACGGCCTCGGCCCGCATGCCTTGCTACGGCGTTGCCCGACATGCCATGCCACGGCCTCGGCCCGCATGCCTTGCCACCGCGTTGCCCAGCATGCCATGCCACCGCGTTGCCCGGCGTGCCATGCCTTAGCCTTGGCCAACATGTCGAGCCACGGCCTCGGCCCGCATGCCTTGCTACGGCGTCGCCCAACATGCCATGCCACGGCCTCGGCCCGCATGCCATGCCACGGCCTCGGCCCGCATGCCTTGGTACGGCGTCGCCCAACATGCCATGCCACGGCCTCGGCCCGCATGCCATGCCACGGCCCGCATGTCTTGCCACGGCGTTGCCAAACATGCCATGCCACGGCCTCGGCCCGCATGCCATGCCACGGCGTCGCCCAACATGCCATGCCACGGCCACGGCCCGCATGCCATGCCACGGCCTCGGCCCGCATGCCTTGCTACGGCGTTGCCCAACATGCCATGCCACGGCCTCGGCCCGTATGCCTTGCCACCGCGTTGCCCAGCATGCCATGCCACCGCGTTGACCGGCGTGCCATGCCTTAGCCTTGGCCAACATGTCGAGCCACGGCCTGGGCCAAACTTGCCATGACACGGCCTCGGCCCGCATGCCAAGCCACGGCCTCGGCCCGCATGACATGCCACGGCCTCGGCCCGCATGCCTTGCCACGACGTCGCCCAACTTGCCATGCCACGGCCTCGGCCCGCATGCCATGCCACGGCCTCGGCTCGCATGACATGCCACGGCCTCGGCCCGCATGCCTTGCTACGGCGTCGCCCAACATGCCATGCCACGGCCTCGGCCCGCATGCCATGCCACGGCCTCGGCCCGCATGACATGCCACGGCCTCGGACCGCATGCCTTGCTACGGCGTCGCCCAACATGCCATGCCACGGCCCCGGCCCGCATGCCTTGCCACCGCGTTGCCCGGCATGCCATGCCACCGCGTTGCCCGGCGTGCCATGCCTTAGCCTTGGCCAACATGTCGTGCCACGGCCTCGGCCCGCATGCCATGCCATGCCACGGCCCGCATGTCTTGCCACGGCGTTGCAAACATGCCATGCCACGGCCTCGGCCCGCATGCCTTGCTACGGCGTCGCCCAACATGCCATGCCACGGCCTCGGTCAGCATGCCATGCCATGGCACCGCCTTGTCCAGCACGCCGTGCCGCAGCGTTGGCCAGCATGCCTTGGCCGGCATGCCATGCCAATGCCTTGGGCCAACATGGCGTGCCACGGGCTGGGCCATGCCGGTCCGTTGCCCGGCATGCCACGGCCGTGGCGGCATGGCAAGCCACGGCCTCGGCCAGCATGCCATGCCCCGGCCTCGCCCAGCATGCCATGGCACGGTCTTGGTCAGCATGCCATGCCATGGCACCGCCTTGTGCAACGTTGGCCAGCATGCCTTGGCCGGCATGCCATGCCAATGCCTTGGGCCAACATGGCGTGCCACGGGCTGGGCGAGCATGGCATGCCACGGGCTGGGCGAGCATGCCACGCCACGGCCTTGGCTAGCAGCAAGGCATGCCACGGCCTCGGCGAGCATGCCATGCCATGCCAAGGCCAAGGCCAAGGCCAAAGCCAAGGCCAAGGCCAAGGCCAAGGCAGTGGGCAAGGCCAAGTCCCTGTGCAAGGCATGGCCAAGGCCAAGGCCATGGCATGCCACCGCCTCGATCGATCTTTTTGAACATGATTCTTTTATAATCTTACCCAAACCGTGCAACACAATTAAAAATGCACTACAATCAATTTTAAATGTCATTCCCTATTTTTTTGCAATTTTTCTGGAGCTTTTCGAATTTTTAAAGCCCTTATTTGGCATAAAAAAATCAAAATAAAATAAAAAAAATGAAAAAAATAATTTAATAATTTCTATAATTACTAGTGAATCATCCTTTAATTATGGGAATTTTTCCATAATTTTTTGACCATTTTTATTAATTTTTATTATTTTTTAAGTATTAATATCGAAATAAATTAAAATAAAATATTTTCGGTAAAAAAATATTTTTTTAAATTTTTTTTATGGTGTATTAAATTATTTCCTACAACTTTCATGTTGAAAGTTTTGGCAAAAAACCATTACTTTTTAAAAAAACCCCATTATGACTCCTCGAACATGCTTGATGTTTCCTCCTGCCAGACTGAAAAGGGCTTAACAGGCTATTATAAGTGGGGGGCACCTCCCTTGCCCAGGGCAAGGCAGTGGCAGGTACGCCCCATGTTGGGCGCGGCCTGGGCTGCGGCCTTGGGTTACATGCACTGCGGCTCGACCGCGGCCTGGGCTGCGGCCTGGGGCGGCTCGGCCGCGGCCTTGGGCGGCCTGGACCGCGGCCTTGGGCGGCCTTGCGCGGCCTGGGCGCGGCCTTGGGCGGCCTGGGCGCGGCCTTGGGCGGCCTGGCCGCGGCCTTGCGCGGCCTGGGCGCGGCCTTGGGCAGCATGGCGTGGCATCCACGCGGGCGTGGGCGGCCTGGCATGCGCGCGGCATGGGCAGCACGGCATGGCATGCGCACGGCCTGGGCGGCCTGGCATGCAGCCGGCCTGGCATGCCCGCGGCGTGGGCAGCACGGCATGGCATGCGCACGGCCTGGGCGGCCTGGCATGCAGCCGGCCTGGCATGCCCGCGGCGTGGGCAGCACGGCATGGCATGCGCACGGCCTGGGCGGCCTGGCATGCAGCCGGCCAGGGCAGCCTGGCCTGGCATGCCCGCGGCGTGGGCAGCGTGGCCGGTGCGAATACCGCGCGCGTGGTCTTTTGACCACGGTGCGCGTGTTGCGCGCATGGTCGCGCACGCCTTTGCACGCCTTCGCACGCAACGCACGTCTAGTGATAAGAACCGCAGCCAAGGCAGCCCAGCCCCAAGGCCATGGCCAGCAGCATGGCATGCCACGGCCAAGGCAGGCCAGCCAAAGCCAGCAGCATGCCATGCCAAGGCCAAGGCCAGCAGCATGCCATGCCACGGCCAAGGCAGCCCAGCCAAAGCCAGCAGCTTGCCATGCCAAGGCCAAGGCCAGCAGCATGCCATGCCACGGCCAAGGCAGCCCAGCCAAAGCCAGCAGCATGCCATGCCAAGGCCAAGGCCAGCAGCATGCCATGCCACGGCCAAGGCAGCCCAGCCAAGGCCAGCAGCATGCCATGCCACGGCCAAGGCAGCCCAGCCAAAGCCAGCAGCTTGCCATGCCAAGGCCAAGGCCAGCAGCATGCCATGCCACGGCCAAGGCAGCCCAGCCAAAGCCAGCAGCATGCCATGCCAAGGCCAAGGCCAGCAGCATGCCATGCCACGGCCAAGGCAGCCCAGCCAAAGCCAGCAGCATGCCATGCCAAGGCCAAGGCCAGCAGCATGCCATGCCACGGCCAACGCAGCCCAGCCAAAGCCGGCGGCATGCCATGCCAAGGCCAAGGCCAGCAGCATGCCATGCCACGACCAAGGCTGCCAGCCAAAGCCGGCAGCGTGCCATGCCAAGGCCTAGGCCAGCAGCATGCCATGCCACGGCCAAGGCAGCCCAGCCAAAGCCAGCAGCCTGCCATGCCAAGGCCTAGGCCAGCAGCATGCCATGCCACGGCCAAGGCAGCCCAGCCAAAGCCAGCAGCATGCCATGCCAAGGCCAAGGCCAGCAGCATGCCATGCCACGGCCAAGGCAGCCCAGCCAAAGCCAGCAGCATGCCATGCTAAGGCCAAGGCCAGCAGCATGCCATGCCACGGCCAAGGCAGCCCAGCCAAAGCCGCCAGCATGCCATGCCAAGGCCAAGGCCAAGGCCAGCAGCATGCCATGCCACGGCCAAGGCCAAGGCCAAGGCAGCCCATCCGAAGCCAGCAACATTCCATGGCAAGGCCAACGCAGCCCAGCCAAAGCCGGCGGCATGCCATGCCAAGGCCAAGGCCAGCCGCATGTCTTGCCACGGCCTTGTCCCGCAGCGTGGCGTGCCTTTGCCTTGGGCTAGAACATCGCATGCCACGCCCTTGGCAAGCAATCCTGTCCCTCGTGTAATTGCCATTTGGTTTGGCTTTGAATTACGTATATGTTGCCCTGCGAAATGCTTGTCCCTCGGGTAATAGCCGTTTGGTTGCCTTTGACTTGCGAACCCGTTGCTAGTGCTTTCCCCAGTGGAAGCTTGTTGGGAAAAGTATGTCCCTCGGAAGTTGCCTGTTGCGTTTGTTATTTGCATTCGAGCTATCCGATGCTTACTGGGTTTCTCTAAGAGTTTTTGCACGTTCGTCGGGCTTTTTAATTATTTATTTACTCATAAAAATTATAATAAAATAAATTAAAAATAAAAAAATAATTAAAAAAATTACTATAATTACTAGTGCCTCATCTTATAATTGTTGGAATTTTTCTAGAATTTTTTGAGTATTTTTAGTAATTTTTATTATTTTTTAAGTATTAAAATTGAAATAAATTAAAATAAAATATTCCGGTGGCCAAATATTTTTTTATAATTTTTTTTATGGTGTATTAAATTATTTCATACAACTTTCATGTTGAAAGTTTTGGCAAAAAACCATTACTTTTTAAAAAAACCCCATTATGACTCCTCGAACATGCTTGATGTTTCCTCCTGCCAGATTGAAAAGGGCTTAACAGGCTATTATAAGGGGGGGGGCACCTCCCTTAAGGCTGGCCAGCATGGCCAGGCCACAGGCCACGCCTATGCCTAGGCGGGCGCTTGGCACATGCCATCGCTTGGCTTGTGGCATTGGCTTGTGGCATCGAAACTACATAGCCAAGCACGGGATGCGTCGAGTGGCGGCCCGCGGCGGTGGCGGTGGCACGTTGGCCTAGGCCAGCATGCCATGCCATAGCCTTGGCCAGCAACATGGCATGCCAAAGCCTTGGCCAGCAACATGGCATGCCAAAGCCTTGGCCAGCAGCATGCCATGCCTTGGCCTTGGCAAGCATGTCATGCCACGGCCTTGGCCAGCAGCATGCCATGCCACGGCCTTGGCCAGCAGCATGCCATGCCCCGGCCTTGGCCAGCAGCATGCCATGCCACGGCCTTGGCCAGCAGCATGCCATGCCACTGCCTTGGCCAGCAGCATGCCATGCCACAGCCTTGGCCAGCAACATGGCATGCCAAAGCCTTGGCCAGCAGCATGCCATGCCTTGGCCTTGGCAAGCATGTCATGCCACGGCCTTGGCCAGCAGCATGCCATGCCACGGCCTTGGCCAGCAGCATGCCATGCCACGGCCTTGGCCAGCAGCATGCCATGCCACAGCCTTGGCCAGCAACATGGCATGCCATGCCACAGCCTTGGCCAGCAACATGGCATGCCAAAGCCTTGGCCAGCAGCATGCCATGCCTTGGCCTTGGCAAGCATGTCATGCCACGGCCTTGGCCAGCAGCATGCCATGCCACGGCCTTGGCCAGCAACATGGCATGCCAAAGCCTTGGCCAGCAGCACGCCATGCCCCGGCCTTGGCAAGCTTGTCATGCCACGGCCATGGCCAGCAGCGTGCTATGCCCCGGCCTTGGCCAGCAGCTTGCCATGCCACGACCTTGGCCAGCAGCTTGCCATGCCCCGGCCTTGGCTAGCATGTCATGCCACGGCCTTGGCCAGCAGCATGCCATGCCACGGCCTTGGCCAGCAACATGGCATGCCGCGGCCTTGGCCGGCAGCATGCCATGCCGCGGCCTTGGCCGGCAGCATGCCATGCCGCGGCCTTTGCCGGCAGCATGCCATGCCGCGGCCTTTGCCAGCAGCATGGCAAGCCCAAGCCTTGGTCAGCAGCAGCATGCCATGCCAATGCCTTGGCCAGCAGCATGCCTTGCCACGGCCTCGTCCAGCAGCATGGCATGCCACGCCACGGCCTCGGCCATCAGCATGCCTTGCCACGGCCTCGGCCATCAGCATGCCTTGCCACGGCCTTGTCCAGCAGCATGGCATGCCCGGCCTTGGCCAGCAGCATGTCATGCCACGGCCTTGGCAAGCATGCCAAGCCACGGCCTTGGCAAGCATGCCATGTCCCTCGGGTAATTGTACAAGTTGCCTTGCGAAATGCATGTCCCTCGGTTAAATTGCCATTTGGTTGGCTTTGGCGTGCGAACGAGTTGCCTGTGCTTTCCTTGTGGAAGCTTGTTGCGAGAAGTATGTCCCTCGAAAGTTGCCTGTTGCGTTTGTTATTTGCATTCGCGCTAACCGGTGCTTGCTCGGCCTCTCTAAATGTTTTTGCGCGTTCGTCGGGCTTCTTGGTCCTTTGGGGGGTGATTCGTTTT
>NC_138972.1:1505000-1515000 GCF_055761805.1 Camellia sinensis | reverse complement strand
CATGCCACGGCCTCGGCCCGCATGCCCTGCCACGGCGTTGCCCAACATGCCATGCCACGTCCTCGGCCCGCATGCCATGACATGCCACGACCCGCATGTGTTGCCACGGCGTTGCCAAACATGCCATGCCACGGCCTCGGCCCGCATGCCATGCCACGGCGTCGCCCAACATGCCATGCCACGGCCACGACCCGCATGCCATGCCACGGCCTCGGCCCGCATGCCTTGCTACGGCGTTGCCCAACATGCCATGCCACGGCCTCGGCCCGCATGCCTTGCCACGGCGTTGCCCAACATGCCATGCCACGGCCTCGGCCCGCATGCCATGCCATGCCGCGGCCCGCATGTCTTGCCAAGGCGTTGCCAAACATGCCTTGCCACGGCCTCGGCCCGCATGCCATGCCACGGCGTCGCCCAACATGCCATGCCACGGCCTCGGCCCGCATGCCTTGCAACGGCGTCGCCCAACATGCCATGCCACGGCCTCGGCCCGCATGCCATGCCACGGCCTCGGCCCGCATGCCATGCCACGTCCTCGGCCCGCATGCCTTGCCACGGCGTTGCCCAACATGCCATGCCACGGCCCGCATGTCTTGCCACGGCGTTGCCAAACATGCCATGCCACGGCCTCGGCCCGCATGCCATGCCACGGCGTCGCCCAACATGCCATGCCGCGGCCACGGCCCGCATGCCATGCCACGGCCTCGGCCCGCATGCCTTGCTACGGCGTTGCCCAACATGGCATGCCACGGCCTCGGCCCGCATGCCATGCCACGGCCTCGGCCCGCATGTCTTGCCACGGCGTTGCCAAACATGCCATGCCACGGCCTCGGCCCGCATGCCATGCCACGGCGTCGCCCAACATGCCATGCCGCGGCCACGGCCCGCATGCCATGCCACGGCCTCGGCCCGCATGCCTTGCTACGGCGTTGCCCAACATGGCATGCCACGGCCTCGGCCCGCATGCCATGCCACGGCCTCGGCCCGCATGTCTTGCCACGGCGTTGCCAAACATGCCATGCCACGGCCTCGGCCCGCATGCCATGCCACGGCGTCGCCCAACATGCCATGCCACGGCCACGGCCACGGCCCGCATGCCATGCCACGGCCTCGGCCCGCATGCCTTGCTACGGCGTTGCCCGACATGCCATGCCACGGCCTCGGCCCGCATGCCTTGCCACCGCGTTGCCCAGCATGCCATGCCACCGCGTTGCCCGGCGTGCCATGCCTTAGCCTTGGCCAACATGTCGAGCCACGGCCTCGGCCCGCATGCCTTGCTACGGCGTCGCCCAACATGCCATGCCACGGCCTCGGCCCGCATGCCATGCCACGGCCTCGGCCCGCATGCCTTGGTACGGCGTCGCCCAACATGCCATGCCACGGCCTCGACCCGCATTACATGCCACGGCCTCGGCCCGCATTACATGCCACGGCCTCGGCCCGCATGCCATGCCACGGCCTCGGCCCGCATGCCATGCCACGGCCTCGGCCCGCATGCCATGCCATGCCACGGCCCGCATGTCTTGCCACGGCGTTGCCAAACATGCCATGCCACGGCCTCGGCCCGCATGCCATGCCACGGCGTCGCCCAACATGCCATGCCACGGCCACGGCCCGCATGCCATGCCACGGCCTCGGCCCGCATGCCTTGCTACGGCGTTGCCCAACATGCCATGCCACGGCCTCGGCCCGCATGCCTTGCCACCGCGTTGCCCAGCATGCCATGCCACCGCGTTGACCGGCGTGCCATGCCTTAGCCTTGGCCAACATGTCGAGCCACGGCCTGGGCCAAACTTGCCATGACACGGCCTCGGCCCGCATGCCATGCCACGGCCTCGGCCCGCATGACATGCCACGGCCTCGGCCCGCATGCCTTGCTACGGCGTCGCCCAACATTCCATGCCACGGCCTCGGCCCGCATGCCAAGCCACGGCCTCGGCCCGCATGACATGCCACGGCCTCGGCCCGCATGCCTTGCCACGACGTCGCCCAACTTGCCATGCCACGGCCTCGGCCCGCATGCCATGCCACGGCCTCGGCTCGCATGACATGCCACGGCCTCGGCCCGCATGCCTTGCTACGGCGTCGCCCAACATGCCATGCCATGGCCTCGGCCCGCATGCCATGCCACGGCCTCGGCCCGCATGACATGCCACGGCCTCGGACCGCATGCCTTGCTACGGCGTCGCCCAACATGCCATGCCACGGCCCCGGCCCGCATGCCTTGCCACCGCGTTGCCCGGCATGCCATGCCACCGCGTTGCCCGGCGTGCCATGCCTTAGCCTTGGCCAACATGTCGTGCCACGGCCTCGGCCCGCATGCCATGCCATGCCACGGCCCGCATGTCTTGCCACGGCGTTGCAAACATGCCATGCCACGGCCTCGGCCCGCATGCCTTGCTACGGCGTCGCCCAACATGCCATGCCACGGCCTCGGTCAGCATGCCATGCCATGGCACCGCCTTGTCCAGCACGCCGTGCCGCAGCGTTGGCCAGCATGCCTTGGCCGGCATGCCATGCCAATGCCTTGGGCCAACATGGCGTGCCACGGGCTGGGCCATGCCGGTCCGTTGCCCGGCATGCCACGGCCGTGGCGGCATGGCAAGCCACGGCCTCGGCCAGCATGCCATGCCCCGGCCTCGCCCAGCATGCCATGGCACGGTCTTGGTCAGCATGCCATGCCATGGCACCGCCTTGTGCAACGTTGGCCAGCATGCCTTGGCCGGCATGCCATGCCAATGCCTTGGGCCAACATGGCGTGCCACGGGCTGGGCGAGCATGGCATGCCACGGGCTGGGCGAGCATGCCACGCCACGGCCTTGGCTAGCAGCAAGGCATGCCACGGCCTCGGCGAGCATGCCATGCCATGCCAAGGCCAAGGCCAAGGCCAAAGCCAAGGCCAAGGCAGTGGGCAAGGCCAAGTCCCTGTGCAAGGCATGGCCAAGGCCAAGGCCATGGCATGCCACCGCCTCGATCGATCTTTTTGAACATGATTCTTTTATAATCTTACCCAAACCGTGCAACACAATTAAAAATGCACTACAATCAATTTTAAATGTCATTCCCTATTTTTTTGCAATTTTTCTGGAGCTTTTCGAATTTTTAAAGCCCTTATTTGGCATAAAAAAATCAAAATAAAATAAAAAAAATGAAAAAAATAATTTAATAATTTCTATAATTACTAGTGAATCATCCTTTAATTATGGGAATTTTTGCATAATTTTTTGACCATTTTTATTAATTTTTATTATTTTTTAAGTATTAATATCGAAATAAATTAAAATAAAATATTTTCGGTAAAAAAATATTTTTTTTTAATTTTTTTTATGGTGTATTAAATTATTTCCTACAACTTTCATGTTGAAAGTTTTGGCAAAAAACCATTACTTTTTAAAAAAACCCCATTATGACTCCTCGAACATGCTTGATGTTTCCTCCTGCCAGACTGAAAAGGGCTTAACAGGCTATTATAAGGGGGGGGCACCTCCCTTGCCCAGGGCAAGGCAGTGGCAGGTACGCCCCATGTTGGGCGCGGCCTGGGCTGCGGCCTTGGGTTACATGCACTGCGGCTCGACCGCGGCCTGGGCTGCGGCCTGGGGCGGCTCGGCCGCGGCCTTGGGCGGCCTGGACCGCGGCCTTGGGCGGCCTTGCGCGGCCTGGGCGCGGCCTTGGGTGGCCTGGGCGCGGCCTTGCGCGGCCTGGGCGCGGCCTTGGGCGGCCTGGCCGCGGCCTTGCGCGGCCTGGGCGCGGCCTTGGGCAGCATGGCGTGGTATCCGCGCGGGCGTGGGCGGCCTGGCATGCGCGCGGCATGGGCAGCACGGCATGGCATGCGCACGGCCTGGGCGGCCTGGCATGCAGCCGGCCTGGCATGCCCGCGGCGTGGGCAGAACGGCATGGCATGCGCACGGCCTGGGCGGCCTGGCATGCAGCCGGCCTGGCATGCCCGCGGCGTGGGCAGCACGGCATGGCATGCGCACGGCCTGGGCGGCCTGGCATGCAGCTGGCCTGGGCAGCACGGCATGGCATGCGCACGGCCTGGGCGGCCTGGCATGCAGCCGGCCAGGGCAGCCTGGCCTGGCATGCCCGCGGCGTGGGCAGCGTGGCCTGTGCGAATACCGCGCGCGTGGTCTTTTGACCACGGTGCGCGTGTTGCGCGCATGGTCGCGCACGCCTTTGCACGCCTTCGCACGCAACGCACGTCTAGTGATAAGAACCGCAGCCAAGGCAGCCCAGCCCCAAGGCCATGGCCAGCAGCATGGCATGCCACGGCCAAGGCAGGCCAGCCAAAGCCAGCAGCATGCCATGCCAAGGCCAAGGCCAGCAGCATGCCATGCCACGGCCAAGGCAGCCCAGCCAAAGCCAGCAGCTTGCCATGCCAAGGCCAAGGCCAGCAGCATGCCATGCCACGGCCAAGGCAGCCCAGCCAAAGCCAGCAGCATGCCATGCCAAGGCCAAGGCCAGCAGCATGCCATGCCACGGCCAAGGCAGCCCAGCCAAGGCCAGCAGCATGCCATGCCACGGCCAAGGCAGCCCAGCCAAAGCCAGCAGCTTGCCATGCCAAGGCCAAGGCCAGCAGCATGCCATGCCACGGCCAAGGCAGCCCAGCCAAAGCCAGCAGCATGCCATGCCAAGGCCAAGGCCAGCAGCATGCCATGCCACGGCCAAGGCAGCCCAGCCAAAGCCAGCAGCATGCCATGCCAAGGCCTAGGCCAGCAGCATGCCTTGCCACGGCCAAGGCAGGCCTGCCAAAGCCAGCAGCATGCCATGCCAAGGCCAAGGCCAGCAGCATGCCATGCCACGGCCAAGGCAGCCCAGCCAAAGCCAGCAGCTTGCCATGCCAAGGCCTAGCCCAGCAGCATGCCATGCCACGGCCAAGGCAGCCCAGCCAAAGCCAGCAGCATGCCATGCCAAGGCCAAGGCCAGCAGCATGCCATGCCACGGCCAAGGCAGCCCAGCCAAGGCCAGCAGCATGCCATGCCACGGCCAAGGCAGCCCAGCCAAAGCCAGCAGCTTGCCATGCCAAGGCCAAGGCCAGCAGCATGCCATGCCACGGCCAAGGCAGCCCAGCCAAAGCCAGCAGCATGCCATGCCAAGGCCTAGGCCAGCAGCATGCCTTGCCACGGCCAAGGCAGGCCTGCCAAAGCCAGCAGCATGCCATGCCAAGGCCAAGGCCAGCAGCATGCCATGCCACGGCCAAGGCAGCCCAGCCAAAGCCAGCAGCATGCCATGCCAAGGCCTAGGCCAGCAGCATGCCATGCCACGGCCAAGGCAGCCCAGCCAAAGCCAGCAGCATGCCATGCCAAGGCCAAGGCCAGCAGCATGCCATGCCAAGGCCTAGGCCAGCAGCATGCCATGCCACGGCCAAGGCAGCCCAGCCAAAGCCAGCAGCATGCCATGCCAAGGCCAAGGCCAGCAGCATGCCATGCCACGGCCAAGGCAGCCCAGCCAAAGCCAGCAGCATGCCATGCCAAGGCCTAGGCCAGCAGCATGCCATGCCACGGCCAAGGCAGCCCAGCCAAAGCCAGCAGCATGCCATGCCAAGGCCAAGGCCAGCAGCATGCCATGCCACGGCCAAGGCAGCCCAGCCAAAGCCAGCAGCATGCCATGCCAAGGCCAAGGCCAGCAGCATGCCATGCCACGGCCAAGGCAGCCCAGCCAAAGCCAGCAGCATGCCATGCCAAGGCCTAGGCCAGCAGCATGCCATGCCACGGCCAAGGCAGCCCAGCCAAAGCCAGCAGCATGCCATGCCAAGGCCAAGGCCAGCAGCATGCCATGCCACGGCCAAGGCAGCCCAGCCAAAGCCAGCAGCATGCCATGCCAAGGCCTAGGCCAGCAGCATGCCATGCCACGGCCAAGGCAGCCCAGCCAAAGCCAGCAGCATGCCATGCCAAGGCCAAGGCCAGCAGCATGCCATGCCAAGGCCTAGGCCAGCAGCATGCCATGCCACGGCCAAGGCAGCCCAGCCAAAGCCAGCAGCATGCCATGCCAAGGCCAAGGCCAGCAGCATGCCATGCCACGGCCAAGGCAGCCCAGCCAAAGCCAGCAGCATGCCATGCCAAGGCCTAGGCCAGCAGCATGCCATGCCACGGCCAAGGCAGCCCAGCCAAAGCCAGCAACATGCCATGCCAAGGCCAAGGCCAGCAGCATGCCATGCCACGGCCAAAGCAGCCCAGCCAAAGCCAGCAGCATGCCATGCCAAGGCCTAGGCCAGCAGCATGCCATGCCACGGCCAAGGCAGGCCTGCCAAAGCCAGCAGCATGCCATGCCAAGGCCAAGGCCAGCAACATGCCATGCCAAGGCCAAGGCAGCCCAGCCAAAGCCAGCAGCATGCCATGCCAAGGCCTAGGCCAGCAGCATGCCATGCCAAGGCCTAGGCCAGCAGCATGCCATGCCACGGCCAAGGCAGCCCAGCCAAAGCCAGCAGCATGCCATGCCAAGGCCTAGGCCAGCAGCATGCCATGCCACGGCCAAGGCAGCCCAGCCAAAGCCAGCAGCATGCCATGCCAAGGCCAAGGCCAGCAGCATGCCATGCCAAGGCCTAGGCCAGCAGCATGCCATGCCACGGCCAAGGCAGCCCAGCCAAAGCCAGCAGCATGCCATGCCAAGGCCAAGGCCAGCAGCATGCCATGCCAAGGCCTAGGCCAGCAGCATGCCATGCCACGGCCAAGGCAGCCCAGCCAAAGCCAGCAGCATGCCATGCCAAGGCCAAGGCCAGCAGCATGCCATGCCACGGCCAAGGCAGCCCAGCCAAAGCCAGCAGCATGCCATGCCAAGGCCTAGGCCAGCAGCATGCCATGCCACGGCCAAGGCAGCCCAGCCAAAGCCAGCAGCATGCCATGCCAAGGCCAAGGCCAGCAGCATGCCATGCCAAGGCCTAGGCCAGCAGCATGCCATGCCACGGCCAAGGCAGCCCAGCCAAAGCCAGCAGCATGCCATGCCAAGGCCAAGGCCAGCAGCATGCCATGCCACGGCCAAGGCAGCCCAGCCAAAGCCAGCAGCATGCCATGCCAAGGCCTAGGCCAGCAGCATGCCATGCCACGGCCAAGGCAGCCCAGCCAAAGCCAGCAACATGCCATGCCAAGGCCAAGGCCAGCAGCATGCCATGCCACGGCCAAAGCAGCCCAGCCAAAGCCAGCAGCATGCCATGCCAAGGCCTAGGCCAGCAGCATGCCATGCCACGGCCAAGGCAGGCCTGCCAAAGCCAGCAGCATGCCATGCCAAGGCCAAGGCCAGCACCATGCCATGCCAAGGCCAAGGCAGCCCAGCCAAAGCCAGCAGCATGCCATGCCAAGGCCTAGGCCAGCAGCATGCCATGCCACGGCCAAGGCAGCCCAGCCAAAGCCAGCAGCATGCCATGCCAAGGCCTAGGCCAGCAGCATGCCTTGCCACGGCCAAGGCAGCCCAGCCAAAGCCAGCAGCATGCCATGCCAAGGCCAAGGCCAGCAGCATGCCATGCCACGGCCAAGGCAGCCCAGCCAAAGCCAGCAACATGCCATGCCAAGGCCTAGGCCAGCAGCATGCCATGCCACGGCCAAGGCAGGCCTGCCAAAGCCAGCAGCATGCCATGTCAAGGCCAAGGCCAGCAGCATGCCATGCCACGGCCAAGGCAGCCCAGCCAAAGCCAGCAGCATGCCATGCCATGGCCTAGGCCAGCAGCATGCCATGCCACGGCCAAGGCAGGCCAGCCAAAGCCAGCAGCATGCCATGCCAAGGCCTAGGCCAGCAGCATGCCATGCCACGGCCAAGGCAGGCCAGCCACAGCCAGCAGCATGCCATGCCAAGGCCAAGGCCAGCAGCATGCCATGCCACGGCCAACGCAGCCCAGCCAAAGCCGGCGGCATGCCATGCCAAGGCCAAGGCCAGCAGCATGCCATGCCACGACCAAGGCTGCCAGCCAAAGCCAGCAGCGTGCCATGCCAAGGCCTAGGCCAGCAGCATGCCATGCCACGGCCAAGGCAGCCCAGCCAAAGCCAGCAGCATGCCATGCCAAGGCCTAGGCCAGCAGCATGCCATGCCACGGCCAAGGCAGCCCAGCCAAAGCCAGCAGCATGCCATGCCAAGGCCAAGGCCAGCAGCATGCCATGCCACGGCCAAGGCAGCCCAGCCAAAGCCAGCAGCATGCCATGCTAAGGCCAAGGCCAGCAGCATGCCATGCCACGGCCAAGGCAGCCCAGCCAAAGCCGCCAGCATGCCATGCCAAGGCCAAGGCCAAGGCCAGCAGCATGCCATGCCACGGCCAAGGCCAAGGCCAAGGCAGCCCATCCGAAGCCAGCAACATTCCATGGCAAGGCCAACGCAGCCCAGCCAAAGCCGGCGGCATGCCATGCCAAGGCCAAGGCCAGCCGCATGTCTTGCCACGGCCTTGTCCCGCAGCGTGGCGTGCCTTTGCCTTGGGCTAGAACATCGCATGCCACGCCCTTGGCAAGCAATCCTGTCCCTCGTGTAATTGCCATTTGGTTTGGCTTTGAATTACGTATATGTTGCCCTGCGAAATGCTTGTCCCTCGGGTAATAGCCGTTTGGTTGCCTTTGACTTGCGAACCCGTTGCTAGTGCTTTCCCCAGTGGAAGCTTGTTGGGAAAAGTATGTCCCTCGGAAGTTGCCTGTTGCGTTTGTTATTTGCATTCGAGCTATCCGATGCTTGCTGGGTTTCTCTAAGAGTTTTTGCACGTTCGTCGGGCTTTTTAATTATTTATTTACTCATAAAAATTATAATAAAATAAATTAAAAATAAAAAAATAATTAAAAAAATTACTATAATTACTAGTGCCTCATCTTATAATTGTTGGAATTTTTCTAGAATTTTTTGAGTATTTTTAGTAATTTTTATTATTTTTTAAGTATTAAAATTGAAATAAATTAAAATAAAATATTCCGGTGGCCAAATATTTTTTTATAATTTTTTTTATGGTGTATTAAATTATTTCATACAACTTTCATGTTGAAAGTTTTGGCAAAAAACCATTACTTTTTAAAAAAAACCCCATTATGACTCCTCGAACATGCTTGATGTTTCCTCCTGCCAGATTGAAAAGGGCTTAACAGGCTATTATAAGGGGGGGGCACCTCCCTTAAGGCTGGCCAGCATGGCCAGGCCACAGGCCACGCCTATGCCTAGGCGGGCGCTTGGCACATGCCATCGCTTGGCTTGTGGCATTGGCTTGTGGCATCGAAACTACATAGCCAAGCACGGGATGCGTCGAGTGGCGGCCCGCGGCGGTGGCGGTGGCACGTTGGCCTAGGCCAGCATGCCATGCCACAGCCTTGGCCAGCAACATGGCATGCCAAAGCCTTGGCCAGCAACATGGCATGCCAAAGCCTTGGCCAGCAGCATGCCATGCCTTGGCCTTGGCAAGCATGTCATGCCACGGCCTTGGCCAGCAGCATGCCATGCCACGGCCTTGGCCAGCAGCATGCCATGCCACGGCCTTGGCCAGCAGCATGCCATGCCCCGGCCTTGGCCAGCAGCATGCCATGCCACGGCCTTGGCCAGCAGCATGCCATGCCACAGCCTTGGCCAGCAGCATGCCATGCCACAGCCTTGGCCAGCAACATGGCATGCCAAAGCCTTGGCCAGCAGCATGCCATGCCTTGGCCTTGGCAAGCAGGTCATGCCACGGCCTTGGCCAGCAGCATGCCATGCCACGGCCTTGGCCAGCAGCATGCCATGCCACGGCCTTGGCCAGCAGCATGCCATGCCACGGCCTTGGCCAGCAGCATGCCATGCCACAGCCTTGGCCAGCAACATGGCATGCCATGCCACAGCCTTGGCCAGCAACATGGCATGCCAAAGCCTTGGCCAGCAGCATGCCATGCCTTGGCCTTGGCAAGCATGTCATGCCACGGCCTTGGCCAGCAGCATGCCATGCCACGGCCTTGGCCAGCAGCATGCCATGCCACGGCCTTGGCCAGCAGCATGCCATGCCACAGCCTTGGCCAGCAACATGGCATGCCAAAGCCTTGGCCAGCAGCACGCCATGCCCCGGCCTTGGCAAGCTTGT